>NC_044001.1:4036547-4347797 GCF_902150065.1 Myripristis murdjan
TTTAATGGTATTTATTTGTGCTTTAGAACGTAACAACCATGAAACAAGTATTTCTCTCATTCACCTCCTTTCTCATTGTTGGACTGTCGCCCCTTTTCACTCTTTCTCTCGCTTGCAAGTGCTTTCAACTCAATTACATTACCACTCTCTTCTTTTCTGTCTTTCTTTCTTTTCTTTTCTTTTTTTTAAAATGAGTCGGGAAGCCAGCAGCAAAGCTTCATTTTGCTTTTAATGCTATCAAAAAAAGACAAATGTCTTCCCTTCGTCCTAAACCGGTCTTAAATCAATACTGGAGTACCCCATCCCTGTTTTATAAATCAAGCGGTGCATAGGTTGAAACAGCCGCTCTATGTATGTTTGACCAATCAGCGACGGTCATTCCTGCAACCTTCCCAAAGTTCCTGGGTGATAAAAAAGTCCCTACCACCGAAGACGGACTTTTTCTGGGGTAAAGAAAATATCCCGAGAACTGAATTTTTACCCTGGTCCCTGTGGTTGAAACGCAGACAGTTCCTCAAAAGGTTCCTAGTCTCTGTGGAAAGTGGTAAACGTGGTTTTGGACATATTTTATCTTTAAAGTGTTATCTGAGGTTAAATTTTTTAGTAATTGTACTTCAAGGAGATCTGCATTTCTTCATTTGAATCAGACGTTCCACACTAAAAGCCTCTCTGAAAGTCTTTAGACTGTGTCAGTGCAGGTTGTTATTGATTGGGCTGTGGCTAGAGTTATGCGATCTGTGCCTGCCCACAGATAACAAAAAAAAAGGCTGTTCTGAAATCTCTAGTTTCTGAGGAGCAGTGGTAAGTCCCAGTGAAATCTGCCATTATGATAAAAGTAATTATAGTCTTTAATCCAGGCTGAGCCAAATGTTTTATTCCTGAGCTTTCCTCCTCTTAGAGTCATAACACTAATCATATCATGCCACAAAATTAAAGGTAAAACCTTTTTAAATGAGAACAGATAAATTAGATCTTTGATTGACCAGAATGAAGTCACTTGAACAGACTGGATCCTAAGTATTTTCACATAATTTGATGATGAACTTAAAGTAATTATGACCAATTTAAGTTCAGTTGGGAAACTCTTCAAGCGATGTAAGCTGATTGGTCCTCTCCCTGGCGCACTTTTAACAGCTGACCAATCATCTCTTCACTTCCTAACTCAAAACCATCAAAAGTCAAAATTATTGCCATGCCACATCAGCCAGCAAATACATTTTCTATACACAAACCTTGCTTTTCCTATTATATTCAGCCGTATATGTGCAATACTACTCTCACTTTTCACCAAGTAGCTTGCATTATTTATGCATTTATAGGAAGGATGTAGTTAAATCTGAGTCCAGTCTGAAATCAGAGGCGCTCAAGTCCAAATCCACAAATGCACAAAGAGCCAAGGCGAAAACTTTGCGACTGTGTGGATCAAAGGAAGTCTTACGGCTGCACTACATCCATGTACCTGTAGTAAGGGTAGGTGTGTAACCTTAAGTGAACCTGTGCGTGTATGTATGTGTGTGTGTGTGTGTTGCTGCTGCCAGCCGTCCGATACGCCAAGGAGGAAGAGGAGGGAGACAGGAGGGAGGAGGGGACAGGCGGACTGCAGAGGCAGGCAGGGAGGGAGGGAGGGTTGTGTTGGGTGTGGGGGGGGGGCAATGCTCGCTAGCAGATGAGCCATCGCCATGGAGTAGCCTCCTCACCAGCCCGTAAGTACCTCTCGCCCTGATCGTAAGCTCTCATCGCTCCCCCTGCTCGCCCAGCCAGCATGGGACTGAAAGGCAGCAGGGTGAAAGGGGAGCAGATTGGATGTTGTGTTGCAAGTGCATGTGTGTGCGCGCGTGTGTGTGTGTGTGTGTGTGTGTGTGTGTGTATATGTGTGAAGGAGAGCAAGGAAAGGGGAGTGAGAATGAGAGCGAGGGAATCAGATGAAGGGGGATGGGCTCGGCTTTGTCGGTGCATGGATGCAGGAAGGCAGGCAGTGGCTAGCCATGCCATTCTGCACAAATTCATCTTGATGTGTGGGTATTTATACAAGGCAAGGAGGCAGCTTGGACAGCAGGTGTGTGTGCGTGTGTGTGTGTAAATTCAATGAGCCATTCTAATGTATAATGAGTGTTTTGGATGTTATTGACGCCGCTGTCCTGTCTCCTCCCTCCTCTGCTATCACGCAGCCTCACATAGCTACATGCAACTTCAAGCTACACCAGCTCACACCTGCATGTGCGTGCACACACGCACACACACGCACACAGGTGTACACACACTGATTTGTCAGTGATCCTCACTGAGCCAAAAATAGCAGAGGTACATCACCTTCCTGTTCTGTTATTGCAGATTGGTGAAGCATCAGACTCAGAAATTAATGTCTGTCTCTCTGTCTGGGACACAGAATTGCTTTTGATGTGGCTTCATGGGCGAGATGCAAATCATGTGCACACAAATTAAACATTACAGACTGATAAATAGATCCAGTTTGCAGATTTGCATGCATGCAAGTTTTGCAGAACGTGCGCAGCTTGTCTGGATTGTATGCTTTGTCTTTTTGATCTTGGTTGATGAAATGCAGCAGCTTGTTGCTGCTTTTCAGTCTGTGTTACATCAGCCTGCACTCTTGGTTAATGTGGACCAGTCACCTTGAATACTGTTTAAACCTGCATGAAATCTACCCAGTCAGTGACAGAGCAGTGTGCTATGGTGGTGGAATCTGTGTTTTATTTCATTTTATGAGCATGCACACAGTTACACATACAGACCCTGCCTGAAGTGATTTTGCTTTTGACTAAACGGGTGGCATATGAGTATTTTGTTCTCTGTGACCACCTTTTCACATTTTCTCAATATTCCCATTGAATTTGCATTTAGTATTCCACAGAGAATTATACTGTTGAAGCACAGCCTTCCCTTTCATTTTAAATGATTAAATTTACATTGACAGATTGAGTGTAATAAGATAAAAACATAATATTAGAATAATCTCACATATTTTTTCATCTTTATTTCCAGTGATTTAAATTACGGTGATGTTAATCTATTCCTCATTTTGCTGAGGGAGCCCCTCAAGGAGCCCATGGGGTCCGTGAACCCCACTATGAAAACAGTGAGATTAAAACTCCCATTGACACCAGAGGTGGTGTCTAAATCATAACACCTGCAGTGAGGTTACCCACAACACAGTTTACTTCATGTTTCAGTGTCATGCATGCGCATGCAAACATGCTTGTTTTTCTTTAGCATGGTTAAGAAAAAAAAAATCCAGTGGGAAGACCTAATCCCATTTGTTTCCAGTGCTTATCAACTTGTTTCCTGAATTTTGTAGTGGGTTGATCTTCTTGTTTCAACATATTTATACCTGTTCCCAGAAAAAATCCTGAAACAAGAGAAACTGCACTGGAGAAAATGGGATTATCTCATCCACCAGCAGATTTTTAATACCATGTTTGAAGAAAGACAGGATGTTAACACTGAATAGGGGCGTCCTGTCGGCTCACCTGGAGTCCTCACTGTGGTGGCCTGGGTTTGATTCTGAGCAGAGCCCTGTCGTTCCTGCTCTCCCCCCTGCCCCTGTCCTGTCTCTCTCACCTGTGGGGGTTGTCAAGTTTTGATGACTGAGGGCCAATTTAGGGAGGCATCAGTGGATTTAGGGCCATCCAAGGGAAAACGGAACACAAAATAATTCCAAAACAAATCTTCTGTTTGAGACTAAAAGTGATGCCAAGTGTGAATCATGTAAGAAATGTTTTGGAGGCGAAGAAAAAAATCTGTTTGTCCATTTGTAGATGTTTTAATGACAAAGGTGTGCATCTACAATTCATGCTGTTGAAATGGTTTGCAGCCAGTGACGTAAAATAAGCACAATTTGTAGTTTGTTGCTAAAACGGATTTGTGAAAGCTGGCTGCTGGGTTCATCTTTTTTGAAATCTTTAAAGCTCAGCTGTTCACTCCTCGCCTGTGCATCACATTCACCTGCTTGCAGATTAGACGCATCATTTTATCTGTGCGGTACGGTGAAGTAAGAGCTGCTTCATTTCTCCAGAAACTTCCTTCTCTCCTCACTGACACCACATTTTTTGTGCGATGGCCCCGCCTCCTCCATGTCGCTATCCAGCTAACATACCTGCAATGATGATGTAATCTGTGAGTAGGGATCTCGCGAGTCAAACATGAACCATAAGACTCCTACTAGATGCTTTGTTGTCATGCAACCATTCTTAACTTGACAGCTCAGCCCATTCTTAAAAGCAAGGTACTGTGTGATGTAAGTTTGGTGTAAAACTATTAGAAGCAGATCAAATATAACGCAGCATTTCATTATGTCAACTCAGGTGACATGATGAAACTTCTGAGGGCCGCCATTGTCCTGAAGGTCACACTTCAAGAATGCCTACTCTACTGTCACTATCTAATAAAGCAGAAATACAAAAAAAAAAAAAAAACACCTTTATAAATGATTTTAACACAGACTAAATGTTAAGTTGAGACTTTCTGCAGTATACTACAGTATGCACACGAGCATTGACTAGCGTGCACACACACACACTAACTCGCTCGCTCGTTTGTTTGTGGGAGTTTGTGGTGGAATGCGCTCAGCAGCTGCAGTCACATGCTGGCAGGGTGTCGGCCTCTCTGTATTGTGTCGGTGCGTGCAGGAGAATGCACTGATGTAGGTCAGTGACCAGGCAGTTATACTGGAATGCTGAATGATGTCTGTTTCCCAGACATCATTCAGCACGGCAGCAGATCTAGGTCAGCCTGCAGCCCCCATAATGGCTCCTGTTGTATCACATGTGAGGGTGACAGCAGCACCTCCCACACATGTTTGTAACAGCCTAAAACACGACTGCAGAGGAGCTTAATGGGCAGAGTGAGAGGTAGAGCACAGCCCCGACACTGCCAGGGTTACAGAGGTCTGATTCCCACCGGGGCCTCTCATCCCTAAAATGTATGCACTCATGGCACTGAGAGCTCGTGTTTACGCCGTTTAAAGTGTCCCAATTTAGATTTTTGTTCCCTCCCATGTGACCCATCAGGTGTTTTCAATGAATGTAAACAGCACAGTGTGTTATAGGGAGCTGCATTCTTTGAGTTCCCATCCAAATTGGGTCCTGAGGCATGCGGTTTATTTGAAAGTTCAGCTAGGAATCTGCCAGCGTTGACTCGACAATAAGTAAATCTTTCATCATTCAACAGCAATTTGGACGTGAAGGCCGAAGGCACTGATGAAAACATTCACCAAATGTGAAATATAAATCAGCCCCACCACAAATATTACCCACACAAGTCGCTCACTTCCCCAAATATAACCCGAGAGCCTGTGGGAATCATCGGGCAGCTATGCTAATCACATGTTGGGTGAAGACTTGTGTTCTCAGTGAGTGTGTGAGTAAACAGATGCTTATATCTTGGATTTTCCTAACTTGGAGACAGGACGCAGCATGCCTGACACCACTGCTGCCGAGGCTGAGTTATATCATTTTGAGTGCTTTTTATTTACACTGTGCACTATGAACATCTGAGGATGGAACAGTCCTCTAGTGAGATGAGTTAGAGAGACCATCCTGTAACAAAACCGTCACAGGTTTAATCCCCATAGCTTCAAGAGTGAATGAATGAATTGCAGGTGAAGCTGAGTTTTAATTAATCGGGACTGGTGCAAGGACAGCAGGACAAAAAATTCAGTTATCTTTTTTTTAAACAGCTGATTTTCTTACTGTTTGATCTAAGTCTCCATTCCCTTAATTGTCTGAATGACTGACTCCCTGAATGAATGATAGATGGATAGTACAGCAGTAATACCCCAGAAAACATACTCTGCCGTGATTATGACATTGATGCTATGAACACATCTATACTTTCTATTAATGCTTAAACAATTAGCTGATTACTCTCTCAGCAGAAAACTAATCAATTACCTATTAACCATTTTACCAATTTCTGTTTGTCTTAAACTTTTTTTTTGTTTGTTTGTTTTGTTTTGTTTTGTTTTGTTTTTTATGGCTGGTGGTCAGACTTGAAGACTTTGAAGACATCGCTTTAGGCTTTGCTAACTTCCCATGAGCCTTTGTCCTCACAGTTCATGGTTCCTTGATTAATAAATTAAAAACATGATATTAGTTGATAGATTAAGTTTTAAAATAGTTAAGAGAGACAGGCCATCCACAAGCTTCTGGTTGTGGATGGTTTAAATCGACCAATTTCAAATTTGTATCTTTAAGGGACTGGTTGGAACGTGTCTGTCAAACTGATGGGTTGAACCTACACCTTGTGTAAAATAATTTTTTTTTTCTTCCCAGGGTGAGGAAGCTGAAGGAGACGCTGGTAACTGTGCAACAGCTGGATAAGAACATGAGCAACCTGCGGACGTGGCTGTCTCGTATCGAGGCCGAGCTCGCCAAGCCAGTGGTCTACAACGTCTGCCACAGCGACGAGATCCAGAGGAAGCTGGCTGAGCAGCAGGTGGGTGAAATTTTCAGCCACTTACAAATGTGGTTTAAATCTGATTTGTGGTTTTTGCTGGTCAGACTTTCAAAAAATCTGATTTGTATCAGTAGGGCAAAAAATCACTTGTGAGCTGCCTGTCAGACCATCACGATGAGGGAAATGGCTGCAGTCATGAAAGAGACAGATGAGAGACAGGTAGAAAAAAGGCATGAAGAGAGAATTAGAGGGAGACAGAGGGGGGAGGAAAAGATGGAGAGAGACGGGACTCCTCCTGTCCTGCTGTTTCCTGAGAAAGAGGCTGCCACTCTGCTATTAGTGAATGAGGGAAGGCTAAAATGACTCCTGCATGGATGGGCTCTCTACGCTTCCACCTGTCGCCACGGCAACGCAGAGAGTGCTAACTCTGAACAAGCAAGTGCTAACACAAGTGCTGTCAGCGAGATGCGCACACACACACACATACACACACACACATATTGGGAACTGACATTGACGTACTCTTAGTAAAGCTCTAATCGTCCAGCCTGCTGTTGTATTCTGTGACTGGGTTAGGTTTTTTTTTTTTTTTTCATCTGTCAGTGACAAACCTTTGCCTAGTTCCACTGAGGAACCATTAAAGGGAAAATTCCAGCCCACAGCACATTGACACAATTTTAAACCCTGGATTTGGTGATTTTCATGGCATTTCTGATGCCATTTTGTTGTGTGATGTTGTATCTTTATTATCCTGCTGCAAGTTAATCAAGTTACATCACTGAGATATTATCAACTCAGGTACGATGGAGTTCAGTTGAAAAAAAAAAAAAAAATCACCAGTCTTATACAGGATTGTTTGGTGTTTGGTTTCAGTGTCAATCCCTAAAAGTAAAAGAGCGAGGACTTCTTTGTCTTTGCTGCTGAGATTTGCAGCAAAATTACACAGGGAGAAATCCAGCATAGAAGAGGGAGAGCCGACTTCCCTCTCCTATTAAGCTCCATTGTAACAGCAGCAACTCTCCGTGTTCCTGAAAAATGAAATTACATTCTCTCTTTGGGTGCAAAAAAAAAAAACGTAAGACAGAGTTCTGGATGCCTGCTGTAAACACGTTCTTGTGGATGGAGACGTCATTCTAATTGGACAACCCAGTCGCCATAATAAAATGTTGCCATTTTACGTTTCTGCCAACCAGCAAATATGTTGAAATGTAACCTGTCTGAACCAAAAATATGCTGCATATCAACATCTCACCAAACTCGAAAATATGACTTTTCCACATAATCTTGGTTTATAGAAGCATAAGATGCCAGCATTTTCAATGGTTTCGATTGATGGCTTTTGAGTAACTTTTTAGAATTTCACATCTTTAATATAGCAGTCCTGTTCCTCTGCTAAACCACCAGCCAAACAATTTTTTTTTTTTTTCAAACTCACCTCACAAACATGCAGATAATTCCTATATATTATGCTGAAGCAAACCTTGTGATAACCACACAAGCCAGAATCATCAATCTTGTTACCTCCTATTCATATGCATTTATAGGCTACAATTTTTGAAAAAAATAAGTGTTCAGTCAGTACAAATGCATTTGTAACTGAATGATTTATATCATTGTATGTGATTACATGTACTCGATGGTATTTGGCTGCACCTCAAACCTATTGCTTCAGGCTTGCACCCACAGTTAGAGGCACCTTTCCAACTCTTTTGTATATATTCTTATTTCTTATATGATTTTTCTGGGATAAATAAATAATAATTCCCGTGTCCGAGAGAGCAACATTTCCACTCAGCCTCAAACGCTGTGTAAATGTGGGATGTGTTTTCTGACTTGACAGGTTACCAAACTGATCCCACTTGAACCAGTTGTAAAAATGCAACCTTTGCCCAGTAGATCAGATCAAACCAAACCAAATCACAGAGGAGTTTTCTGACTGTGGTTCTGACTCCTGCAGGACCTGCAGCGGGACATCGAGCAGCATACAGAGGGCGTGGCGTCAGTGCTGACCCTGTGCGACGTGCTGCTCCACGATGCCGACGCCTGCGGCAGCGACTCAGAAAATGACTCGATCCAGCAGACGACCCGCAGCTTGGACCGACGCTGGAGGAACATCTGCGCCATGTCGATGGAGAGAAGGATGAGGTGGGCGATGACAGGAGCAAGTGAATCTGTCAAAATACATTTAGGCATAGGGATGAGATACAAATAAAAATAACTGAGATGCACCCTGATTTATTGACATGTACCTGATGCCTCCAGTGGGCACCGTGCCTGCAAGACACTGTGATTTTCTGTTTTGTATCTGCTTATTTGTGCTGTAAAACTCTGTGTTTTTCCATTAGTTCAGATGTGAGCCCAAGTGCATTATGCTTGCTGGGTTTTTTCTAAGATTTCCAAGTACTCAAACACATGAAACACACAAACACACACTCAAACCACTATGGACATAAACAGCAAAAACAGTGGATAATGGCTCCTGATTGTGTAACCAAGAAAAAAGCTAATGAATTGGATTCGATTTGAGGCCCTATGAAAGAGTTTGTTTGCTGATGTAGTTTTGCACTTGGGAGAAGATGGATGGTAAAATACGTCACTGTATACTTCAGTGAATTTCAAAATCCAACCCTGCTTCAGTTTTTCATCTAAAAGTGGAAAACACGAAACAACATGTGATGCAAAAATAAATTATTTGTTATCAGCAGTGCCAGCACTGAAAAGCCAAAAACAGACATGAACTTAGGCTACTTGGGCATAATCCCATATATGTTATTTCATAGTTTTGATGTCTTCATTATTAATCTACAGTACAATGTAGAAAATGATAAAAGAAAAGAAAAAAACATTGAATGAGAAGCTGTGTCCAAATTTTTGACTGGCACTGTACATATATTTTTTGATCCTATTCTTTGAAGGATTGAGGAGACCTGGCGTCTGTGGTGTAAGTTCCTGGATGACTACTCTCGCTTCGAAGACTGGCTGAAGACAGCTGAGCTCACGGCAGCCAACCCCGTCTCTGCTGACGTCCTCTACACCAGTGCCAAGGAGGAGCTCAAGAAGTTTGAGGTTAGCAGGAAACTGATTTATTTAAGCCATATTTCACCTCAGCATAGCATTTTGACACCACACTCTCCTCTGCATGACTCCATCAACAATGTCCTTTCGGTGCCCTTGACACTGAGCCTCTCAACTACTAGAAACCTAGAAATAATTCCAGTTAAATGTCTGGGGATCAGTTTCTTAGAGCTGTCCTGAACTAAATAACAGTTACCTGTTGGAGGATGGGTGTCAAGGTAATGAAACACAAGCACCTTGTTATGCCCACTGATCAACCTGGGAGCACAAGAAAAACTTAAAAAATAATCTTTTCATAAAAAGCTTTTTAAGTGAAGCTTTTATCAAAAAGCTTTACTTTTGGTAAGCAACAAAAGCAATAGATGTTGTGGTCTGTTAGCAGTCATTTAGGCTTTTCTGCCTCTTAAGTGGACTAAAATGTATGGTTGACTTGGATTGCACAGTTGGAAGCTATAAAATTGATTATCTGCTGTGGACTGGTTGGGATTGGTGGGTTTGCAAGAGAAAGAAGAAGCAGTTGTTGATCAGAAATTTTTACAGAATTCACAAACAGGTATTTTCCTTTGATTGTCACAACTCTGGTTGGTTCTGAGCGGGCTGAGAAGTAATCCATGATGTGCAGATACTGTTTGACCCTGGTCTGTCGTGAGCGCAGTTTCAGGTATCCTGCTGTGATCATAAACACACAGGTAACCTTTGACCCTGATGTGCCGGCCTGGATTACTGACAGAGATTAGTGGCTGGTAATCTGGGCTCTGCTGAAGCCCGCTCTTATCTCCACAGCAACACGGACCGAGTGTTGATGGTTACTAATGGTACCTCACCACAAAGAGGCCCAGTGGCCTACATACGAGGCCGCTGGTCTAGGGTCAATAATTGGATGCAGTATTAAAGTTTAGAAAAGCAAGATGACCAGGAGGTTTTGGGTACAAATTCCTGAATTGGCTGGAAAAGGCAATTAATCCCTATAGCAACCAACAGCGGAAGCCTTTGATTATACTGGTCAGCTTCCAAGTGTGAATTTATCAACAAATGCAAAGCAGTGCATGACTGAAAATGAGCAAGCATGCTCAATAAACACCCTTGAGTATGTTTAAAAAGACGAGCATCACCAACATCAGCTACTTCTCAACATTGTCCTCTTTAATTCCTTTTTATTGTTTCAGAGTTTTTATACTTGCAGGCAATTTAACTGCAAGTAGACTGGCCTCTCAAAGACATTCATAATGGCCCTGGATCAATGGATTTTTCATTCCTATTCATGCCGTTCTTCGTGTGTTCTCTACTCCCAGGCTTTCCAGCGGCAGGTCCATGAGCGACTGACTCAGCTGGAGCTGGTCAACAAACAGTACCGGCGTCTGGCTCGGGAGAACCGTACAGACGCCGCCAGCAAACTCAAAATCATGGTCCACGAGGGCAACCAGCGCTGGGACAGCCTGCAGAAGAGAGTGGCCGCCATACTTCGTCGACTCAAGGTGAGACCATCAGAGATATTTAAAGCTGTACGAGACAATTTCTCACTCATAGAGGTACCAAGTAGCAGTGATAGGCAACTGAAAAATGTGAACTGTAATACCCATATACTATGCCTCATGATCAGCATTCAGGTAAGAAGGGCAAATCTAAGTAGTATTATAAATTGGTAGGAATGGGTGACTCAGTGGTGCAGCCCTTCTTTGTGATTTACACTGATAAGACAGTTGTATTTTAACAAAAAAATCCAGGTTACTTGAGTATAATGCATGCCTGAGTATGGCGGCGACCACAGTCAGTTGCAGGGATGTATAGACGGTAAGCCACTTTAGAGATAATAATATGAAAATGAAAAGGGATGGCAGGACAACCTTGCACGGTTCCTTAATGTGTTTGTACTCAAGAAAAAAGTCTTTCAGTGCACCCTGATTTTGCCAGGACAGGTTAAAGAGAGAACAACACAGTAGTCTGGCAGTCTCAGGAAGAGCACTGTCAGGATGACCAATATGGTAAGACTGCATCAATATCAGCAAATGATGTACAAAATATTAGAAACGTCCCCATAATCCTGGGTCCTACTGCTTTTTACTCAGTCCAGTTCAAATACCATATCACAATTGTGTTAGTGCATAAAAATCCAACTTTAATCTCTCTCTCCTTCTATAACCTTTAACTACTTCATCACAGAAGTGGATTTATTAAATGAAGTCTAGGAGGGATCATAGCTTTTACCTTGATTAACCTTGTCGAATGATTTCGAAGCAGTTGTCCTAATGTCTGGAACACTTGGTACAGATGTAAATGTGGGGAAAAAAATGTAATCCGGTCTGTTGTCAAGCTTATTTTTGTTTAGCGATGGAAAAGTAGGTGGAAAACAGGTCATACAATTATTTTGAATCTGTTTTTAAAAACGCTGCCTTTATTACAATGTCCACATGGCGACGATCAGCACTGAGCTGGTGCATGTCTGTTTTATTCAAGTGTGGCCCAGTGTTTTCAGTTTGCCATTTGGTTATATCAAGGACTCTTCTGTTGTTTAATGCCAGAGATCAAAATTTTGTTTACTTGGCCTTGCACTACTTTTTAAAAAAACATTTCTTCTGCTTAATGAGATCAGATAGAGTGGGCATGTGAGGACATTTAAAAAGCCCACAACCCATTATGGATTGCGGTTAACTGTAGTTTTTCAGATATGCTGGACTACACAGGAAATTGGCAGCAACCCCACTAAATGGAAACAGGGCTAAGTCGATGAGGTGTGGCTCTGATACAAAACCAAATATTAATTTAATCAAAAGAATGCCTTTGTACTCCCATAAAAATGTAAAATCAGAAGTCAAATATGAAAATACATTAGATATCTCCTCCTGATCTCTGTAGTGATCTGAGTAGTTCTCAGTGGCCAGCCGAGTCCTAAGCCGTCAGGATTTAGGTCACGTCTCAGACAGTGACGAGGCGCGGCCCGCCACGATGCCAGGCAGCTGTTTTCATTGTGACATGTGGCGTCGACCAGATGGAGGGTGTTTACGCTTCCTTATAAAGATGGCATGTAGTCAGAGAGCTCTGATTGGATCTGGCTAACCTCTTGGCCTCCTCATCCTCCACTGACTCAGACCCTATAAGCCATACAAGCTAATTGCAAATACTTGTTAAATACTTATCTATATATGTAACTACATTTGTCTGTCTATATCGACATACATACATACAGATAGATATGATATGTTTAGTGTGAACAGCACAAATTGATAAGAGATAAGGATGGGACACTATCAAAATCAATGTATTGCGATGCAGAAATGTTACATTATATATTGTTGGGCAGTAAAATGAATCGCAATATTAGCTACATCTCGGTTTGCTGTATTAATCACAAACGAAAGGTCTCACCATGTGGTGAAGTGAAATCTAGAATAAAGCCAAACAGTATTTTAATAATGAGGTGTGATGTCTGCCATGTGCCCCGCCTGCAGCACTTTACCTCTCAGAGAGAAGACTTTGAGGGAACACGTGAAGGCATCCTGGTCTGGCTGACGGAGATGGACCTTCAGCTCACCAACGTGGAGCACTTCTCCGAGAGCGACATCGAAGACAAGATGAGGCAGCTGAACGTAAGCCACCTCTCCCTGGCCATTATTACCAGTTTTTGCCACATGCCATAAACCTACAAGCAGCTCTTATTTTTAACCTTTATTTAACCAGAGACCCTTCTTGAATTTTGAATACACTGCCTTTTTTCTTTTTTTTTTAATCATTTGATGTCTTCAAAGTCAAGTCACTTTGTAGCCGTTCAGTTTTTTTTGTTTGTTTGTTTGTTTGTTTGTTTTTTAGCTGTTTTTAGATGTGCACTACTTATATATTCTTGCAGTGATTAGAAGGCCTTTTTCATAATAAGAAAGTCACTGGTTTCCAGTGTCCTGATCAAGTTCCTACCTGACAGCATCTCCAGCGAGGAGTGTCAGGTAAAGTCCATGAATAACCTGACTGAAGTTTTTTCTTCGTATCTCCCTCTGCAGGGCTTCCAGCAGGAGATCACCCTGAACACCAACAAAATCGACGCCCTGATCGTGTTTGGGGAGAACCTGATCCAGAAGAGCGCTCCTCTGGACGCCGTCCTGATCGAGGACGAGCTGGAGGAGCTGCACTCCTACTGCCAGGAGGTGTTTGGCAGGGTGGCTCGCTTCCACCACCGCCTCGTTAACAGACGCCCGGTCAGTAACGAGGGTTCATATCAGTTCAAAGTGCAATGCTGTCATGACTTCTCATTTAAAAAAAAAAAAAAACAATGAGAAACCATAAGATTGTGAACTTCACTAATCTGAGTGCATATACTTTAACTGCTTCAATGACAGAGTACACTCCTTCACATCTCTAGCAATACTGTCTCTAACCTGTAGGCTACAGTCTCACCTGCATTTCAACACATAGAAATAAGGATTGTTATTCAGAAACAGACACGGCCATTGACTTAACCAAAATTCTCACCAAGGTTCTGGAGGAGGAGCGGGACCTGTCAGACCGCGACACAGACCTGGAGGATTCGCCGGACCTGACCAACGGTACTTCCTGGAGGGAGGCGGGCAAAGAGGACGAGGGGGAGGAAGGTCCGGCTGGGCGAGGCGTCTCGATGGGACGTCACGTCATGTGCCACCTCCTGGCGCCCCCTCTGGAGCGATCAGGCCGAGAGACCCCCGTCAGCGTGGACTCCATCCCGCTGGAGTGGGACCACACCGTTGATGTGGGAGGATCTTCATCGCACGAGGATGATGAGGATGCCACCTTCTTCAGCGCCCTGTCAGGTAATAATCACTGATTGTCCTGCGGTGCTCAGGTGGGATCTCCTGACTCTTCCTGCCAGGGCTGAAAAGAATTTTTTTTTCTTTCTTTCTTTGGTGTTAAGATAGCAGTTAAATCCGGGTGACTTTCATTTTTAACTGCAAGACTTCCATTCTATCTTGTCGAAGTTCCTCTGATTTTCACTCTTGGGTGCTCATTGTTCTGTTGACACTCATTCTTGGATGCTCCTGAAATAGCCTCCTAACTTTTGCTGACTTCCTTTCTTTAGGGAATAGCTATCAGATTCCGTTGACTTCCATTCTCTCTTGCAGATGTAGAAGTCACAGAGAGCTCAGACTCCTTTGTTAAAGCGACTGCCAAAGCATTGAAAGCTGCCTCGGGTAGGCACTCTGCCTCCTGCATGCGTCTGCCTCACTGTGTGCTTATGGCCAGGCATGACTATCCACCTGAGCAACCCCACCTCACCCCTCTTCTCCAAAAAAAAAAAAAAAAAAAAAAAACTGCACCTCACCCATCCATCTTCCCTTGTCACATTCCACCTCATTTCTACTCACTTTTCTCCTTGATACGCCTCGCTGGTGTCATGATCTGGCCATATCCAGTTGCAGCAGTTTGTGGTTCACCTTGAGAATGAAAAGCCTGAAAAGCTCAAACATGACACTTGCAGACGTGCATGATATGGCGCCGGACTGTATTCACTTTGGCAGCAAAAGTTTGTTTTTTGCTGCTGTTGTTGCATGTCATTGATAGTCACAGTAGTTTCACGCATGTATGAAATGGCATGAAGTGGCAGTGTTGTGATGGAGGAAACACAAGACGTCCACCATCACTCAGTGGTGAATCTTGTGGACTTATTTGTAACCTCTTTCTCTGTCCTTTCTTACTCTGTTTGCTTGTCTCAACTGCTGACCTTCACTGCTGTGTTTTCTTTCTCTCTCTTTCTGGTTCTTTGTCCTTCATTATGCATTTCTCTGCTTTTGTCTCTTCATCTCTCTTTTTTCTCTGGTTATGTCTTGTTTGTTTGTCCAGATGACAGCAATGACTTTTAAATTCAGGCACCGATAACCACACCAAGATGTTTGAAACTGAGATGTTTGTAGGTTGTTCTCCCGGAGAACAGTGGTGTAGTTTGTTCGGAGGGAGAATGCAGCCCCAAGCAACATCAGGAAACAGCTTAATAAACAAAAGTTTTATGGGTATAAAGAGGCAAATGCAGACATCTGCCAACCAGCAGCTGAAAAGCATGGCATAGCAGAATGAACTAAGGGCAAACCACAACCTGGGCTGATGTACATATGTAATGATTTCTTTATGCATTTGTAATTGACAGGAACAACACAGAAGGTGAATTATAGCAAAAAATACATCATGCTTAGCTGCAGTTACAGGGACTGGAGTCTAATTTGATTCTCCCTGCAGCCCAAGTCTCTAACCTGGCAAGATCACAGGCAACCAAAACAAAAGGCAATGAAGGAGCTACTTGTAATTCCATCTGACTTTTGTTTACAAGACCTGGTTCGCTTGTAAGTAGCCTGTGTGAGCTTAAGCAAATGAAGCAAATTCAGAAAGGCAACAGAGTCAACTTTTCCATCAAGGTCCGGACCAAAGAAAACCGGAGCTGTGATTGCAGCCTTAATCTTTCCCTCTGAGTTTCAGCTTTTCTCTCTCTCTGTTTTTAACTGTGACATTTCTATCAAAATCAGTTTCAAATTGTCTTTATTGGCGTGAAAAACAAATCTACTCAGTGCCACAGTACAAATTCAAAAATACAAATGCAGATGAAAAGATGAGCAGAACACTACCCAAAAGCAAATAAATAAAGTAGTTCTTAAAGCTTTTAGCTCTCCAATTTTGTCCCACTCTCTACTTTCTTTCTGTATCTTTCCCTTCATGATTTTGCACGACTCTTTTCACAATTCTCCTTTTCTCTCCATCTTTCCCTTCATTCAGTGAAGTCAGTGACCGACCCGCCCAGCTGGCACCAGCCTGGCAGCCCGGAGAGAAAACGAATTCCTCGGGAAATCATCCGCGGCCTGGGCTCCTCTCCCACCCACACCACCAGTACACCCTTCCGCCAGCAGGGCTACGTAAGAATGCACGCACACACACACACACACACACACACACACACACACACACACTACCTCTTACCAGTATCTTTTTAATTAAATCTTGCAGTGGTTGATATGTTGCGCCATTATTCAGTATCTATGAATTTGTACCCTTTCATGTAAGAAAAATGTACTTACTATTAGCAACATTTGGACCGTTTTTATACCAAAACCAAGATCTGATTGTGCACTTCCACAGTTCAGTGAACTCTGTGTGTGGGGTAAACCTTTTTTTGTTTTTGGGTCCACCACAGTTGTTTTAGTGAATGATATGAAATTACACTGACCACATTTGTTTTGCTGTAGAACATCCATCACTGCCTTTAATTAAAAATAGCATTAAGCCTAATAACTGACTTTCACACAAGCTGCATACAATACTTACTGTTTTTTTGTTCCCCAACCTTTGCAGAACATTGGCAAAAGCCTTAGTGAGTTTGTTGTGTTGACTTTGTTGGGATGTGTCCACATGAAAAAGAAAGAAATTTAATTCTGAGTCAGTTCAGGTTTTTCAAGCCAAAACATGAAACAAATCAAACTCTGGCAGGAAAACTGAGGTATAAACAAAACCGGATGAAAGGGTGAAAGTTACAACTGAGACAAGAAACAGGACATCTCCAGGGTTTGGTGAAAGATGTGTCCTTTGTGTTCCAGGCGAAGCTCATGTCCGAGTGCAGCGGCAGCATCGACAGCCTGAAGAGAGTCAAGCTGATCCTGAACGACGACGAGGACCCGGAGGATCCAGGCCTCATCAGCAGCACGGCCGACAAGCAGACCAGCACAGGTAGACTAGACAGTGAGATGCACCACTCTGTTTGACTTCCTGGAACTGAAAATAACCGACTGACAGTCCAGACACAGACTCAGAATCTGGGACTTAAACATCCTGATGGTATTCAGTAGAAAGACCAAGGCTGCCGTTCAATATTCTTTGTTGCTTTGGAAGGTTCCTAACTGGGTGAAATGACCTGGGAGCATCTAAGTGGCACTTCTTTAGTCTAGGACACACTGAGGCATCCTTTACCAAAGCAAAAGAGATAAATCCCCTCCCACAATTCCTTGCAGCAGCAACATTTAAAGCGACGCACCATTCGGCTGTTCATAAGGTCAAAGAAAAGCGGTTAGGAAAGGACATAGAATGTTTTTTGTTTTTGTTTTTTTGACCTCAACCCAGTCCAGAAAACATTATATGGATTATACACGAACATGACATCAGTGTATTGTTAGGACTAGACTTTGTCAAAATCAAGACCACCACAAAATTCCCATAAATCTCATTGCAGATATTGCTAAAGGTTTTGTCTCTGGCTTTACTGAAGAGAATAAACATGTTGGAAATTATTTTCTATTGGCCTTTATGCCATAAAACCATTTCCCCAAAATGCTTTAAAAAGTTTTTTTGCAGGACAGACCTGGCCAAGATAAACATAAAGCACTGACACATGACTAATGCGACCTAACAAGCGTACAAAAACATCGAAGGGCTTTTCATCATTCCAGTTCACATTCATCTGCAGGTGTGATCGAGCGCTGGGAGCTGCTACAAGCACAAACCTTCAGTGACGAGATGAACATCAAGCAGGACCTGGAGCAGTGGCAGAAGCTCAACTCTGACCTCTGTGATGTCACTTCCTGGCTGGGCAGGGTGCTGCCCGAGCTGGAGAGGCTGCAGCGCATCGCGCCGTCCACCAGCATCCGGGACATAGAGGTCAACATCCGCAAACTCAAGGTAACACCAAAGGAAGAACAGGAGCAGAGCAATATGACTTCTTATGCAGGTTGTGTGCACAAACATTGAAAACCCTTTAGATAGATAAGTTTATTATTTTCATCCCAAAGTGGGGAAGTCTTGTCCAGGTTGTCCAGACACTGCAGAGGAACAATAGTAACACTAGAGAGAGAAATATATATCTTTAGAAAAAAAAAAAATACAACAAATAACATTTAAATAAAGTATCTCGATGCAAAGAATACAACAAACCTTTCACCTTTAAACCTTTGTATAGATTGTGTAGTGAAATTATATCTGCAAAATATCTATTAAATAGAATATGTATATATAGAACAGATGTATGTATGTATTTGTGAAGCAGAAATGTTTCTAAAAGCTGCAGTTTTATTGAAAGATAAATAAATGAATTCTACCGTATTTGTCAATTGCCTTTAAAAGTGCCCAGTTTATATAGATAAAGCTAAGCAAACTGAATCAAATGGAAATGTATTGAAGCGACTGGAAGTGTCTTATACATACAGTCCAGCAGGTCTCAGGTACTTAAAGGGAAATTTCACCTGACTAAATTATTATCTAATGGCCTATTTGGCAAAAAAAAAAAAAAAAAAAAAAAAGGAATACATTTTGTTTATCTAATTTCACTTTTTTATGAATTGTGAAGACTGGAGTGTCTTTAGATCCTGAAATGGCCTGAAAATGTCTTGAATTTTATTACCTAAATTCTGGGCCCCAAAAGTCCTTTACTAATATTAAATACAGCATGTAATCCTTTGATTCAGTTTTAGAGACCCTAAAAGTTTGGAGATTTCTTCTTTCATTCTCATGTTCATCTAAGTGGCAAAATCGGTCTTACATTTTAGCTGGAAGAAGCTCGCAGGCGTCCTGGAGATGTTTTGACCAAAGTGTCAGTCTGAGTGTAGAAGCGCTGTCATGTCACTGTAGTCTGGTGGAGCTGAAACTGGGAAATTTACCAAACTGAGAGAAGGAACGGAGGGAGGGACGGCTGTGGGACAGCACAACTTAGAGTTGAGGCTTTTACTGGAGTTACAGGACTCATGAAGTCTAGAGACATTTTCTTACTCATTTTCTTGTTTCATCCAAACTTAAAACAAGGATAATGTGCCTCATATTTTACATATTTTAACTTTGTCTTGGGGTAATGCAAAGACAACAAATGGATACTGAATAGACAACAGACCTATTCATAAATTCCAGTTCTTTAATAAAAAAACATTTTTTATATACTTTTTAGATACCATATAAAAGTCACTGTATACTTTATATACTTTTAAAGAGACTGTAGCAGTGATTGCAAGCTGAATTCTCTGAAGGTGTCAATTCACTTGTCCAATTACATGGATTCTAATTATGAACTTCTGTATTTTTAAGTGAGTGTTATAAAGCTGACAGTTTTTGCGTTTTTGTTTTTGTTTTGTTTTGTTTTTTTAATGTCCCGCTCCACTTGCTCTTGTTGCACTCCTGTGGCTTTTTGGTCGAGTGATCTCTCTGATTGGCTGTTTGGCAGCTTAGTGAATCAGTACATGAGAAGAGAAATTGAATTATTAGGGAGAATATATGGTAGCTGTGTTCATCTCAGGCTCTTGCTCTCTGTGTGATTTAATTCAGGAGGATGCACACTGCTGTAGGTCCTAATATGCAGAAATAATAATTTCCAAATTAAAAAATGACACGTGTTTGTGTCTTCTGCTTGGTTCCTCCAGGAGATGCAGAAGACCTTCAACAGCTACAAGTGTCTGATGATCTCCATCAACCTGAGCAGCCGTCACTTCCAGCGGGGAGACAGCGCCGAGCTCAGGGAGCTGAAGGACGGGCTGCACTCGGCCAACCACAGCTGGACGCAGGCCTGCGCCGGCCTGGAGAGCTGGGAGCAGCGGCTGCACGGCGCCCTCATGCAGTGCCAGGTCAGGGACGCGGCGGGGTTAGAAAAGGAGGGGAAGGTCGATGGTGGTGTCACGCACGTGGGATGGTCAGATCTGTTTTAGCCAACATATCTGAAATGGGCTGCGACCAAATGTGGTGGGACATTAACATTAGATTTATCGAGGCAAACTGCCAAGCGTGCAGCTTCGCTCTGCTGTTGATTCTCAACCAATGTGCAGCCAAACAAAACTGACTGGTGAGGCATAGCAAGAATTATTGCTTCTTCCATCTTGGATCTTCTCGTGGAAGCTGATGCCATCATCCAAAGCTCACTAGAAACAAAGATAACTTTGTCTCTTGTGTGTGTGTGTGTGTGTTTTGTTTTGTTTTTTAATGGAAGTGAATAAGAAGGAAAGTTTCATTGCATATTGATTATTCGGCTGCTGCAAACTGTTCTGAATTGCATGCTAGGATGCACCAAAATGAAATTAGACATTTTTCATTTCATTTTAATCTTTGTTTATCCAGACATTATCTATTATCACTGAGCATGCATGCTCTTTTCCATACAGTTTTGATCACATTCACACCTGAAAGCTGACCAATACAGCCACAGTCTTACACCTTTGGCCTCTAAGTAGCTCCACTGTAGGATTTGGGGTTGAGCACCTTGCTAAAGGGCATCTGGACAGGAGTTGTTGCTTACATGTTCCCAGCTGGTCCCAGGATTTGAACTGGTAACCCTCCACAGCCATAAGCTTGCCTCACAGTCCCACCTCCCAGCTGTTGCAGTTATGCGACATAGAACTTTATTTCAGCTGTGAATTCACTCACTAAATGTTTTCATTGTGAAAACTTAACAGCTGGATGTCAGCAAATGGGGCAAAATGACATTGGTTTTAGCTTACACATCCTCAATGCAGTAAGTAAAAAAAAAAAAAGTGCGACAGCATCATCATCTATGATGCAGCAATAACAGATTCTCCCATTTGGAATGAATGGAGCTTCCATTGGAGTGTAAAGCATTCAGCACCGTCAATGTGATTTTGACAAAAGCGGGAAAATACGCTCACGCATTTCTCACTTGTCCCCGGCCTGCAGGATGCCATCTACAACTCATATGCTGTATCAATAATGAACCACATTCACTCATCTGTGTTGTATTTTTGTTAGTTTGTCATGATGTTAGCTACAGCAGCTTTTAAAGGCAGCGCCGTCCTGTAATTCACTGTGACGCAGCTAAAAAGAGAGGGGTAGCATCTCTGGCGAGGAGCTGGATCGACTTTGTGGATTTACCGTAGACTGAGAAGACGGGAAAAGATCAGAGAAAGGCTTGCATTGCTCACATTGATGTGGTTGATGTTTTTAACAGCAGATACATCATTTCAACATAAATAAAACTGTTAAGGTCAAGGTGTTCTTTATCATCCCTGAGGGACACAGCCAGCAGAAACGACAGTCAACACACACCAATCCACACTCAGTCTACACAAAATACATAATGTGATTGAAAAGAGCGACGGCAGCAGGGACACAAGTTTTTCAATCTGACTGTAACATTTGAGTCAAGCTGCTGACCTTCGTCCTCTGAAGCTCGTCTTCCTCTTCCTGCAGGAGTTCCATGAGACGCTGCACTCCCTGCTGTTGTGGCTGGCGCAGGCTGAGAGCAAACTGCACGCCGTCAACGTCGCCGAGCCGCTGAGCTCCCACGCCGCGCTGCTGGAGCACCGGGACACGCTGACGGTGAGGAGACCGGCTCCGTCACTGCCATGTCAGGGCCACACAGTTTGACGTTTAAAAAAGCAGTAATAAGTCATAAGTCAGTTTATTTTGTATCGCACATTTAAACACTACAAGACGTTGCTCACAGAATCAGACAATTAAAACAAATTAGAGCAAAATAAAGCAAATTAAGATATTAAAATAAAATTAAAACAAGTACACAACATTAGATAAGAAATAAAAAATATTACAACAAAATAAAATGAATTTAGCTATTAAAATAAAATTAGAACAAGATACACATCATCAGATCAAAATAAAAATATATCAGAACAATAAAATGAATTAGGCATTAAAATAAAATCAAAACAAGTTGCACAAGATAAGATAAAATGAGTAGCTGAAGTGGTAAAATGAAATGAACGCCATGTGCTCTCTGTCGCCCCCTGCTGCAGAGCCTGGAGGCGGAGCTGCGTGGACGGCAGCGGCAGGTCTCCTCGCTGCAGGAGATCTCCGCCCAGCTGCTCCTGCAGGCCAGCAGAGAGGACAGCGTGGAGGCCAAGGAGAAGGTGCACGTCATCGGCAACAAACTGCGGCTCCTGCTGCGCCAGGCGGCCGCTGACCTGCACACGCTGCAGGGGAGGCTGGTACGTCACCACACCTCTGTCTGTCCAGAGACGCACTCTGCTCCACATCAACACTGACTGCATTCGTGCACACATGTACACACTGACAACTGGGATTTAGACACTCCTTTGTCTTCCACTGTACCAGCTAGTTGAGGGGTCTGGACCTTTAAGTTCACTTCTGTAAAAAAGGCATTCTGAAAAATTATACTTTTTTTTCCGTATTTATGTTGACTACAACTCCTCATTACTGTTTTGAAATTCATACCCAGTTTATCTTTTATTAATATGAAATGCTGTGGCTGCTACCAGAAGTGTAACACACATCACGTCTGTGTGCCAAAGTAAAGACCTAAAAGACTCTAAATGTGTCAGGACAGCAAATTGAAAAACATTTGTTAACTGGCTATAAGATGAATCACTATTGTCTTATATTAACTGACAAAAGAGAGGAGCAAGTTTTATTTTATTAGAAATGTTGCATCTTATTTCATCAAGAGTTTGGTCAGCTAGTTGGTATTAGTGAATTACACAAACTCTCAGGTAGAAATGGAATGTAAAGTACATTTCTTTCAGGTCTGTATTTCCATTCAGTGAGACTTTTTACATGTCAGAGGGAAATCTTGTACTTTTTCCTGCTCTACATTTATGGCTGGACTGACTAGTTACTTTGCAGAAGAAGCTTTTCCATGCAGAACAGTAAAATGTGCTGCATTGTTAGAGTGGAAACTATAGCCAACAGGATATCTGCAACATTAAAATAGCTTTAACAGGTTAATGCAGCGATAATTTAACTCTGTGAAAGGAACTGTTCTTCACAATGAACTGCTTTCACTTGAGTATGAATTAATGCTTGTTAGTTTAGCTCTAAATTCCCAAAATAGAGTAAGCAGAGACACCAAGCTCAGAAGAAAGGTCAGAAAAATGCCTCTGTCTCCTCGGCCTGGTGTTGATGAGCTGGTTTGGGTCTGTCCGGTCAGTGTTGTTTGATGATGTCACTGGTTGTTTACCGTCTCCCAGGAAACCAGCCCGGACAGCTCGGCGATGGACATCGGCCTGGGAGCGCTCGGCTCTCCTCTGCTGCTGCAGGTCAGACCTTTACAGCACTTTGTCCGACTCTTCAGGAGGGGAACGTCGAGTGCGTTCACCTCCTGTTACTGTTAAGGTCAAACTCCGAATTTAATTAAACCCTACTATAATATTGTCATATCAAACGCACTCATTGTGGACAGCTAGTTTTCACTTTGCCCTAAATCTGGAGCTGAGGTTGGAGTGTTTGCTGTTAGCAGCTCCTGCATTGTAGTTTGTAGAGTATTTACAAAAATAAAGTGAACTGGTCCTTAACCTTTAGATGCAAACATGTTGAAACCTACACTCTTCCATGAGTGCACACGATTCAGTGTATTTTTCAATAATTTAAGAATATTATTTCCATCCTTTTGCTCAACTTAATTAAACAAATTTGATGTGCACAGCAATGATTTATAATTTAAAACTGGTTATTTGTGTAACTCCTTTTAAAGTGTATTTAACTAGTGAATAACCGGTATACTTAACATTGAAACTAGCAACCCACCTTCTGTATGGGCTTCCAGACTAATTTTGCCCCCAGGCTGCAGGTTAGTGTTCATGCAAAAATCTAAAACAAACGTCCCAGACCAGTAGCCTCAGCATCTCGCTCCGTCTTGTTGCTCTGGTTCTGTTTACCCAGCCAGCCTGTAATAATGTCAGCAAGCTGCTGTCAATAATACCATACAAATACAACAACTACTATTACTATTACTAACCAGCTAACCTAGCTGCATGGTGTTAGCTGGTGATGTAGGCAGGCTGATTTGATGAAAAAATAATAATTAAATAAATAAAAATTCAACCTGTGGTAATTAATGTGCCAGGTTACGCACTTGTTATTGATTTAGTGTCATGAGAGAGTTCCAGCAGTAAACGAGATGTATTCAATATTGATAATATTGATGTGACATGATATATTATATAAAATAATGTGTAAAATAGTCCTGATAAGTGGTTACGCTACCGACATTTGAAGTGTGCTCCACAGGGAACAGGCTTTATGCTTAATAAGGATCAAATGTTCTCATCAGATTCCATAGGAAATGCATGTGGGTCCCTTTAGACCCACTTATGGAAACCTGGGGTAGTAACACAAAACATCTATTCTCTTAAAAAGAACAAAAAGTAAATAACAAATTTGAATGGGACAGGATCATAAACAAGATTTTTGAGAAATACTTACAACATGAAAAGATCAAAGATTTTTATTGGAAAGATATTGCAAAAAAAAAAAACACGGGTCATTTTGGACCCATTTATGCATCTCAGGGTTGAAGATGTTTTGACTTTGCTGTAGCCACTCAACACTGATGTTGTTCATATTGTTGTGATGCGTTCACTGTACAGCCAGTATCTGCTGTGATCCGCTCTGAGGCTTTTATTTGCTCCCTCTTTCTCCAGGAGGAGGCTGGAGTGCAGGCCCCTGCCGGCGCGCTGCCAGGCACCAGACGGTACGCTCACTGCAAAAAAAGCTGCATTTACACTTCAGGCCTATATGAGTTTACACCTGCTGACCCATATCTGATATCACTGTGCTTACACCTAACACCTGAAACAACCTGCATGCACACACACCTGAAACACAGGTAAACAACAACACACAGGTACAGAAATGGAAGTGACAACAACAACACTGATATAAACATTAGAAATGGAGGCAGACGAGACTGGCGTTACTTCGCTGGCCGCCGTCGGCCGTCGTTTTCCCTGTTCAACAGTCTGCAGCCCCGAGCTTTCCCTGTTTTGGTCTAAATTTTCCACGTGTGTTGTGTGTTTTGGCAGACAGGTGTGTGTGTGTACGTCATTGGTGGTGATGACAGGGTATATCTGATCTGTCCACTTACACTGCAGTGGCATTGGCAGACATCCGATTCATATCTGATTGTTATCCACCTATGATCATGGCCTGATTCAGATCTGACCATATCTGATCCCATGTGCTTTTTTTTCCTGTTCACACGGTCGTGACGCATATCCAAACTGGGCCACACGGGAGGAAAAAAATTGGAATTGTGTGATATAATTAAGTATAAGTTACACAGTGTTGGTTAGGCTGGATGTGTTTCCACTCTGGAAAATGCAAAACCACCGTTTGCTTCTCCATCTGCCTCCAAGGTGAAATACTTCAATACGAAGTATTGGTTTTTTTGTTAGTTTGCAGCTCACCATCTTAGTTATTTGTGTGTGTGTGTGTGTGTGTGTGTGTGTGTGTGTTGCCCACAGGTACAGTACCAGTCAGCACTACCAACACTAATAAAAATATTACCGATGGGTTTCTTGAAATTTGGCATCATTGTAGTATCAGTCATATCGGTTCATGTGACGTCCCTACGTGTCACTTTGCATCTGGTACTAGAGTGCCAATTTTTAAAAAAAAAAAAAAAAAAAACTATAAATGTAAATGAATGTAATGCTGGACAGACAGTTTTGCTGATGTGTTGGTGCACTTCTCATCCCACTCGTCCTCTCCGTCCTCACTCAGGGAGGAGAAGAGGGATTCCTCCCCGGATCGGCCCTTCTTCTACCGGGTGCTGCGCGCCGCCTTCCCGCTCCACCTGCTCTTCCTGGTGCTGCTGGTTCTGGCCTGCCTGGTGCCGCTGTCCGAGGACAACTACAGCTGCACGCTGTCCAACAACTTCGCCCGCTCCTTCTACCCCATGCTGCGCTACACCAACGGCCCTCCGCCCACGTGAGACCGCCGCGCCGCTTCCCGGTGAAATCCGTCTCCGAGGCTGACGAGTGAGGTGAATTTCCCAGGTTGAAATCCGGTTTGGGACTCCTGAGCGGCGTCGAGGTGCGAGAGCCTCACACCGCGTGGAAATAAAAACCACCGGCGGCACCGCTCCTTCTCCCCGAGCGCCCTCTCACTGCAAGGGCACCACTTTGTGTTTTTGCTTTTTTAATCAAGTCTAAATTTTACTGGTGTATTTAAAAATGTATTTATTTATTGTTTGTAGAGCTCATGTCAGTGCGCAGCTTTTCGCCGAAACAAAAAGAAGAAGCCATATCACTGGTTTGTTTTTTTGAAGTAAAGAGGTTTTTCTATGTAGACCGGACTCGCCAGGAAACGTCCCCCGTCAAACGTCTTCAGCAAAGGCAAATTTCAAGATTTATTTTGATATCTCTATTTTCATTTTTTTGTATGAATGATCACAACAGTGTGTGGGACATAGCTGTAATGACAGAGGACAGCTATTACCAAAGCTTTCAGAAATCGAGGAGAACACTAGCCATTTTCTACCACAACTGCTGTTTTTAATGTTTTTCACAGGACAGCCACTTGACTGTAGCACATTTTGTACATATTGACTGATAAGAGGTGTGGGGGGTTTGTCATTTCTTTGATTTAGAGGTATGTACACTGTATAACGTGATTTTTTTTTTTTTTTTTTTTTTCCCAAATTGAATAATGGTAGTGACTCAGCAGCAGACATGCCTTTCTGTAGCCAGTGGGTTTGAAAAGAGAAATCTTTGATTTTTATCTACTGTAATTTATCAAATAACAATGTACTTTCAATTTTTTTGATGCATTTTGTATATAATGTTGAACTACTGAAAACGATTAGGTAAATTATTGAGGATAATTTGTATGAATGTGTGTGAGTATGGCTTTGAAACCTCATTATACCCGGGTTGAATAGTATTTGAGAGAGTTAACCTGCCTGGAATAAAAAATATTCTGTATTAAGTTAAACACAGCATAACACAACCACTGCCACAAACCTCAGACTTTAACAGGAAAGTGTTTGGGAGTCATTCAGCATGCTGACTTTTTTATTTTTTAATTGACAGCCATATCAAACTGAAGCATTTTGGCATCGGACTGCCAATATTTCAACTATTTTCATAGAATTTTTTGAAAGCAGGTATGCTAAAGGTTTTCCAGATACTTTCCTGAGATGAAGTTTTTGAAAGCTGAAGGTGAAACCGCATCAGTGCACAGCAGCATCACTGAGCCGGCGCTCTTCGCTCTGCCCTGTAATGCAGTGAGCGCCTCTCGTCTGAGTGTCGGCAGGTGAAAGCGTCTCCTCAAATCCTGTTTGCTCCACGTTTGACTTTATCAAACTCTCGTCTCATGCAGTTAAATGACGCTGTTACGTCAGACTTCAAGCAGAACGTGAATGTAAGCGATCCTTTGGGCATTGAATGTAGCTGTGTACGTGCACAATCAAAGACCCACCATCTCGAACGCTAATGATCAAATATCACAGAGGATTCTGTACAAACTGTCAGTGGTGGAGAAGTGACCTGAGCTGAAACCCAGGGAGCACCTGTACTTACCTTCAAACAGACTGAGCAGGTTCATCTCTGATGGGTTAAATCTGTGATCCTGTATTGATTTTACCTTTTTAAATCCCTTTCTGTCATGAAGGAAACATGCAGGTTAAAGCCTTTTAATCCTGGAGTTGATTGGGACGTGAATTGAACTGCAGGAGGTTCAACTCAGTGACTTAGCTCCACGTTGTTTTGTACATTCAGTGGCGAATTCACAAAGAAAGGACTTGGGCTGCTGATAGAATCATGAGCGGTGCATCACTTGCTGTCGCTATCTGGCCCATCTCAAGGTCCGAGACGCTGCGCTAATGACATGACAACGCAAACACACCCCTAAAGTTCTGCAGCTGATTGCAGTTACTCGTGTGAATGTTGCCTTTAGGCCAAGAGCACCAGGACGATGCGAGGCTCGATGTCGTCATGTAACTATTTGACCTGGCAAACCCGAATCTGTGGCTAATGCTGGTCTATATCAATCTGTGATCTTCTCCTTTGAAATGTCTGCTCTCGAGCTCCTGGCATGATGATGCCTGGCTGCAGTCGGACAGTCTGGGCGGGACGCGCCTTAGAAATGCACTTCAGGTCCCACCGGCTCTGTGAAGATGCTAATAATCTCACTGTAACTGCGTGCGGCTGTCAGCGCTGCTCTTGGTGAACTGGACTGCTTTCACACTGAGGCTCATTTGCACAGAAAGGGGCCAGTTTTGTACCAAACGTTCGCGCAGCGCCTCGTTTAAATACGTGCAGAGAGAGAAAGGGAGACGGCGACGCACTGACAGCGCAGTCAGGCCTGCAGCTCATCTTCTGCAGGTGCTGTGTGAATTTTTGTCGTATTTGCGCAAAAGCCACTCAGTCCTTTTGTGAATCCGCCCCTGGGAGTACACACACACACACACCACCACCACTTGCATCAGTGTATAATCCCAGCCACACACTCTGTGCTCACAAGGCCAATAGAGCAGAAACAACAATGGTGTATACAGTTTGATTTATTAAGTGAATGCTTATTTATGGGATGTATAGATTGTCATTTCTGATTGACAATAAAACCTTGTTTGCCATGATTTACAGTTGTCTGTGTGTGTGTGTGTGTGTGTGTGTGTGTGTGTGTGTGTGTGTTATGGATCGGAGAAAGGCCCAGGCTGAAGGCTGGGTTTGACAGGCAGACCACCAAACGTGACATTTGACAGGAACTAAGATGAAGCTCTGAGAGTGTGTGTGTGTGTGTATGTGTGTGTGTGTGTGTGTGTGTGTGTGTGTGTGTGTGTGTGCATGCATGTCACAAGCCACAACAGAGTCAGAAGGACAGAACACTGAGCGTTCGTCTGTCTCCTAGGCAGTAGTTGGCTGATTTATCACCGAGGCTGCATTTACACCCATGACCTGAACACACTCTGATCCTCCAGTCGATCAAACGCTTCGGCGCGGCGAGGCCGTCGGCGTCCCGTGTGCACGCGTGGGACGGGTCGAAAATCTGGGTTCACCTGTTTTAAAGGACCGCACGAGTGATTTTGCACGTGTAGCGCAATATCGACAAAAAGTTTCTGCTGATCTTTTCCCAAAGCAAGCAGTCGGAGTTTAGATCACTCCTCCTCCCTTTCCTCCAGCCGCTGGTTTCCATTCATTTCCACGACGACGTGAACATGAACTTTCAGAGCCGTCACACTTTCTTCACTCCAGTTTTCCCTCACCAGAATAAAGTCCTCCACACGAGTTTTCCTAAAAGCAGCAGCACTGTTGGGTTTTCAGGACATGAAATTGGAGGCGGAGTCAAGCGCTCCCTCCTCCTCCTCCTCCTCCGCCAGGGGAAATAGTCCCGGGGAAAACATTTTGCTTTCCACAGCCGATTATCAGCGGTGTGGTTTCTGAATGTTGAGGACTTTGTTAGGACATTATTTCAACCAAAAATTCTAATTCAAATTTAAAAATAAAGGGATT
Organism: Myripristis murdjan; assembly: GCF_902150065.1. NCBI lineage: Eukaryota > Metazoa > Chordata > Actinopteri > Holocentriformes > Holocentridae > Myripristis > Myripristis murdjan. Next base: position 4,066,160 of record NC_044001.1, read on the forward strand.
TCAGAAGTCTGTAGTGCCTCCATGATTTGCAAAATGGATCGCTGCCATGTGAAATGCCTCGATTTCCTCCAGGATCAATAAAGAATCTCTCCGTCTGTCTAAAATCTGTGGAAATTGTCCCCTTGAGGATCAATACAGTATTTCCTCATTCTGATTCTGCTTCTGAAACATTAAAAAAAAATCACAGGTTTGGTCCTTTAACTACATTTTAAAGTTCATCTCAACATAGCAGATGTTTTTTTTTTTTTTTTTTTTTTTAATGGACATTTTGGCTTTTTTTTTTTCTTTCTTTTTTTTTCCACCACAAGCCACGCTGATTTCCTCAAGAAAAGCTACGACACGCCCCAAAACATCCCGATCAGCGTGCAGCTCGGACCCGCTTCTGATCGCGGACGGACTCAAACTGTGATTTTATTAGTTTGTTTTTTGTTTTTTTGGTTTTTTTTCCCGGCACTTGTGTAAATTCAGCCTCAGCTCTTCGCGCACATGAACAGGAATGAGGGCTAACAGTCGTCTCATTGAAAGGCCACGTACTGCTGCTCGCTGACTCCACGGACGCTGCTGAGCTTACAAAGACGGTGCGGTATAAAGAGAGTAGAAAAATCCTGAAAGAACACGTACGGATTCCACCACAGTCACATTGGTAAGCATAGTGCAATAGTAGTTGTGGGGGGGAAACAAAATAAACAACATAGCACAACGTCATAGAAAACATGGCACTTCATCATAGCTGTACATCGATATCTAGTCTCGCGGATGTCGAGTGTGTCGGCCACATGCGCCCTCAGGTGAGTCACTGATGGTATGGCTTGTTCTGCATGTTTACACCGAGGTGAAAAAAGAGATACAAATACTGGAATATCAAAAAGAGAGCACGGTTCGACTGGCGGGAGGGGTGGGGGGGCTCCACGGTGTGTACTCGTGACCACAAAGTGCACATTCACGAGAAACATTACGCACACAAAATATACACTCGGATCGGAAAACACTTCACTTTAAAAACCTTTTTTTTTTTTTTTTTTTTTTTTTTTTGGCATCTCATAAACCAAAAACATCTTCAAAAAACTGAATATTTACCTCACAACTGCACTTCCCCCTTTTTTTTTTTTTTTTGTTTGTTTGTTTTGTTTTTGTTAAGTTTCCTCTCGATCCTCTGAGGGATTCGCCTCGCCGAGCGCCTCGTCTCGGTTCAGTCTCAGTCTGTCTCTGTCCGTCCCGTGAGGCGGTCCGGGCTCACATGGCCTCCATGCCAATTTGATCTGTGATAATGTAGTCCGTCAGTTCCACGGCGGGACCCGCCTCGCCTGGATCCACGGGCCACTGCTGCGAGTGCACATAACTGCGAAGGGAATCGAGTGAGCGGTTAATGCACTGCAAAAACTCAAAATCTTACCAAGATTATTTGTCTTATTTCAAGTCAAAAATGTCTTATTCCTAGTCAAAATATCTCATTACACTTAAAATAAGACATGATCACCTCAGAAGTAAATTGTTTTTAGACAATTTTCACTTGTTTCAAGTGAAAATTTGCTTGTTTCATTGGCAAAATTTGCCAGTGGAAAAAGTGAAAATTCACTTGAAATAAGTGAAAATTAGCTAGAAACAAGAAACGAATTTTGCAAATAATCTTGGTAAGATTTTGTGTTTTTGCAGTGTGGATGTTTGGCTGGCTGGTGTGGATTAAATGGATCACATTGAGCTTCCATACAGAGAAAAAAGTGGGGATAAAAGGTATGATTAAGCTGAAAAATGCACTGCAGAGTGACTCCTTACTTAAAAATAATAGAAACCTATATTTCAGATGGCTTTTTAAACAATTCATTTTGCACTTGTGACACAAATGTCCACCCACGCTCCGTGACGGTCCAGTTTAACTCAGCACCGTAAACACAGGCGGGACTGAGGCTGCGTTTAATTTACACTACTCACAAAAAGTTAGGGATATTTGGCTTTCGGGTGAAATTTCAGGATGAAATTTAAAATGCATCATAACCTTTACAGGTGAACTTAATGTGACCTTCTGTAAACTTTTGAATGCACATGTCCAACTGTTCAGTGTTTCAGTACTTTTTGCACAAGTTGCTGTTCTCTAACAAGGAGTTTAACGGCAAAATTCACATCAGGTGTTTGATGCTCCAGCTCATCGAGGTCGTATCATTAGGGAACAGCTGCTGGAGACTGGGGTACCTCAGATGGAGTGGCCTGCACTTTCTCAGACCTGCATCCCATAGAAAACCTATGGGATCAGCTGAGTGGCCGTGTAGAGGCTCGGAGCTCTGTACCCCAGAACCTCAATGTCCTGAGGGCCGCCCTTCAAGAAGAGTGGGATGCCATGCCTCAGCAGACAATAAGTCGACTTGTGAACAGCATGAGACGTCGTTGTCAAGCTGTAATTGATGCTCAAGGGCACATGACAAGTTATTGACACTGACATTTTTTGTTGTGGTATATCCACCACTGTTGTTGGCTTTTGTTTCAACAAATTGTTTGAGATGAGGAAATCACCAGTGTATGCTTCTACTTAAATGCCCTACTTTCATGATATAATATCACTGTAGCGTGAACTTTTTATATTTTCCATAAATTTCACCCAAAAGCCAAATATCCCTAACTTTTTGCGAGTAGTGTAGCTGGCTCAGTACCAGGAGCCTGTAATCCAGGACCTGCCCAGTAGACCACTTCGCAATTTGGTGTTGAACTGAGCCAATGGGTCCCTAGACATGAAAAATCACCGAGGTGCTCGTCCTCCACAGTGTTACCATAGTAACACTAAGTGTCACCATATTAGACCGTATTATAAGGATATTAAACCCAATATTTACCCCTAAAAATGGTCATGTTATGGCCAAGAGCTTCAGAATAGTAAAATGACCTTGACCTTTGATCTTTACCATGTCCTTTCAAGGTCAAAATCACCCAGAATGATCGTAACAACATCAAAAAATGAATTTTATGTACCATAATTAGTTAGAATGGAGGTATTAAATGTGTAAATATTCTCAGAAACAAAAACGTTCGATTTTTCATCATAGCAGATGACAGCCATATTTGATTTGCCCATTGTGCCATTCGTGACGCTGTGGCGGACGAGCACCTCGGTGATTTTTCATGTCTGGGGATCCACTGACTCAGTTCAAGTGAGAAACTCTCCCAACACCAAATTGCGAACTGGTCTACTGGGCAGGTCCAGGAGCCTGGAGCTGTGCATGCCGGCTCACCGGAACAGACTCTGGTACATTTAAATGGAACGCAGCGTTAATCTAATATTTATGTTTCATGTTTTATCATCTATTCTAACTTAAAAAATCATGCACAGTAACAGTACATTGCAAAAAGTCAAAATCTTACCAAGAATATTTGTCTTATTTCAAGTCAAAAATGTCTTATTCCTAGTCAAAATATCTCATTACACTTAAAATAAGACATGATCACCTCAGAAGGAACTTGTTTTTAGACAATTGTCTCTTGTTTCAAGTGAAAATTTGCTTGTTTCATTGGCAAAATTCGTTTCTTATTTCTAGCTAATTTTCACTTATTTCAAGTGAATTTTCACTTAAGTGAAAATTTGCTTGTTTCAAGACAATTTTCACTTGAAACAAGTGAAAATTGTCTAAAGACAAGTAATTTCTGAGCTGATCATGTCTTATTTTAAGTGTAATGAGATATTTTGACTAGAAATAAGACATTTTTACTTGAAATAAGACAAATAATCTTGGTAAGATTTTGACTTTTTGCAGTGCATGGGATGAATTTCTCCGAGTCAGAACTCACCCGTTACTCTCCACAGGCGTGTGAGCCGGCTGTAAATTATGGGATGGAGGTGGAGTTTGGTGGTGCTGAGCCTGGAGATGCGTGTCCAGGATGGGAGTTTCAGTCGCGGCGCAGGGCGGGGCGGCGGCGGCGGGCCGGGCGGGGCAGGGGTGGCCGTCCTGGCCGGGGTGGCCGTCGGGGCCGGACAGGGGCGACGGTCTGCGGCTGCTGCTGCCCGACGTGTTGGTGTCCAGCATCTCCAGCAGCAGGTCGTAAACCAGCACCACGTTCTTGCGCTTCATGGTGGACAGGTGGTCCATGCCTTTGTTACTGCAAACACAGCAGAGGGATTCAAGGATTCAAGGAACTTTATGTCAGACCAGCTCACATTTACACGTTAGTGGTACGAAATTAGGACTCAGGTCCCAGTATAAGCCTGAATAAATAAAGAAAGCAAGGTAAAAAAACAAAAAAAAGAAAGAAATGTAAATATAAAATATAAAATATATAAGTACAGCGGTCCCTCGTTTATCGCGAGAGTTACGTTCTAAAAATAACCCGCAATAGGCGAAATCCGCGAAGTAGTCAGCTTTATTTTTTACAATTATTCTAGATGTTTTAAGGCTGTTAAACCCCTCACTACACACTTTATACACTTTTCTCTCTTGTTTAAACTGTCAAAGTTCAAACCTTCGTAGAAAAATAAGTCCAGTAAAAAAAAAACAAAAAAAAAACATGCAAAATTGCACTAAAAAAAAATCCGAGAAACTGCGAGGCCACGAAAGGTGAACCGTGTTATAGCGAGGGACAACTGTATAAACAGTATATATCAATTATAAACAAAAAAAATATATAAATATAAACAGTATGTATAAGAGAGAGGGCAACGCCAGACAACAGACACCATAAATTAAATAAACAGAAACACTACATGTATGAATATCAAACCAGCAATCCTCAGGCTGGGAGACACAGTGAAAGGCTAAACTGGGATTCTGCAAAAGGTTTAATATTTTACACTGCACTGAAACTTTTAATTTCCTGTTCTATCTTATTCTCCTTTTAGCTTCTTTTTATTTAATGTTTTTATGTATGTTTTCTTGTGTTGCTTTTATATTGTTTTAATGCCTTTATGCTCTATGTAAAGCACTTTGAATTGCCTTGTCGCTGAAATGTGCTATACAAATAAACTTGCCTTGTCTTGCCTTGGATCCATTGGTGGGGGATGTTTTTTTTTTTTTTTAGTTTTTTTTGACAAGTTAAGGTTTCCCAGTAACATTTTCAATTACTTTCTCCTGCCAAAGTTCTCATGTTGCTGAGAAAAAAATAAAAAATACCGTGATAGAGTTCACACTAACATTAAAACTGATAGACATGCACATGGATAATATGCACAGATTTTAATGGCCCATAAGGTAGGAGACTATCATGGTTAAAATGGAGCCTTGTTGGACATTTGCACATTTAGCATCTTGAAATACTCAGAGGATTCACCGCAGCTGCGACTGTACGGCTCTCTGACAGGGACAAAATTACAGTCGACCATCTGAGCCTCACAGGGCCGTCTGGATCTGCTCGCCAGGCCCTGGAAGAGCCTCCGTGGCTCCTCTTCACTCGACACATGTAATCCAGCGGCTGCAGAATCGAGCGCTCCCTGCAAGATTTTTTCCGTCATTTGTGTGTTGGAGCGTCTCCTGTGCGTGTCTGCCCGTACCTGACGTGGCGGATGTGGGACAGCAGCATGGTGAGGTGGCCCAGGCGCAGAGTCTGCTGCTGGGACGACAGGCCCATCTTGGAAATGACCCAGACCAGCGCGTCGATCACCGAGTCGAGCAGACGCAGGAGCTTGTTCCTGCTCTCCACCTCCTCCGCCGTCTCCGGGGAGCTCGTGCACATGTCTGCAGGACAGGGGGGACACACATGAGCCACAACCATCAGGTTTCACCAAGACGCTAAAGAGTTGAGAGCGTGTGCAACTAACGTAAGAGACCAATCGACTCGGAGAGGAGGATACATCCCAAATCTGTCAAAACTTCCTCTCTCCACATAACACTACAGCACGAGGCTGGAAAACAGGAACAGAAGCACAAACGTTTGGGCTTTTGCCTCCATCAGTGCACAATATTAATATTGCACTGCAAAAACTCAAAATCTTACCAAGAATATTTGTTTTATTTCAAGTCAAAATGTCTCATTACACTTAAAATAAGACATGATCACCTCAGAAGTAACTTGATTTTAGACAATTTTCACTTGTTTGCAAATTTTTCCAATGAAACAAGCAAATTTTCACTTGAAACAAGAGACAATTGTCTAAAAACAATTTACTTCTGAGGTGATCATGTCTTATTTTAAGTGTAATGAGACATTTTGACTTGAAATAAGACATTTTTGACTTGAAATAAGACAAATAATCTTGGTAAGATTTTGAGTTTTTGCAGTGTGGCCTTTTATTGATTATTGGATATCAGGCATTAATAAGGCCTACTGACAGTATGATGGTGGCTCCTGCTCCTATTTGGCCCTAAAAGGTGCTTTACAGGTGGATTATTGAATAGATTTCTAGACTGCTTCTGATTGGTTCTCATGTCTGAATCTGCAGCAGCAGCGAGATTAGATATTTTACTGCATCAACCTGCTGCTGCTTTACTTGGTTTCTCTATTAAAAGTTCCTCACCTGTGTGTGACTGTTAAACACATTTTTGTGATGTTTTCTCTGCTGGTGAGGAAAAAATGCTTACTAAATTAAAAACTATGCCACTAAAAAAATCACCACAACTTTCAGATCAATTTAGTGAAACAGCTGAGACTCCCCCAATGTTTACAAGCAGCAAGTATCAAGAAGTCGGGAATCCATTTATATACTGCATGCTTACAAAAACACCAGACTCATAAAATTATGTTTGCAAAATAACTGATTATTGCAAAAAAAAAAAAAAAAGTGTTATCCACGCTGTTTGTTTGACGTCTCGTTTGGCTTCACATGAACCCTTTCACGCCCTGAAACTGAGCATCCACGCCTCTCTAAACAATAAAATAACAATATTCCTCTTCACACGCAAAGCCTACCCATAATGCTGTGCGAGTCTAGGTTCGTGCAGATGGCCAATAACGAACGGAAAGGCAGGAAGACGATTTACAACCAGGTACTTTTACTGGGTTTCTCTGAGCTTTTCAGTCGTGATATTTCTGATGTAAACTGAAAACCAGCTCATAGTCTGAATCCTGTGTGTGTGTGTGTGTGTGTGTGTGTGTGTGTGTGTGTGTGTGTGTGTGTGTGTGTGTGTGTGTAATCGTACCCAGTGGCTGCTGAGGGTTTAAACTTGTGACTCTGAGCCTAAACTCTCTTTTTAAGAGGCTCACAGGCTCAGTGGTGGTCCTGATGTTTGATGTGGGCCAGTAGAGGGCGGCAGAGCGGAGCCACTCCTCCCAGCAGGACAGAGGCCAGCCTGCGGGGTTGAGCCATACCTTCCATCTGTCCAACTTCATAAATCCTCACATTCCTCCCTGTTCTCTTGACTTTCTCCACTTGATTTCACATCTTGCACAATTTGTACTTTTTTGTACTCTTTTTTTTTTTTTTTTTTTTTTCTTCCCTTTTCGTTCCAGCTGCAGTGGAGCAGAGTCAACACTGAGTCTGGCAGAGGCTGCACGTGTGTGTGTGTGTGTGTGTGAACAGTAGTGAACTTTGTGAGGACACTGGGAGGTCGGTCACCTCGAAACCTCGAGCGGTAGAGGTGATGGAGTGAGAGCGCGGCTGGCGGAGGACGCGGCGACCGCTGGGAGCCCACGAGAGGTTAAAAAACAAAAAAACAAAAACATCCAGCTTCACGGCGAACTCCGTCATGTCATGAAAAAAAAAAAAAGAAAAGAACAGGAAAGGAAAGTAGAAAAGTGAAAAAACAAAAAGCTCTGCCAGCGGGAGTGAAACCACCTCCCCCGGTCTCTGATCCACATTTCAGTGTTTCACAACTTTCTTTTTTTTTGTGTGTGTTTAATATTTTCAGGTGACATCACTTTTAATACGAGTGCAGATCTTCTGTTTCCAAAGTGAGGAAAGCCGAGCTGCACTGATAACATGAATGAATGAATCTCACTGCTCTGGCTCCTCTGCTCAGCTTCGTCTCCACTTTGAGATACAAAAAGATTTGAGCTCTCAGCCGCTGATGGCTCCATGAACAACTTCCTGCTGGATTAGAAATCAGATCTGACTGTTGAGGAAACACACGCTGGAAATTAGCAGATGAAGAAGAAACGTGGTGCAAAAACGCCGAAGCTGCTCGCGGTGAGACGGCGACCTCCTCGCTGCGTCTTCCTACGACGCCTCGTTCAGGAGAATTCACCCCAAATTAAACTTTTGACCTTTGGGTGACCGTGACATTGACCTTTGACCTAGATACTCCAAAATCTGATCATCTCATCCTCCACTTATCACCAGTCCCTGCATGAAGTTTCGTCAAAATCCCTCCTGTAACCCTCCTATTATGTCTGGGGTCAATTTGACCCCATTCAGTGTTTAACGTCTCTAAATAAATAAATGATCAACATCATTTTTTTTTTGCTTCATATTTAATGAGTTTTCCTAATGTAATGGGTACTACCAGGTAAACATGATGATATGTTTTCAATGTCCTGCACACACTTTGTAACGCACTGGTTATAAATAACAAAAAATTGTACTTAGAAATAATATAAAGCCATTAAAACACCAAAAATTATTATTTCTTTCCAATTTTAGGTCCATCAGTGAGATTTTAAGGTGATTTGCATATGGGTGGGGGGTTGTTTTATTGTTGTTTTATTTAAAGGGCTATTTAGGTCGTCAACAAAGAAACATAAAGTACCTGACACATAAACGTTAGTAACAATTTTAATCATAATAATTTTGTGGTTGTTTAAACTGCTGGAGTCAAATTGAGCCTAAACATAAAAGATGTTGGTAAATTTGAACATAACAGGAGGGCTAACAGACAAACAGACAAACTGAGGTGAAAACCGAGACTTCCACCCACCGTCAGTGGTGGAGGCAAAAATATATGATTATTCAAATTACATATCAATTATATTGTCACTGGTTTATGTTTTCCTCCCTGTTAGACCCCGTCCTCTGATGAGCACAAAATGTTTCGCTGATTCATTCAAATAATTTCATGAGTTTTAGACACAACTGCCATTCATCTTTATAGGTTTTCAGCTGCGGTCAATACAGTCAAAGAGAATTATTATTAAAACGTTGCAGACAAGAAAAAAAAAACACACATTTTGTGGATGGTGAAAGCAGAAATGTTGTTTAAAAAAATAAAATAAAATGGCAGCTTAAAGGCCAAACAAATACAAGATATCAGATTATGGTCAGATTTTTTTTTTTCTTTTGGGTTCTTTTGTGAAAAAACCTTCTCTAAACTCAGATTTTTTTTTTTTTTTTTAAGTGACCCACTTCTTCTCTGGTAAAGATAATTATGTGCAGACATCCTTTAAACAGGAGCAACCGCACAGCAGGGTTACATAAAACAACAACTATGTGTGGAAATAAAGACGCTGCAAAGTAAAGAATTGTGTGTGTGTGAGTGTGTGTGTGTGTGTGTGAAACTCACTGGAGTTGAGGAGGATCATGGCTTTCAGGCAGACGTACTCCTCCCTCTGCAGCTTCAACTCACGAAACCGCGAAGTGGCTGCCAGCAGCATGTCAAAGATCTCCATGATGCCCTCCACACAGAGGCCCTCGTCCCTGCAGAGAGAGAGAGACAGGCAGAGAGAGAGAGAGAGAGAGAGAGAGAGACAGGCAGAGAGAGAGAGAGAAAACAGAGATGAAGAAACAACCTGTCTTGTTTTCTTAGTTTCACAGACATAATCGATGGGGGCCAAAATCAAAAAATAGCTCACGTCTGAAAACAGAGAAGAGAAAAAGCAGCACAGATCCTCGTGTTCGTGTCCCGTGCGTCATTCACAAGGACGCCTCCTTTCACCCGAGGAGCCTGTTTGCTCCGAGGCGCCACTTGAATTCAGAAACTTCACAAAGAAAACGTCACATGACGGGAAGCACGGCTCCTATTTGCTTTGCCGGGCGAGTTCCATCTCTGTGCGCCCGGGGAAATGAATCACAAATCACTGAGAAAAATCCACAACAACACTCAAGAACAAGCTCTCATGCGTTTACATGGGCAAAGCGTTCAGCTAGGCTCCTGTCCACCTTTAAAATCATCTTACGGCTGCATGGAAATCCCTCCTGCACAGTGAAGGAACCGCTTGATGTTCCTTTAAAATTTCATCTAAACAGCAGATCTGCGTGTCTGAGACGCTTCCTACTTAGTCCAGTCATTTTATGAAAAAACCCTAGGACAAACTGCAAGAGAAGCAAACTCAACTCATTTTGTATCCTCAGTTTGTCCTGAGTGAGGGGAAAAAAGTCCCAAGGAATCCCATTGGTGGAAAGTTTTGAAAATCACCTGTATATGACCATATAATACCAAAAAACAGCCTTTTATAACAGTGAATTAAAAGGTTACTATATATACAGTAACCTTTTAATTCACTGTTTAAATATCTGTTCTGGCATTTATTCCAATTAGCGCATATCAAATCAGATAATGTGTGATATGCATGTGTAAACAGAATAATTCAAAGAACTTGTAATTGACTTTTTTGAAAAAAAGTCAATTACAATTATTCTGAATTATTCTGTATAATTATTGTGAATATTGTCATTTATCCAGGTCATCGTTCTCTTTGGGCAAATTGAATCGTAGGCAACTGGACTTGTATTTGTCTTAGGAAGACGTTTCTCTTATCCAAGGGGCTTCATCAGTTCGTGCGCATCGGTCGGTGAGCAACCTAATATATGCTGTCCAATGCAGTGAGAAATGCAAGGACTTATACACTGGGGAAACAAAACAACCATTGAACAAACGCATGGCTCAACACAGAAGGGCGAACTCCTTTGAAGACAGCTATGTTAAGATTTTGGACAGGGAGGATAGATGGTTTGAGAGTAAAAGAGGCCATATATGTGAAAGTGGAAAAACCATCCCTCAACAGGGGAGGGGGTCTGCGGCACCACCTGTCTCCAATCTATAATGTTGCCCTTTCATCGATACCCAGGAGGTTCAACAAATTAACCTCAGACGACTCTCAACGATCGTCGTTCACCAGGGTTTCACCTGACTCTGACGACTGTCCTTCACCAGACCACAACAATGGTCAAGTGAAACCAGCACCTAACGACTGTCGTTAACACTAGACCACAACAATGGCCAAGTGAAACCAGCACCTAACGACTGTCGTTAACACAAGACCACAACAATGGCCAAGTGAAACCAGCACCTAACGACTGTCGTTAACACAAGACCACAACAATGGCCAAGTGAAACCAGCACCTAACGACTGTCGTTAACACAAGACCACAACAATGGCCAAGTGAAACCAGCACCTAACGACTGTCGTTAACACAAGACCACAACAATGGCCAAGTGAAACCAGCACCTAACGACTGTCGTTAACACAAGACCACAACAATGGCCAAGTGAAACCAGCACCTAACGACTGTCGTTAACACAAGACCACAACAATGGCCAAGTGAAACCAGCACCTAACGACTGTCGTTAACACAAGACCACAACAATGGCCAAGTGAAACCAGCACCTAACGACTGTCGTTAACACAAGACCACAACAATGGCCAAGTGAAACCAGCACCTAACGACTGTCGTTAACACCAGACCACAACAATGGCCAAGTGAAACCAGCACCTAACGACTGTCGTTAACACAAGACCACAACAATGGTCAAGTGAAACCAGCACCTAACGACTGTCGTTAACACCAGACCACAACAATGGCCAAGTGAAACCAGCACCTAACGACTGTCGTTAACACAAGACCACAACAATGGCCAAGTGAAACCAGCACCTAACGACTGTCGTTAACACAAGACCACAACAATGGCCAAGTGAAACCAGCACCTAACGACTGTCGTTAACACAAGACCACAACAATGGCCAAGTGAAACCAGCACCTAACGACTGTCGTTAACACAAGACCACAACAATGGTCAAGTGAAACCAGCACCTAACGACTGTCGTTAACACAAGACCACAACAATGGTCAAGTGAAACCAGTGCCTGCATGAACACACCCACAGGCATTAGGGTGGCCCCTCCCACAGAGGTTAAATACCTGGACCTCACTCCACTGTCTTTGTCAGACTAGTGCGGACTAGAAAGACCGATGCGCATGAACTGATGAAGCCCCTTGGATAAGAGGCGAAACGTCTTCCTAAGACAAATACAAGTCCAGTTACCAACGATTCAATTTGCCCAAAGAGAACTTGTAATTGACTTTTTTTCTTGTCTTTGTGTGTGTAATCAACTTGTGAATTTTTATAGTGATATCTGAAAGTAAAATGTTGTACCCCTTTCCCCTTTGTGTTAAAAGGTTGTTTTTTGGTATTATATGGTCATATAGAGGTGATTTTCAAAACTTTCCACCAATGGGATTCCTTGGGACTTTTTTCCCCTCACTCAGGACAAACTGAGGATACAAAATCAGTTGAGTTTGCTTGTAATTTGTCCTAGGTTGACCCCAATTTTGGCCTAAAATGACTGGACTAACTATAGTAAGACAGGCGGACATATTTCCTAAAAATGCTGCAGACAGACATACAGGGTAAAAAAAAAACTTCAACTTTGTCGTCAGAAAGTTACGTTAACATGGACTTAACATGGTTGCGGCGCCGGGTTACGGCAGCCCTGCTGGGCGCTGCGGCGGGTTGAGGCGAGTTAGGGGGGTTAGGGGGGCCTGACCTCAGACTCAAGCCGAGCTCAGCTGAGTCAAATATTTCCAGGAGCGGCTGCCTCGATGTGCAGCCACGTGAAAATAAGACACCGCTACTTCTGAGCTTTCCAGTATTTGTACGGTGAAACCTGCGAGCCGTGAAACCACAGCAGCCCTTTGACCTGAAGAGTAATAAAAAAAAAAAAAAAAGCGCAATGAGCAGCAGGATCACGCATGACAGAGCGAGTACAGTGAGTTAAATCATTACTCAGAGAAAGTCAGCAGCTACGTTTCCATTAAACCACTTTTTTTTGCAGAAAAAGGTTTTACATTTGAATTCGGGTCAAGAAGTTTCTTAAAAAATAACTGATGTGGCAACAGATTTTGTAAATTAATGCCAACGCGGCGGCAGCAGATGAGGTTCACGTGTTCGTTCGCCCGTCTCTCCTCTCGGCTACACGCCGGCCAAAGCGTTTCACAATCAACACTGAAAGCAAAAAGGACAGGATTACATGAAACTATTATCATCATTATCATTATTTCACCGACAGCAGAGCAATCATAGAAAGCACGACATCGAAAGAGGCATCGGCGATCTGATCGTGCGTCTAAAATCTAAGATTGCGTAGCTTGATCAATCAAATTTATTTCAAAGTGATTAGACAATCTGATAACTCAAGACGTGTTTTATACATCATATCGAGTCGTAGTTTGAGACTGCACTGCAAAAACTCAAAATCTTACCAAGATTATTTGTCTTATTCCTAGTAAAAATATCTCATAACACTTAAAATAAGACATGATCACCTCAAAAGTAACTTGTTTTTAGACAATTGTCTCTTGTTTCAAGTGAAAATTTGCTTGAAACAAGTGAAAATTTGCTTGTTTCATTGGCAAAATTAGTTTCTTGTTTCTAGCTAATTTTCACTTATTTCAAGTGAATTTTCACTTTTTCCACTGGCAAATTTTGCCAAAGAAACAAGCAAATTTTCACTTGAAACAAGAGACAGTTGTCTAAAAACAAGTTACTTCTGAGGTGATCATGTCTTATTTTAAGTGTAATGAGATATTTTGACTAGAAATAAGACATTTTTGACTTGAAATAAGACAAATAATCTTGGTAAGATTTTGCATTTTTGCAGTGTAGACAATCTGATAACTCAAGACATGTTTTATACATCAGATCGAGTCGTAGTTTGAGCCTGAAAAATCTGGCATTGGCGTCATCATCCATAACAGTTTACTGGCCATTGTTTCTGTTTTTCCGACAGACTTTTTCTGCGTCTCTGAACCGGCAGATGATGCCGAAGGCCAAAATACTTTGGATGAAAGTGGAACATCTGAAGTATTTTGTTGTTGACACTGAAGGACTGAAGGATAACAGTTTCTCCAAAAAAACCTGTTTTCTGAGTCTCGGTGTATCTGAGGTCAGAGCAGACGGCCCGTCTGAGGCGTTCAGACTGTACTGGCCTCACACTGGTGAAGGTCAAGTTTTCTAAAATCAATGGATATTTGCTTTGTTTTATTTGTGCTGAGGAAAAGGTTTGACTTCTCACACCAATTTAGGAAAAAAAAAAAAACAAGTCAAGCTGCAGGAGGCTGACCAAGGCAGCGTCCACTTTAACTCCACAGTGTAAACAGAGCCGACTCTTCCCTTATAACTTCTGCAAAACCTGAATGGAGACGCAGCTCGAAAGACAAAATGCACCAAAGACAGGAAGAGAGGAGTGGACACAAACAGCAGAATGACACAGTCTGAGTGGACGGCGGCCACCGGGCGCTGGAAACCAACACCGTGTTCGAAAACACACCGAGGTGAGGCCGCGCCCACGGTGACCGTTTCCATGGCAGTGGGGGACAAAAAGGTCAAACGCTGCGTTCAGCGTCCTCTGGGAAAAACGACGGTGCTCGCCTGCTGATGAAGATGTTGTTTTGTTGTTGCCAGAGATTTATGTAGTTGACACTCTTACCTGAGATGGCCTCTTGTTGCACCACTGTTTTTATATATTCAGTGAGACTGTAATCTGTTGAATGTGTGTGTGTGTGTGTGTGTGTGTGTGAAACGTGTTGTCCTTTATGTCTTTTTTATACCTGTCTGCAACCAAATTGCCCAAGTTGGGACAAATAAATTATACTTGACTTGACTTGACTTGCTCCTGCTCCTGCTCTCGCTCGTGCAGTTACTCACTTACCAACACACACACACACACACACATTACAGTGGATACAGACAGAAGCTGTGCATGCTATGACAAACCACACCGCTGTATAAACAGAGACATGTTCAGGTCACTTCTCTTTGACCCACAGCAGCAAAGTCCAAACTAACAGTTATTTTATCAGGTTCAGTCTTTAAAGCCTATTTTTCCTCAAGTGGCTCGAGTCAGTTTAACACTTTGACATCTCTAAATGGGAGAGACACATAACTGTGTGAATCTTTGACCGTCTGAAGGACTTTATTAGCCGGATATCACATAACAACACATCCGTACGTTCCTTTTCTCAGTGTCTGGAGGGTCAGAGGGGCTGCAGAGGTTTGTTCTTCTCTTGTCAGCCCAGAGGAAGCTGGACTGACCACCAGCTGCTATTTTGGGGCCAAGGTTTCAGATTCCACGTTCACTTTTTTGAGTGCAAAGACGACTGTGCGTTACCGGCACCCCAAATTAAATTAGCCAAAGTGCAGGAATCAGCAGCGTTTCGTTTAGCGGCTGAATCCCGCTGGCGAGCGTCAGAGGAAACGGCGGTGGAGAAGTTTCCATTGTTTACTGTGGTTTGGGAGCAGCACGCCGCCTCGCCGGTGTCCTGCAGCGGAGGGTGGCGGACGCACATCGGCAACATCGAGATCAGTTTCCTGAGTCGCGTGTTACCTAGCAACCAGGCGGAGCGATGCACAGCTCACACTGAAATGAGCCGTCCAGGTGCTGCAGGACGCTTTTTGACTTAAATTTCATGACCACAGTAGGACTGCAACTTGGACGTGCACAGGTCACTCCTCTCTGCTGCAGACTCTCTCTGACCTGTGGGCTTCTGGACAGATTTGTCCCTGTTGCAGCTTCAAAACATGAAACAAACACGTCATTTCTCACATACCAGCCCTGTTTGGCCTGCTGGAGCTGCTGGAGAAAAGGTCACGGGGTCACCACAGCTGACACGTTTCATCCCATTTCAGCTTTTTGAAATGTTACTGTGCACCAGAGGGTCAACAAAAGTGACAGATTTCATCGTGATTCATCCTGATTAACGTCCCGGCTGCACAGAGTTCCCTCTGGAGCTGAGCTGCTGACCCACCAACACATAGACTTACAAATGGACCACAATAATGAAATGATGTTCCTCGTATGTTTTCCTTATTCCATCTTTAAAAGGGTAAAAAAAAAAAAAATCTTGGGAGAAAGCCGATCACATTTTGTTTTGGTGCTGCACAACACCTCTGCTCTGACCTGCTGACAGGAAAGAGCTGAGCGACAGTGTGGGAGCTGCATGGCAGATTAAGACGCAGCAGCTGTTTTAGGTGAAAATACAGCATTTCCTCAAAGATCACTTAACGGAGAAAATGCAGCTCTGTACCGAGACGGAAGAATTTCACCCCAATTCAAAATTAAACAACAAAAACACTGCAAAAACTCAAAATCTTACCAAGATTATTTGTCTTATTTCAAGTCAAAAATGTCTTATTGCTAGTCAAAATATCTCATTACACTTAAAATAAGACATGATCACCTCAGAAGTCACTTGTTTTTAGACAATTTTCACTTGTTTCAAGTGAAAATTTGCTTGAAACAAGTGAAAATTTGCTTGTTTCACTGGCAAAATTTGTTTCTTGTTTCTAGCTAATTTTCACTTATTTCACTTTTTCCACTGGCAAATTTTGCCAATGAAACAAGCAAATTTTCACTTGAAACAAGAGACAGTTGTCTAAAAACAATTTACTTCTGAGGTGATCATGTCTTATTTTAAGTGTAATGAGATATTTTGACTAGGAATAAGACAAATATTCTTCGTAAGATTTTGCGTTTTTGCAGTGAACCGACTTTTTTCTCTCTCTCTGCTTCATGTCATGCATCTCGGGCGTCTGTTTCGTTTGTTGTTGTTGTTGCACACCGAGCCGAATGCAGTCCTGAGCGCGACCTGCAGCGATCTGATCACCACGCAGGCACCGGTGGAGCTGGCATCAGGTGCACTGTGCCTTTAAACACCAGGTAGGCGCTCGGCTGCGTGCGCTTGGGGGGGGGGGGGTTTCCACAGACGATCACAGGAAACCCAAAGAGCCGGCAGAGACGCAGCCTCATTAGAGCGTGTTTACTGTGAACACACGAGGGTGAAATGCAGTGTCAGCAACCGCCAAGCGTCTGGCCAAAGTTGAAGGTCAATGTGAGAGAGAACAGAGAGAGAGAGAACAGAGAGAGAGAGATAAAGAAATTTGGCAAAGAAAATCCTGAAGCATCTGAGTGGTGGCTGACTTGAAGTAACAGCTGTAAATCTGGAACAAACAGCGTAAACACTGATATGTAAACTGACGCTCTTATCTGCACACACACACACACACACACACACACACACACACACACACACACACACAGGGACAGGCATGTACAGTTTAAAGGCATATGCAAACCAGACTGGATCTCACAAGGCGACCCGGTCCGTTCAGCATCTCTTAGAAATCCTCAAGGGCTTTGCAGGTGCAGAGAAAAGTGACGAGGGAAAACGGGATTTTATACAAATGAGCATGAAGAGCCGATCGGATTCACGCACAAAACGGGTTCTAGCATCCAGCCGTGGATCTGGCTTTTGTTCACTTAAAAAAAAAAAAAAACAGGCTGAGAAAAGAGTCACTGCTCCAGGTGTCTGGCTCTGAAGGCTCGTCCTGAGTCTCCTCATGAATCCTGGCTGTGTTTTGGGCGTAACACGCAGTGAACCAATCAGAGCGCCGCACTGCAAAAACTCAAAATCTTACCAAGATTATTTGTCTTATTTCAAGTCAAAATGTCTTATTCCTAATCAAAACATCTCATTACACTTAAAATAAGACATGATCACCTCAGAGGTAACTGGTTTTTAGACAATTGTCTCTTGTTTCAAGTGAAAATTTGCTTGAAACAAGTGAAAATTTGCTTGTTTCATTGGCAAAATTTGTTTCTTGTTTCTAGCTAATTTTCACTTATTTCAAGTGAATTTTCACTTTTTCCACCGTCAAATTTTGCCAATGAAACAAGCAAATTTTCACTTGTTTATTTCAAGTCAAAATGTCTCATTACACTTAAAATAAGACATGATCACCTCAGAAGTAACTTGATTTTTAGACAATTTTCACTTGTTTGCAAATTTTTCCAATGAAACAAGCAAATTTCCACTTGAAACAAGTGAAAATTGTCTAAAAACAAGTGACTTCTGAGGTGATCATGTCTTATTTTAAGTGTAATGAGATATTTTGACTAGTAATAAGACATTTTTGACTTGAAATAAGACAAATAATCTTGGTAAGATTTTGCGTTTTTGCAGTGTGTCTCCCGTCCCCTTTAACAGCCAGGTGAGTCACACCTTGGTGGGCTGCTGTTCTAACGGAGGATTCTCCAGGTGAGAAGGCAGGAGACGGAGCTGCTCGTGCACCGAGTGAAAGCAGCAGCGACTTCAGAGCTGCTGCAGTTTGTGGCTCCGTCGCTTCCAGCCGCCTCACGTCTCGTTTTAAGAGCAACATGCCCGTGGAGCTCAGACGGACGCAGAGACACGGACATGGAGACGCCGCCTCTTCCACGATGCGGCCGCTGGACGGGGAAATGACAACCGAGCCGCTTGGAAACTAGAAAAGACACTTGAGTGGCGCTTGCAGCTGCTTTGAACCAGATGGAGGATCCAGAGCGCCTGGCCCTTCTCCACTCAAATCCTCGATGCTGGAAGACGCTCCGGCATCGATTTCTCCACTTGTCATCACCAGCAGCGTTTAGACTTGAGGGGAATTCCTACACACATTTATGAAGAGGTGCTTAAGTCTTGGGATCCTCCTGTGAGATCCACTTCCTGCCGAGGCCTAAAAGCACAAATCTTCCTCCGATTCGGACTAATAAACATCAGCCTTCTTCAAAACTTCTCATTCCCCTTTGTATTTCTCTGTCAGTCCTTGTGGGCTGCAGTGGCTGTGTTGAAATGTCCTTAACTTTCTGACCCACCTTTGTCAGCAGCTCATAAGGACCCTGATAAATGAGGTAATGCACGAGGCGAACTGCTGGTCCTCCTGCTGTGTGACGTTCATCTGCAGCAGCCTGAGATACTTGAGCTGCTGACATTACGGTAAAACATGTTGTTCGTTCAAATTTCTGCCAGGGTTGGAAATAAACGGTGACTCGTGGAAAAATGACTGCAAAAAAAAAAAAAAAATGAAAAGCTGCAGTAGGAAGTGGGACGATGTGGGCACTCAAACGCCCCATAAAGTAAACAGCTCAGTTTCCTCAGGAGCGGCTGGGACAGTCAGTACCTGTAAACCCCCCCCACACACACACACACCTCCTTCAACGTGAACACACTGTCTGGCTCAGCTGATTCACCCTGTATACAACATTTTGTCATTCCAAAAAATAATTCAAATAAATAAAACTGGAACTGCTTATTGGGCAGATTACCCGCAGCGAACACTCACATGTCGAAGATTCTGCGAGTTTTTCCCAAGATTTACTAAAACTGCTGTGGAAATGAGCCAAAATTTCCCCCTACACTGCAAAAAGTCAAAATCTTACCAAGATTATTTGTCTTATTTCAAGTAAAAATGTCTTATTTCTAGTCAAAATATCTCATTACACTTAAAAAAAGACACGATCACCTAAGAAATAACTTGTTTTTAGACAATTTTCACTTGTTTCAAGAGAAAATTTACTTGAAACAAGAAACAAATTCTGCCAATGGAACAAGCAAATTTTTACTAGTGACACAAGTGAACAAGTGAAAATTTGCTTGTTCCATTGGCAGAATTTGTTTCTTGTTTCAAGTAAATTTTAACTTGAAACAAGTGAAAATTGTCTAAAAACAAGTTATTTCTGAGCGGATCATGTCTTATTTTAAGTGTAATGAGATATTTTGACTAGAAATAAGACATTTTTACTTGAAATAAGACAAATAATCTTGGTAAGATTTTGACTTCTTCCAGTGTAAAACATAAAAGTTTCCCATTTCTCGACCTATCCCATCACAGCGGGCGAGCTCGACGGGGCGAAACCACACAGGATTAACACCGGTACCTAAAAAATACAAGCACAGGCGTGCATATGCAGCCCATACACACACACACACACACACACACACACACACACACACACAAGCATAGCACACTCTGCAGTCATGAGGGCGCACTGTCTGCCCGTGACAGCTAACAAGCTGTTGTATGTGGGAGGGAAAGGCTGCAGATTAGCCAAGGCCCCGTCCCGCAAAATAAATGAGCCCGCGTTATTAAAACTGCAAACTGGCCCAGAACCCACTTTTTAAAAGCCTTTTTGTGTTCCACGACGAGCGATGAGCGCACATCTCCGAGTTCAAAGCGGGTCTCGTCTGTGTTTTTCATTACTTCTGAAGTTCACTTTCATGAGGTTTTTGGAAACAATATAAATCTCCGCTTTGAAATCGGATACGCTTCAGAGTGATATCACTGCTTTTACCACCACTTCTTAACGTTAGCATCGCTCCCTCCCTGACACACACACACACACACACACACTATTCTCTTAGTTTTAGATTACAGAGTGATAAAATGTGTCGAGTTGACTCTTTGTCACTTGTGGGAGACATTAACATCTGAAGAAGAAAACAAAGAAAAAACAATAAAGAAAGAAACAAAAAAAAGGAAGACAGAAGTTCACCACTCATTCATTTACAGCCTCAGTTCATCCTCCATGTATTTCCCTGTTGGAGCGTAAAAAAAAAAGACCGGTGAGAGCAGCCCGAAGCCGAGCCACCGCCGGCCCCCCTCACCTGTTGAGCTTGAAGTCGGGGGAGAAGATGAGTTTTCCCGGATGGTCGACGGACCTCCACATCAGGCCGAGCATCAGGATCTCCAGCCAGCAGCACTTCAGCAGGTGGATCTGGTCGGCGAGGCTCAGATCCACAAACCCTGCGGCGACAACACACACAGGTCCCGTTTACACGCAGCCGGTAAAACGAGCCTTTGCCTGCTTACAGTCGAGTCGAGCTCTAATATCTTCGCATTGAAAGAGCAGTTTCACTTGAAGAATGAAACCTCATCCATCATGTCATCAGCTCCACCTCGACGAGCTACAGGAATCCAGGGAAAAAAGGTTAAATATCCAGTATGCAATCATTTACACACTCAAATATGCAAATACCTGTGACACAGCAGTGCCTCTTCATTTTAAATTATTGGTAGATAGATATAAATTGCGTATACTTCATTGTTGATATTATTTCCTGTAACATGCCTCCACTTCTCAAGGCCCTTGAGGGTTTTTAGGCAAATCTCCCTCACATCTCCCTGTTAATGTTCTTTTATATCCTTAATAAAAAATTTTATGTGTGTAAATAAAGAAACCAAACCAAGTGTTGCACATCAATCAGTCAATCTCCTGTTATTTGCTGTAGCCTAAAATATAGATTTGCCATGTTTCCAACTGCTGTTACCTGACCTGATACTTTTTCTAGCTCATTTTAACATTTCTAACATTATTCATGAACCTAACCCGTGTCATGGTGCCAAAATATTGCCTGTAAATATGATAAATAAAATATTTTTTTATCTTATAACTCCGGTACTCTTGAGTCTGTATACAAACGCAGAGAGGTAAGATCCACTAGATGGTGCTAGAGCTTAATAAAATGATGTATTTGAACTTTTAAATGAGGATTTCTGTTTATTTTGATGGCAAGGCATTTGAGATTTTTCATTTTTAAGGCATCGTTCACAAAGGCGAGGTGGGTTATTTAGGGCTCAAGTGTGACATGAATCATTGTACCAAAAAAAAAAAAAAAAATGACATTCAGGATTTTGATGGTTGAAATTAACTCGCTTAGTCAGCCAAAACAACAAAGATTTAAACATCAACTCACGGCACACGGTTACATATTCCTGCGCTCTGCCCTTTGCAGCTCTTACTGTAAGTGTGTTCATGTTTAACCGGATGAGACAGACAAAAAAGTGAGTCTGATGACATCACCGAGCTGCAGCTTGTGCTTTGCCTGGCGACACCTGGCTCACCTGTTCGTGCTTTCTTAGCTCTTTTATGCGGCAGACAATGCACGCTCATTTTCACTTCGATCTGCCAAAAAAAAAATAATAAATACATTTTATAAAAAGGCAGAGAAAATGGTCTTTGTGCGCCGACGGGGAGCTTTGTGAGCTCTTCACGTTAACACCTCGACTGGGAAGCTACCTGCTGGGCTGAGGAGGACAGGAGAGGAAGAGGAGGAGGGAGAGGAGAGGAGAGGAAGAGGAGGAGGGAGAGGAGAGGATCACAGCTATGAAAGAAACAAAGGGAGACAGCGAAAAAGAGAAAGACAGGGAAGGAGAGGCACTGATTACTATTTCTGTCCTGCAAGAGAGGAATTTTAGAGAAAGACAGAAAATGAAAGATCACTCGCATCGTTTAACTTCTTATCTTCACACGGACAGCTGATGATGAACCGTCCGTGCGGTTTCCTTAACGTCACTTTAAGGATACTTTAGTTTGAGAGGTAAATCATTTCGCCTGTCTCCTCCTTGGAGCGCTGACATTTAAGTTCATTTCAACTCCACATCTTCGCCGTAGCGCCAAAGACTGTCATCTCATGATAATAATGTACAGTCGATGCTGTGTTCAGGCGTGAAGGGGAAGTGTTTTTCGTGCATTTACTGCTCGGCACTCTGCATGAACTTGGCCGAATTCCAGGAAAAAACAGAAAAAAAAAAAAAAAAAAGCAGATTTCAGAAGCATCTCGCTGGCAAACTGCAGTGGTCCAATATTACACTGACAGGAGGAAAGTACATCAGAAAGTTTTTACTGTACTTTGTAAATATCTAACCATGAGGCCCGGAGCCAAGTCAGGAGTCCAAACTTTCACTGCGGTGTCTGTTTGGCCTGTGTGGTAAACAGCTCAGCGGACCATAACTTAATGGCTGCTGATGTCTCTCCAGGTTTGGCTGATAAATCACCAAGTTAACCAAATCCTACTTTTACTGCCCTTTTGAAATTGTGAAGATTCACAATGTGTATCCTGCCTTGTTCTTCTCGGACGGTGTGTCTCCTGGCTCTGCCTCGCCTCCTCTGTTCGGGGCTAATCTCGAAATATTTGGGACGTCTGCACTGCAAAAACTCAAAATCTTACCAAGATTATTTGTCTTATTTCAAGTCAAAAATGTCTTATTCCTAGTCAAAATATCTCATTACACTTAAAATAAGACATGATCACCTCAGAAGTAACTTGTTTTTAGACAATTGTCTCTTGTTTCAAGTGAAAATTTGCTTGAAACAAGTAAAAATTTGCTTGTTTCATTGGCAAAATTTGTTTCTTGTTTCTAGCTAATTTTCACTTATTTCAAAATTTTCACTTTTTCCACTGGCAAATTTTGCCAATGAAACAAGCAAATTTTCACTTGTTTCAAGTGAATTTTCACTTGAAACAAGTGAAAATTGTCTAAAGACAAGTTACTTCTGAGGTGATCATGTCTTATTTTAAGTGTAATGAGATATTTTGACTAGAAATAAGACATTTGATTTTTGACTTGAAATAAGACAAATAATCTTGGTAAGATTTTGAGTTTTTGCAGTGTGCATCGTCCTTGAATGTTTTACCTTCATAACCTCCAGTCCCAAACCTTACTGATGTTTGATTAATTTGCCTGCGTGTCAGCTGACCTCACTCTTAATCTTTAAATGGCTTTTTCTTCTTCTGTGCCATCAATCAGCAGACAAAAATGATCACCACTCTTTTTACAAGACTGTAGACCATCTTAGTCGACTCCAAGGTAATTCCAAGACCAGGTGAAGTCGAGTTTGAGTCAAGACCAGGTCCAAACAGGTTCAGACCAAGTCAAGAACAACATCAGAAGAAATGAAATGTTACTCAAGACCAGGATCTTTCCCACTGGAAAAAATGAGTTTCTTTAGGATGAAAAGAAAGAAAGACACCGTTCAATCGAGCTAATCAGTGATGAGGGTTTGGCTGGTCAGTGAACGGACATCTGAGGACCGCTGCCGGAACACTTTCTACAGATGAGGTCCCTCGATTTGTTTAAATGCCAAATATTCCACTTCTTTAGTTTGAGATAGGTGGGAAAAAGTGGATTCAACGTCAAAGAGAGACAAAGACGAGTCACAGTCAACACCAACGTGGGCTGAAGACACGTCCAAGACTTCAAAAACAATGTTTGCAATCAGACATGAGACTGACTTAACACACACACACACACACACACAGAAAACCTCCATACTGCGGATCTTACCAGGGATCTTCTTGGCCCAGCTGATCATGAGGACCAGCTCCTTGTCGGCGAGGTGCGTGAGCGTCATCATCATGCTGGACTCGGTGAAGGGCTTCTTCATGTCCTCCATGAGGTAGATCTCCGGAGGTTCCGCCTCCATGATGTGGCAGATGAACTGCTCCGGCGTCATGGCCGAGCGGCGCTCTCGGCCGTGCTGACGGAGCGAAGGCAGCGAGGAGAGGGGCGCCTCCAGGTGGAGGTGCCGCTGGGCCCCCGACCCCAGCCCCATCCTGAGCAGCCCCCTGTTCCCGGCGGGAGCCCGAGGCTGGAGTCCACCACGGCGATGCCTCGTCCCCCTGTAGCTACAGCGCTCACGCCTCACACCTGCGTGAATGAACACAACATGCAGTGTTTAGTACAGTTTGAACTCCAATGTCCCTTTACCCTGGACATGAGGTCCTGTTGTCTCTGTCCTGTGTCTCAATTAGAGCTCGACTTTTACATCAGCTCAACATAAGCCTTTAAGCATCAGACGCTGCCCAGTTACGTGGAGTTACAATGGAGGTAGCAAAGCACAAATACCTAAAAACTACCAGTGAAAACCTGCAATGAAATTTTATTTTCTACATACAATAATTCATGATTTAAACATCTCAATGTACAATGTGCGGTCCCAGAAAACCTCAAACACTGATGCCCCTTTTCCACCAAAAAACACCTGGTGCTAGTTCGGAGCTGGTGCTAGAGCCAGTGCTTAACTGGTGCCAACAAAGAACCGGTTTGCTTTTCCAGTGGCCAAGAGCCAAGTGGAGCCAAGTCAGAGCCACGTCATTACGTCATCGTAAAACGTGATCACGTGGGTGTGCGAGACGCTCGCTTGGAATCACAACAACAAACATGGACAACCCACCGTAGCGATGCAAATACTGCTCGGAGTCGGTGCTTGCCTAGCACCAGTTTGGAACCAGTTTGGCACCAGTTTGGCCCCTGTAATTCTGCACTGACCAAGTCCAACAGTTCCATGAATCCCAGTCCCGGGCATCAGGTTCTGTGGCTTGGTCCATTCTATACTACACTGTCTATATTATATATACATATTTATATATATATATATATATATATATATATATATATATATACTGTTTATATTTACATAGGCTGTTTATATTTTTCTCTATATTTTTATATTTACTGCTTATATATATTATATTTATTATTTATTATACATATACTACTTACTTATATATAGGCTGCCTATTTATACTTATATATATACTATTTATATTTTTATTTACATTTATATATGCTGTTTACATTTATTTACATATACTGTTTATAGTTTACATACTGTTTTACTGTTTATATCCACACATACTGTTTATATATACTGTTTATACCTCTCTCTCTCTCTCTCTCTCTCTCTCTCTCTCTCTCTATATATATATATATTTATATACTGTTATAAATATATTGGGTTGGCTTATACCGGGACCTGAGTGCTAATTTCGTACCACTAGCATGTAAGTGTGAACTGGTATGACAATAAAGTTCCTTGAATCCTGCTTGGGCGGTTGAAAACCAAAAAACTGGTGCTAAGTCAGGCACCGGCTCCGAACCAGCCCTGGTGGAAAAGGGGTATGAGTGGAGTGCTGAGTAACAAGCAGCGGCCCTGAACCCATAGGCTTCCAGTCATACGGCTGTGGGATGATGATGTGAAGGACAGAAGCGAAGAGAAGGTGAGGCGCCTACCGCACTTCATCATGCCCACTTCGTAGCATTTGCGCAGACGGCAGGCCTGGCAGCTTTTACGCCGGTTCTTGTCGATGGTGCACTGGTTAGTGGCGGGGCAAATGTAGTCGTGGTGTCCTGGCAGAGAAATAAAAGACACATCAGGGATTTATGTTATTTGAATGTCTCATGATGGATAGAGAGATAGAAAGATGGATGAATAAATCTGACAGACTTTACATGCACAGCATATTCCGGCTTTTGCCCTTATTCTGAAAAAGACAATATTCCTACTATTCCTTCCCACCTGAGATGAGGTGAGGGCGTTTATTTTGTGAATGCATCTCCACCCGGGCCTTGCAAACACACCCAGCCGAGCGTAAAAAACCCCAAGAGGCCGCGTGTCGCTGTGGGTTTCACACTCTCACCCACATTATCATCACATGTTCAGCTGCTTTCATTTGTAGTCACTCAAAATTGCAAAACACATGTTTGGTTTACAATGCATTGTTTTCTGGATGGAGAATCAGGATTTCTCTGTATTGAGTTTTAGTGATTGTCTCTGTTGTCCACCCCTGTGTGTTTTTATCCGTCTGATCAACAGTACATACAATAACCCTGCGTTCCAATACCCATACTACCATACTATTTAGGAAAAGGCAAGGAAAAGAATTAGTATGTCCCAATACATAGTGTGTCAGATGCAGTATGCCAAGAGTACCAGGATGTTCTACTACATCCGGTCAGATTTTGCAGTATGCATTTCAGCACGCTGCTCTGGCCATTCTGACCCACAATCCTTTGCGCAGCGGAAGTTACGTCGCACCGACTGAGCTGTGTGTACAAGCCACGCCCACATACGGAAGACAACGCAACACACACATCGCACACACCTCGCTCAGGTACAGCAGCGGCGACAGGAAGACAGAAGATCAGAAGATCAGTGTCCACTTTATCAGCTCCACCTGTACAATCTAATGCAGTTCAGTGCAACATAAATTCTGCCTTTAAAGAAAGTTTATAATGTTCAGTTTTTGTTGGAGAATGTGTAAATTTAATTCTGTGTTTATTACTGAGGTTGTAGTTTGCAGAGGTCTTGTACTGGACTACATTATATTGAGAGGTGTTTCTAGTTTTTTGTCCTTCCTATTGATATACAATGACGGGGGACAGAATAGTGGAAACAGCTGTCAGTAAAGTGCAGTCCAGTCCAACAGCAGCACTAACTATGAGCTCAATGCCAAACATAGAAGTGAATGAACTCCTCTATTACTGTGAAAACAAGACAAGCTGAGCATTACAGGCAGCAGGAAAGGAAACTTCATTGCACAACAGTTGGATTAGATTGGATTAGATTATACAGGTGGAGCTGATAAAGTGGCCACTGACTGGATATTACCCTTGTATGATACTCTGTATGTTGTTAGCCTTTTTTTCCGGTGTAGTTATGTTTTGTTGACCTCTTTTAAGGCCTTATATGGTGACTCTACTGATTAAGCTGCCTTTAGTTTTTAGTTTTTGTGGAATATTTTGGGGAAAATAAACCCAATTTATTAATTTTCAACCTGTTTTCCCTGTGCCTCCTGCCAGAAAAAATCCCAGCTGAGATGCATAATCTGGATGATGCATGACCGGAGAATGCTCCTCAAACCCGAATAATAACAGCACATCCCACAAGTCTTAATCTGAAGCGGAAAAAGGCCTAATTTGGAATATTCAGGCAGAATATGCTGCTTCCATGACCCATATCAAATTAAGAAACACTGTCAGATTCAGAATAATAGCGGAAAACTAGTGTGCATGTAAACTGATTCGTTAAGGTCGGCAAAGTCGCACCTTGGATGCTCCTCTTGAAAAAGGCCTTGCAGCCCTCGCAGGACCACACGCCGTAGTGATACCCGGAGGCGTAGTCGTGGCACACGGCGCAGAAGTGCGTGTCGGTCTTCCCCGCGGCCGCCGAGGAGGAGGAGTTCAGCCCCTCCGCCCCCTCCTCCAGCCTCTTGCCCAGCATCTTGTTCGCCGTGCTGGTGGGGGAGACGCGTGATGGAAACGGTGAACATGGACTCAGTTAAAAGGGACAACTTGACATTGTGAATTTTAGCCTGTCATTCACCCATCATCAGTCTGCCAACGGGCACTCCGCTCCAAATGTCTCTACAATTGTATTTCAGTCAACAGACAAAACGGCCGTGCAGAAGTGACAGCCGTCTTTGCAGGTGTGGTGCTGTCGTGCACACCGGACAGCTGGTGCATATGCATAAATATCCATAAAGTCTCTTTACAATTTAACAAATTTATTACAGAAGCAAATGAATAGACAAATCTGTGGACATTATTACAAAATGAGGAGTAGATACTGAAGTTTTTTGCCTCATTTAACCCTTTGATGCATGAATTATGAAAGCCTGAGTCAAGATTTTTTTTTTTCTTAAGTGTTTTTACTCTTCTTTTGTGAGTCTCCATACTTCTTTAAGGATGCAGGACTGGTGTTACCATGTCATTATACTAGTATTAATATTTTCAGCAACAAGAACTGACAGTCTCCGCATAAACCTCAATGGAGGGGAGCAGCAGAGAGCACTCTAACAGCTGATATGCAATTCCACCATAGAAACCATTGCATTTAGGAGAAAAAGACTTTGAAACAGCTGCCCACTGTAGTGACCGCTATGTGCCAAAGGGTTAATACACCTCTATATCCTCCTGAGACCCAGCCTATTCAATTATGTCCTCTGTAGTGGACATCAATTGATCGTCTATATCCTTTTACTAATTTTTAAGGGTTTATTTAACAGAACCTGTTTCATCAACAGGATACCTGAAATACACAAATGCAATGTGATTAAACACTTTGATAACCACTGAGTGCATAGAACACATCTGATTAACATATCTCATCAACTGCTTTTGTAATAGATTTTTTAAATTGTAAAGAGACTTTGTGGACACCCTGTACAGTAATCAGCCAGGAAGAAGAGAGATATTAAAAAAAAAAAAAAAAAAAAAAGTTGCTGTGGTGTGGACAATATCAGTAAAAATACTGAGTTTTTGGTGTGCAAATTAGGGATACATATGACTCTCACAAGGCTCCTGTTGGATTACTTGGATTGTTTTGTGTCTGAGCTCCAATTGGTGAAGCTGCAGACTCTCAGCTTCAAGGTAAGAGGCTGTGAATGAACTTTTGCAGAGGCGCTTGCACCGCTGATATGAAATCTGGACCCATTTCTCTGCAGAATGTGCCGTTTTGAAGCTGAAGAGGCGAGGGAGCGAAGAGGCGCTCATTCAGACCGATACAGAAATTTTGAAAACTCAACCCAGGGAATAACAAAAGTCTGCAAAACTGTCTGTTGGAAAGAAGACCCACAGTGATGAGAACAAGGGGTTGTTTTACTGAAAAAAACCCCAAAAAAAACATGCATGCAAATTCATGGTGAACGCACCTCAGTCAGGTTCAACCAGTCTTATTCAAGTCACTGTAATCAGGGTTTATTAATCACCCTCCTGAAAAAAAAACCCCAGGAAGCCCAAAATGTGAGATAACCTCTGATTTATGACAGCGGCTGGTGCTGATGACAACAAACCAGCTTCAACCCAGAAAGGTGAGCAAATCAAACGTGTTTACAGGGACTGATATTGTCACAAATACAAATAGATTTACAGCTTTACTGCTACCAGCCAAAAACAGCACAGCTATACTGAATGGCCTCATCATAAGTACATCCAGAATATAGCTGTTGGCCAACTATGGCTGGTGCCTAAGGGCTGCTGACTTCCTGTGAGAAGGTGTGTCATGTGACCTGACACCTGAACCATGTGGCCTGCTGACCAGCCTGCTGCCTTCATTCATAAAACACTGAACAATTAAACAGTTCATTTTCCTGACTTCAGCTTGAGAAACTGCCTTGACAAATTCTTCTTCATTTCCTTATTTCATGATTGTCTCTTGGAATAACACGCATGAACCAAGTATAATCAGCAATATCACCTGTTGCTGTAAGATGTGGGCCGATGTAAGGTTGATAAAATGAGATGACACACAGCTCGGGATCATTTGCAACTGGCTGCATCAGTAGCCTTGTTAATCATACTGAATGAGTTTGTTAGACATTATTGCAAATATTAGCGTCATGTTTTTGTCGGTGTGGGTAAAGCAGGTGAGAAGCGTACCTGCAGGGGGCGAGGCCGTGCGGTTTGGCCTCCACCCAGGGCGGATGTGTGCTGGGCTCGTTGTAGACCAGAGGCTGAGGGCAGTGCAGGGTCAGCGGCGGCATGCTGTGGTGGCTTTGGGAGGCGAAGAAGAGCGAGGGGCTAAGAGGCGGGCACAGTGACGAGGGGCTGTCGGTGACCGGCGGCCTGGCGTAGCTCAGCACCGAGGGGCCGTAGAAGGCCAGCGGTCCGTGGCTGTGGCTGTAGTCGTGGCTGCTGTCCGTGTACGGGGAGGGAATGCAGACAGCGTGGCCGTCCATGCCCACAGGAGGGGTGTAGACGGCGGGCAGGAGTCCCGGCGAGTCCCCCCTCTCTGCCACTTTGCTGGAGTCCACCTCCTGGAGCTGGAGCAGGGGTAACGGGTCATTGCTGATCCCGGGAGAGGACGCCATCCTGGGCCGATCGAGCATATGATGATGATAACGATGAGGATGGCGGCGATGAAGCTGGTCTTCCTATTGCATTTTCCACTGTGGTCAAGACCTACGACAGGAGGGAGAGAGCGAACACACCTTCACATACAGGGTCTACGTAAATCAAGGCTCATTTCAACTGCATTGAACCTTCAATGCAGAAAAAAAGTCTCTTGGTAAAAGAAGCAAGAAAGAAAACCAGTTCTGATGGGAGGAGGTGATGAAAATTCATTCAAATGACCTACTCGAGCTGATTTATCCTGATTGACGGCCGGTGCAGCGAGGGAAACTGCGCCTGTTATTTAACGTCTTTGAAAAGCCCACATTAAGAGCTCTGTGGGGCCTGTGGCTGTGGTTCAACCTGCCATGGTGCTGCAGACAATCACACCAGTTCACACCAACTGTGAGGCGAAACCTGAATACTGCAAACAACGTCACTCATTTACATCAGAGAATGCCATGGTCCCTGTCAGGAAATGATTTTACTAAAGCATATAACCATTCATAACCGAATCATGAACTCATTTTATTAAACACACTGTATGAGTTTTTTTTTTTTTTTTTTTTTTGGAAAGGTCAGCTGGAGCAGAGTGAAACGGTGTCTGCAACAGAGGGAAATATGCAAAAACTGAACTGCAGTGAGACGAGTGGACAGAAAGGTCAGCTGAAGGCAAAATATAATACACCATTATTTATGGATATAATATTTGGCCAATGAATGAAGTTAATTATAAGTTTAATTTGCTGAAACTTTTTGTCTAATTTTTGTTTAGTTATTCTGTAAATCAAACCAAGAAAAAAAAAAAAAAAGGCAATGTTCTATAGTTCCAAAATTATAATTAGTATCAATTAGTATTTATTTTATTGTATTTAATTATTTTATTTTATTTATTCATTTTTTATTTTATTTTATTTTATTTTATTCAACGCCAAAACACGGGAATATGCCAAGTAACATGTAAACAGAATATTCGAGTTGCTGCAGCGCATATAAACACCTTATTCGGAAAATTACCTTAACCGGAATATTGACCCGAACGGGAATATGGTGTGCATGTAAACGTAGTCAGTAACACTAGGACCAATTAGTGGTGAGGAAAGGAGAAGAGAGGAAGTGAGGTAGAAGAAGTGAAAAAATAAAATGAGAAATAAGAGAAAAATAGATCTTTACTACAGAGCCTGCATTCTCACTTGTTTGATTGAGTTTTATTATGTTTATTTAAATAACAACTGAGGACACATCTGCAGGAGGGAACTCAGATTAAACCCCACAACAGGTGGGAAAAAGGTATAAAAACAGGTGAATTATAGATTCTGTTGGGTTTGTTGCACGCTCACAAGGTTTATGATAAACTTTGTTCATTTCTGGCCCAAAGTGGCGGGGCGGAAAAATCTCCAACAGGTGAGTCTGCTGAGAATCACCAAGTATCACAGGCTTGTTTTTCATATTTTGGTGTTTACCGGAAATTGAAATGATCCAGCGCTGCGCACCATATCACTTTATTATTTGCCCGGCAACGCAGCTATTTATGAGTCTCTTAAAATCCATCCATCGCATCGGGAGAACAGACACAAACACAGTCACACCTTATTTTCAGACAGAGCACACAGTTTGCACGTTTATATTTCCATATTTGCGTCTGAGCAAATTTAGAGGCATGTGCTTTTTCTTTTTCTTTTTTTTTTTCTGCATTCCTTAATGAGATTTCGACCGTTTAAAAAAAAAAAAAAGCTGACTCCTACGCTTACAAATCCAAGCAAATGCAATTTATGAACTTGAGGATTTTTTTTCTTTCTTTTTTTTTTGGGTGCATATGTCATCGCATATTTTGGGAAATGAACTCACGTGAACGGTCTTCATTTGACCGAGACCAGACGCAACAAGACGAGCCCGTTTCATTGTTTTGCCTCACTTTTGTCTAGACTGCGTCAGACTTCCCTGCAGTGAGACTGTGACTTAGTTCAAATCCCAGAGGGTCAGCGGGGATCCTCCTCCCAGAAGTGCTGCCGTTATTCAAGGACACACGAGAAGCCTCAAGAAAACAGGAGATAACGGGTTGTTTCCTCCACCGAGTAAAACACGAGCAGAGGGCAAAACAACATTCTGCCGGTGCTGCACGTGTCGACTGGATCTGACGAAAGGCTGAACGCAGACACACCGAGAAACGTCACCAATCAAAATTTGATTTGGTTATGATTTCCCTGACAATACCAGGTATTTTGCACAGCTGAGTAACGCAGGTGACACATGCACAAGTGCCACAAAGCAAAAAAAAAAAAAAAAAAAAAGTGGGTCATTCCATGTCATTTCAACAAATTTTCAGAACATCCCACGCACTTGGGTCTCAAAAAATTCTGAAATTTTCTCCAGTTGTTCCTTATTTTCCTTAAAGTTCATGAAAATGTTGATGTTGTGACAAATAAATGCATTTCTGATGCAATGGTCATTATATTTTAGGTTAATAATGAACAAATAATAAACAATAAATGAATGTAAGACACAGAAGCAAGCTACAATGGTCTAATATTGAGGAATTTCAATATTTGCGAGTGGTAAAATAGCCCCATGTTTGGGATCAAAAACAAAAATGAACTTGCATAAAGAAAAAAAATTTTATATTCCAAGAAAAAGTAAGCTTTGAACTTTAAATTAAAACAGAGATCAGATTTTTAAGACATTCCCACATGCAGTTATGGGCCAATGAAAATCTGACACGAATTTTTTTTTTTTTTGGATTTGGAGAGGCTGCGATCCAGAAATCGATGCATATATCTGACTCATCATTAATGCTTTGAACAGTCCATGTATGTATGTCAAAGCTCTGAAAAAATCAAGAAGCTGGGGCAAATACAAAGTTGTTTTCTGAAGGCCCAAACATGGTCGACCACAAAACCCATGTCATTTTTTCCCCATTTTTCAGGGGCTGGCATGCCTACCAGTTATGATGTATGACAGATGTTTTTGTATATTCTGAGAGAGAAGGTGGAGGTGTATTATCGTGCCAAATTTCAGTTTCCTATGTGGTGTAGTTCCTGAGATATTGACACCTGAAAATGGAGGAAAAATAAGGACGCGTGAAAATCGCACCAAAATCGACACATAACCCCCCTCACTAAATTGGCTGTATCTCAAAAAGTATCCATCCGAGCAAAGTAAAATTTTACAGTGTGCCTATTGGATACATAAGGAACAACTGGTGAAAATTTCAGAATGTTTTGAGACCCAAGTGAGTGGGCCATTTGTTGAAATGACATTGAAATGACAAGTTTTATTAAGTTTTATTTGCAGATGACAGATGAGGTACACAGGAGTTTATTTACAAGCAAGCGACCTCTTATCTCATCTCCTGTTATTGTTTTCTACTGTAATACTTACCCTAGAATTTCACTCCTTGGACTGTGTTTCTTACACACACACACACACGCACGCACGCACGCACACACACACACATGCACACACACGCACAGTCACTTTCCCTCTGTCCTTTTCTCTGTCACACACACCACTGATTCTGATGAGTCAGCTCCAGTGATGCAATAGCTTATTTATTGTGTACAAAGTGAATTAGAGCAACACTTCATTCCAGATATAAGTGATATCTAGGCATGTTTTTTTTTTTTTTTATGTTTTTGTTTTGTTTTCTCCTCAGGATAGGATAGAAAGACAGAATGAGAAACGGCTTCTATACTTTCGCAGCCCTGCAGGTCTTGTGAAGCCGCGTGATCGCCTGGGCCTTGTAAACACACCGTGGCCGCACGGTGCCAAACACACCACCGGCCGGTTAATCAGTGCCAGGATCAACAGCAGAGCAATTAGAGAGTGAACCTCAAACATCGGAGGCGCTCGGGCCGCCGGGTGGTCCGCTGGTTTACTTTAAGGATACATTTCTGGCATCCTCGCCTCGTTCGTGCTCCACCGTGGACAGACAGGAGAAACGAGGACGGGCAGAGAGAGAGAGGAGAGATGCCTCAGACGTCCTGGACCGGATTCAAACCGGTGGAAAGGAGAGTGGAAAGTTTTTGGCCCAGGTGCAGGATAGATAGAGACGTATGGAAAAAGAAGGAGAAAAATATCGGCACACAGGATCACAGCTTACCCAACACTTGATCTGACTAACTTTGCAACATTTCAAGTTGTTCTCCTTCAGGAAATTTTTACTATATAGCACTTTGGTCAGCTTTTAAATGTGCTTTATAAATAAATTTGACATTTAGCGTACACTGCATGAACTGTAAAAAGTTGTATATAACAAGCAAGCATCTATTTTGACTGACTGTGGGCGGGGCCAGTTTTAAACAAGCAAATCACATCAAGGGTGTAATCATAGCTCGTTGGCATGTGCTGATTACGTAGCAATGCAAAAAAATTACCAAAAAAAGAGAGAAATTCACATATCCTCACTCAACTCCACTGATGGATGTTACTTATCACCAATGAGCCTGTTTGAGACTTTAACCTTTATGTGATCTCATTTATTTGGTGTCCAAGTTTCCCATCAGGAAGTAACACCTGCTCTTTTTTTATGTCAGGTATCACACATCAGACAAAAACAAAGCTCGACACGCAGCACGAAACAACCCGACTTGTGATGTCACTGTTATTTCCAACATGGCTGACCAGCACAGAGATAAACAATTAAGCCAAAAATGAACCACAGGGACTAATTTCAGTGAAATGAACGCCCACTAATGACTGTAGTGCTGTAATATTTAATTTTTACCATCCATGAGAAAGGAAACCTGAACACCTGATAAATCCGACGCCGCGAGAATGAGGGATTATTCCTGTAATCTCTGAAATCGAAGTGGAAAACATCGGCGGAAGCTTTAAATGGCGATTAACTGGCTTTACAGCAGAAAATGTGTTTCTATCTTTGGAACAGAAGATCGTGGAGACACGCGGTGAAGACGGGCGTGTTCGGTGGACCCAAAAACCCCCAGATGGACGTTGGGTCCGAGTCGCTAGGAGGTTCCATTGCGTAGATACAGTCCCATTGGATCCTCCATTATAAATGAATGGGAGATGTGTCAAGAAGTGTCAAGCAGAAATCTTTGGTTGATATTTGACTTAGAGGTTCGTTTCAGGCCATTTAGAATCAATCAGAACCAGAAAAAGTTTATTGATCTCAAATTGGGTAAATTCTAAGTCCAATGGAACCAATACCTTCATACCAAAAAAAAAAAAAAAAAAGTACATATTTATATAAAGATGTCTTGGGTATGCAGCGTAATTTTTTTCCCCATTGGAAGCTCTCATATTTGCTGCCACTGGAAAATGCATAATTGTAATTGTTGGCTGTGTTGAAAGTCAGTAAACAGTTAAGACACTGACCAAAACAAAACCGAGTGGAGGCGGCCACTTATCTTGGAGAAATCACAGACTAGTCCTTTAAATCTGACATTAAACGGTCGGTGTCGTCCTCAAAACCATGCCTTAAATGTGCAAGCTGCATAAATGTAAATAAATATCATAGAATTGTGGGAAAAGCACCAAAATAAATAAATAAATAAATAAAATAAAATAAATAAAAAGCATTAGGTGCTCATTTGGACCCCCCACCGGTTACCGTGCCTCAGGTGGCTTGAAGCTCTCCTCTGTGATTTCCTCTGTTTCTCTACATCGTCTCCTCCTTTGGCTTTAAACAGTTTTTGAAAATGATCTCTGTGAAGACGGTCACTAAAAAAATGTCTCCTGGCACCGGGTGATTGGCCTTTCAGTGACTGTAACCTCTGCAGAGACAATTTGGTGATAACACGAGTTATGATGAAATACTGCAGCTTCGCAATAACAACAGCCCACAGTGTGCACCTTCAGCATAATGTTGTTGTTTTTTTTTCCCTATATGAACTAGTTAGCAGCACTACTTGCCCCAACCAGAGTGACGTACATATTCTGAGCAGCCCGACAAGCCATCAGGTGGACTGAATGTAGTTACAGCCAGTTTTTGTGTGTGTGATTCATAAAACCAAACCCTCGCCTGCACAGAAAATGGATCTAGGAAAAAAGCCACGGAGGGACATTTTAAATTTGGAGATATTTCACGCATCAAAATTCACACAAGCAGCAGCTCGGATCGGAAAACGCTCGACAAAACAGTCGCAGGTTTGATGCCAGGCGCCGCTACGTGTCAAAGTGCCCTTGAGCAACACATACCAGCTCGTACTGCAGCCGCTGTGGAGAGGAGCATCAGCTAAAGCCTACAGGCTGGAACTCAAACGTGGACTTTACAGCTTGTCCTTCCTGAAAATCTCCTCTGCTTGCTTTATTGATTGCTTCTCCTATCGTCGTCGTCGTCACAGCTTTTCTTTCATTTAACTCAAATTTTATGTGCGCTCAAGTCATATAAATTTGAAAGTTGAGAAATGCGGGGGCTGCGATCAAACAGTGGATTTTCCCGAAGACGGCATGAATCAGCGTCGTCGTCGGCATGTTTTCAATTAAACCTCGGTGAAATCCACACTTTGGACCGTCTGGTTCAAAGAGGATCGGGCATTAAATCCTGCTGAGCGGAGAGCTCTGTCCCGTCCAAACCACCACCAAACCCGTTTTAGGGTTTTGCTTTGATCGAAAAACAGCAACAGGCACAGAAAATATCAATGCATTAAAAAAAACAAACAAAAAAAAAAACAATAACCTCAAAGCAATACCACAGCATAATCATACACGAATATTTAAATTTGACGAGCTGCAGAGATGCTGCACCCGTTACGAGTCAATCTGGATTAGTGCATCATGTTTATCAGTAATATGGATAATTTTAACTTTAATATGTCCGTGAAACTCCAAATTGCAACACATCCTACACATCAAGGCCGCGGTTTACAGAACAACAGGCTAAAGAACAGCAGGATGGATGGATTCCAGTTTTATAGCAGCTCAAACAACCCGACCCTTCACCTCACAGAACACAGGATTATATCTAGGAGGCACAATAATAAAAAACGTAATGCCGATAATAATAACTGACCACATTCTGGCTGGCATTTCAAACCTCAGCCTTGACTATGTTCTCAGACCTGTCAGAATTAAACAGCGATTTGCCGCAATTATTCAGTGAAGCCTGGATTTGGTGATTTCCCACGGGGCCGAACCGCGAGCCGAACACACGCATTCGGCCATTCACCAGAAGACATGAAAACAGAGGATGAGCTACTCACTTTTCCATGCTGTGCGGGCTGGAGGAAAGGCTTTTGTACCCACCAAAATTCACAATGCAACCAGAGGTGTCAACAAAATGGCTGTGCCCAAGTTTGAGCTTTGGACAGAGTCATGGCAGTCGTCCATGGTAAACGGCACGGCAGGCAACACGGGGTCAAAGGACGCTGTGTGACTGCAGGGCTCGCTTTTTATTCCCCTGCCTGCTTCATGTCACCACCGGCTGGCACGTCTCCTGCTCTTTTGGCTCCGGGGCGGCTCAGACGGAAAAACGTCACGGGTTCGGTTCCCCGTCATCACCGCAGCATCCGCCGGTGTGTGTGTTTTTTGTTAAAGTGACAAATGACAAAAACGCTGGACGTGCATGTCATTTCATAGCGTGCCGCACCGGCCACAAATCAAACAACTGCGAGTCTCAATTGAAGTTGATGATCAGCTGATTTAAAAAAAAACAAAAAAAAAAAACCTGGAATAAGCATGATAACTTTGTTGGTTGCCAGCTCATTGATAGCTTGAATTAATAAATGAATTATTAAATGAATTTTTTTTTTTTTGCATACCGCAGCTTTAAATCACATTATTATGCCATGAAGATGCTCCTCACCTTCTTAGTCTTTTGCTGATTTTTGACTTTGTCAGCATTAAAGAGCCTCTGAGCTCCCTCACAGTGAGTTCCTCTGGGTAAGCATCTTCTCCGTGGCTCAAAATGTGAACTTCAAGTAATAATTGGTGACATTTTCACATAAATAAATGCCTGCTTCACTACTTTAAGCCCAGCATCACATCCCCATAGAAAACACCATAGAAAACCGTGTCACTGCTGCGTAAAAGCAGACGGCTGTATGAAGGAAAACCAGGTTCGAGTCCAAAGCCGTGTTCAGAATCACCTCAAGTACTACTTATACTCGATTCACAAGATTTTTTTGTGACTACAACGTGAGCTCACCGGTTATACTCAGCTTCCCAGAATGCATTGCATCACTTCAGGCGGACGGTTGTGACGGCGACCGGCAGATGTGTGTTTTCTGAGCGCTGTATCAGAGCTGTGATGCTGTGAGCTGAAGCTGCTCACATCACATTAACATCCTGGCAGCGGCGCCTCAATGACACTACAGAGAATGTCACACATCCTGCCTTCAAAATAAAAACACCACTATTGGTTATAATGTATTCAACGAGATATTTGTGAGTAAAGCTTTTATTTTGTAAATAACAGGAATTGTGCTTATTTTGGGCCATGGCTAGCTTGACAGTTGTTTGGTGTCTCCATAAACATCGGACCAAATTTCCAAACAGGTGTTATTTGGATAAACTGATCACATTTCTACATGTCTGCTGTGTCGCCTGAAATATTTAAAACTTCTTCAGTGACATATTTAGTTTGTTAGAACAAAAAGTGTAGCAGCTTTTAGAGCCTGGCTTCGTACTGGTTGGTGCAAAATGCATTCTGGGATACTTAACAATATACTTCAGTGTGAACAGCCTGCCGGTCAGCAGACTAATGGTTGGGCTGAGTGTGCACTGTGTAGTACACACTGTCTGAGTGTGTAGTAGGCAGTATGTAGTACACACTGTCTGAGTATGTAGTAGGCAGGATGTAGTACACACTGTCTGAGTTTGTAGTAGTCAGTATGTAATATGTGGTATACACTGTTTGAGTGTGTAGTAGCAGGATGTAGTACACACTGTTTGAGTGTGTAGTAGGCAGGATGTAGTACACACTGTTTGTGTGTGTGTAGTAGGCAGGATGTGGTACACATTGAGTGTGTAGTAGCAGGATGTAGTACACACTGTGTGTGTAGTAGGCAGGATGTAGTACACACTGTTTGAGTGTGTAGTAGGCAGGATGTAGTACACACTGTCTCAGTATGTAGTAGCCAGTATGTAATATGTGGTACACACTGTTTGAGTGTGTAGTAGCAGGATGTAGTACTACACTGTTTGAGTGTGTAGTAGGCAGGATGTAGTACACACTGTCTGAGTGTGTAGTAGGCAGTATGTAGTACACACTGTCTTAGTGTGAAGTAGGCAGGATGTAGTACACACTGTCTGAGTATGTAGTAGCCAGTTTGTAATATGTGGTATACACTGTTTGAGTGTGTAGTAGCAGGATGTAGTACACACTGTTTGAGTGTGTAGTAGGCAGGATGTAGTACACACTGTTTGTGTGTGTAGTAGGCAGGATGTAGTACACACTGTTTGTGTGTGTAGTAGGCAGGATGTGGTACACATTGTTTGAGTGTGTAGTAGCAGGATGTAGTACACACTGTGTGTGTGTAGTAGGCAGGATGTAGTACACACTGTTTGAGTGTGTAGTAGGCAGGATGTAGTACACACTGTCTGAGTGTGTGGTAGGCAGGATGTAGTACACACTGTCTGAGTATGTAGTAGCCAGTATGTAATATGTGGTACACACTGTTTGAGTGTGTAGTAGCAGGATGTAGTACTACACTGTTTGAGTGTGTAGTAGGCAGGATGTAGTACACACTGTTTGAATATGTAGTAGGCAGGATGTAGTACACACTGTTTGTGTGTGTAGCAGCAGGATGTAGTACACACTGTCTGAGTATGTAGTAGCCAGTATGTAATATGTGGTACACACTGTTTGAGTGTGTAGTAGCAGGATGTAGTACTACACTGTTTGAGTGTGTAGTAGGCAGGATGTAGTACACACTGTTTGAGTGTGTAGTAGCAGGATGTAGTACACACTGTTTGAATATGTAGTAGGCAGTATGTACTACACTGTTTGAGTGTGTAGTAGGCTGGATGTAGTACACACTGTTTGAGTGTGTAGTAGCAGGATGTAGTACACACTGTTTGAATATGTAGTAGGCAGTATGTACTACACTGTTTGAGTGTGTAGCAGCAGGATGTAGTACACACTCAAACTCCATCAGCAGAAACTCCAAGTCCCGCCCACCCTGTTTGATTGACAGGTGACCTCTGGGAAGTGCAGGGCAGAAACCCTGCAGCAACGAGAGCAGAGCAACACAGACAAAATAAAAAAAGAGAAAGTCCAGGATGAGCCTTTAACAGCTTGATTATAAAGCACACTGTTTTCATCACTCTCTATTGCTTATAAAGGAAGTGGGCCAGCTGCCAAACCCTCAAAAAAAAAAAAAAAAAAAAAAAAATCACCTTAATGATTCTTCATTTTTAGCAAGTCACTTCATCAAGCTCTGAGCCTTGAAATCTGAAGTCCAAAAAAATCCACCACTGGATCTTCAAACCGAGAAGCCTGCCTGACCTGAGGTGGATCACAAAGTCACTTCATTCAAGAAAGTCAATTTGTAAATCCATCTGCATCGGAAAAAAGTCACATGGCAGATGATTTTCTGCTTGTTTTAGGGAAAAAAAAGACATTTCAACACTGAGGTGGTCCTGTTTCCTGATGCAGCCAAAAAGGAAGATGAACTGCAAAGTCCTGTCATTTTAAAATGTCTTATATTGTCTTTGCATTAAAGTTCACAAGTCACATCTTATTTTCTGGGGGACTTGTTTTAAGATGTGATTTCTCAAAATTTGGACTAATTTTTTGAACACTTCTCTCCTCCCGCTGATCCATGCAGTGTCTGCCTCACAGCCCATCCAGGAAAACTAAAGGATCACAGAAGACTGCGAGAGAAAATGAACAAAATTTTTAAAACCTGAACAGAGAACATACTCCCTCAGCGTGAGAGGGGTTTCGGTTTTTGCTCGTTTGTTTCGCGAGAGCCGGAGACGCCGCCTGTCTCCCTCGGCTGTCAGGCAGACCGGTGTGTCTCTGGAGGAGGACAGCATCTCTTACACACACACACACACACACACACACACACACACACACACACACACACACACACACACACACACAAAAAAAAACTTCAATCACTGGAGCAGCACGATCTCTTTCAGCTCTGTAATCGACCACAGGTGCAAATGACTCACCTTTCCTTTGCACATGCATTCACTGGGATGCTCCACTGATTGTTTTTTATCGTCCTTCAGGTGTTTTATAGACTTCATATGCTCTATAGGTGGGTTTATATTGCTTATAGTGCAATGCTATCACATGTAGTATTCCTGCAAACTGTGCTGATACAGAAAAAAAAAAGATGAGCTGTCACTGAGCCAACCGAGCTGAGGAGGGTCTGACTCGGTGATTTAAAGGGGTTTGCTGCCCCACCCTTTTAATTCAGATTAATAATGGGCCACAGAGCAACGAGCCCTATCACATCTCACTACAACAGACCAAATGCAAATGCCTGTCACCTTGGTGACCAATTTATGTTTTCTGTTCATAAACCTCCCTCTGCTGGATTATATTCCCGTCCGTTTGCTGTGAAAGTGAAGAAGTAGCTCTCGTCTCTCTCTTTACGTCTGATTTTTATATTTCTTTTTTGAACAAATGGTCAAAATCGCTTCCTTAGTGACCGCTTGAGGAAAAAACACTTTATATCCCTTCCTCTCCACCCTCCTCTGGATCATTCACATTGTTTTTTTTTTTGTTGTTGTTTATTTCTCTCATATTTTATCAAACTGACCACAGGTAAGTGAGCCAGTCTGACCTGCTTGGTTTGCAGTGATCGGTTGTTTGTGATGTTGGAGGTTTAGGTTGTGGCTCTTGGTCACGGGATAAACATGCAAGAAAACAGAAAACAACAAATTCTGCAGGTCGCCCACTGTTTTCTGTGCTGACTTTGCAAATTAAATCACCCCAGGGATTATAATCCAGCACTGCTCGCTGCACCGGCATCATTCAGACACATACATGTCACAGAAATAAGTCCAGGAAACACAAGAAAGATTTCCGATGATGGTTTCACGGTCTGTCCTGAAATCGAGGGTTTATGTCTGCCCTCTCTGTGTCTGCACTAACTTGTTACCTGCACTCTTAAAAAAACAATATCAAAGTTTTAGGGGTGTAAAACCGAACCGTGGAGAAAAAAAGCTGAGGCTGAGAAATTCATGAATCCATGAATACACTGAAGGTCTTTTTATGTTTGTTTAAACAGCCTAGTTTTATGCAGACTTTTGCCTTTGAAAGAATATTTGTTGATTTCATTTTGATATCCCAAATCTCTGAATGAAAAAAAAAAATAGCAAAGACTAAATACAGAGAAGATTAGAAATATTGTTTTTTTTCCTCTTCCCTGACTGAAATCGTGGCCCACAAACCGCAGCACAAACCGAACCGTGGCTTTACTGAATCGATACACCTCTGATGTTCACACACAGATTACAGACTTCACCGTCTGTCCTGAAATCGAGGGTTTAGATCTGCCCTCTGTGGGAACAGCAGACCAAAGACTGAAGATAGTCTGACGTCAAATTCGGCCTGTGTGCACTAACTTGTTCCCTGCACTCTTAAAAACAACAGTACCAAAGTTTGCATATGTATAGTTCAGGACAATGCTTGTTTATGTCCGTTTTCCAAAGACACACATGCTATAAAAAAAAAAAAAAAACCTCCATCTTACCAAGTCTCACATTAAGACATAAAAATCATGTTTTACTGAACTCCATAAAGTCCAAACCTGAGGCAGATTAAGGCAGATCAGCCCACAAGGACCAAGAAAATGACGCTCAGTTCAAGAAAACTCTGGAAACAAACAGAAGAACGAGGGAGAAACACTCAAGACGCGACTAAACCACGTCATTTTGGAGATTTTCTGCAGCGTATCTCAGAAG
Organism: Myripristis murdjan; assembly: GCF_902150065.1. Taxonomy (NCBI): domain Eukaryota; kingdom Metazoa; phylum Chordata; class Actinopteri; order Holocentriformes; family Holocentridae; genus Myripristis; species Myripristis murdjan. The sequence continues at coordinate 4,109,242 of NC_044001.1, forward strand.
ATGAGGGGTAAACAGGAGCGTACGTGCGCTGCATGAGGGCTACGGCTGCAGCCAGAAATAAAAGACATGTTTATTTCTTGTGTATAAAAGGAGCGAGGAGCCTTCCCCTCCTCAGCGCCGAGCTCCCAGCCAGCGCCGCATACCACAGCACAAAGACCCCCAGCGAAAGCCTCTGCTCCTGCTTTCTGTGAGCCTCACAAAGCGACAAGGAGCCGCTCAAAGGAGAGAGCTGCCTCGAGTTAAAGCGCCGGGCAGATTACATGGCGGAGGGAGGAGCGGGACGGGACGGCGGAGGGGAGGACTCGTCGAGCCGAGCGGCGAGGGGCTCTGGCACAGCCGGGCGGACAGGCTGATGACGGCGCGGGGAGTTTGGGGTAATTTTACCCGTCACCTTGTCAGCGCCGCTGTGCTGTCTACCTGCCAGGCCTATATCTCACAAAGTCGTTTAATCTGAAACTGAGTCTTTTTTTCCTTATATGACACATCAGAAGTGAAAATCTATGCTAATAAGGTGTTATATTTGTATTTATTCTCAATTTAAGCAGCTCAGGGCCGTAGCAGACACAGGATGGGGGGGTCATGTCCCTTCTGTCCCCTGCAACCTGGACATTGTTATGGAAGTCCAATCACCAAATTAGCAACCCCTCTTGCATCTTTATTTCCCCTTTTTTCTTCTGAGCTGCTGCAACTGAAAGCTGAGCAAAGTGACTTGATTTCTCTCAAAAACATGGGGAAAAGGCAACAAGCAAATTTGCTGATTAAAAAAAAAAAGAAAGAAACAAGAAAAAGACCAAAAACGACCAACATATTACTGGAAAAGTACAAGTGCAATATTTATAATTATTGTAAATATGAAGCATATTTCAAAATGAATTAGATAAAGATAATTACCACATTTTACGCTAAAAAAAAATGAGATAAGGCCTTCTCGCTTTTGAAATAATGGCTCCGCCCCCGAGGCGGCTCTTACATAAGAATAATATCTGATTTTGAAATTCAGAAATAAACAAAGCTGACTTCATTTTCTCCATTTTTGGCAACAAATGGAGGTAAACAGAAAGATGTTCGATCTGTTATTTTGTCCAGTGATGCCAGGATAATCCCACAATCCCAACTATAATCTGGCTGGTGAAAGTGATGGATGGGATGTTTGCTCTGCATCTGTTGGCGTCGTTATCGGAAATTAAAAAGCGGCAGCGATGCATCTTTAGAAATAACTGACACAAAAACTTCAAACAAGAAAAGTGAAGAAAATAATAAATATCAATATTAAAATCAAAATTAAAAATAAGCGCGACCATGACCAAGACGACTGGCGGCCTCTATCTCGTGCCAGAGCTGCTTATTTGCTTTTCAAAATTAAAGCCACATTCATGCAAGCTGCTCCTTTCTGCCATAACATAAATAAAAAAATAAAAATAAATTTAAAAAATTCTCTGGAGCAACAGCGCCCCCTCTTTCTGTTTGGTGACGTAAAAAAAAAAAAAAAAAAAAAAAAAAAAAAATCCAGAAAAATGATGGTGATGATGTCGTTTCTTTGTCAGCAGTGTCTCAAAACTGATTGATGTAGTAGTCAACACACACACATAAAACACACACTCCCCGCGCTTTACGCCTCTGGTGCGCATTAACTCCTTTAATAAAACCTTGACAAAAGACTGATCTGTTTATATTTATCATCACTCAATGAACATTTTGGCAGGTATCTGACAGATAATCAGGGCACAAATAATAACTCCAGCCCTCCACAGACGACGCTCGTCATTAAATACTTTGTTGATGTGGATTTCTGCAAATGGTTTTGTTTTGTTAAAAATAAACGGCGGGTGACAAAGAGAGGAGAGGAGAGGACGACATCAAGAGCACCGTGACCGTCACCGGACAATTAAACTCAGGAGGGTAATAATTAAACATTGTCCTGTATGCTCGTGTGGTTTCCCTGTGATTTACTGATCAATATGTAATCAATCAAACTGCATCACGCCCGACGTATCGGAGATGGAGGACACTGACTGATCATCTGTGCGATTTTAAATTAAAAAGGCCGGTCTGCTTTTCATTCAAGGATCCCTAAATTGATGCACCAAATTTAGACCAAACGCTCTGTGTCAGTGTTTTCCTTAATTACACTGAACCTCATTTTGTCGGGGAACCTTGGGAACCCTCTCATAGTGGATGTTAAGCAATGAATCCACTAGGGGGCAGCTCAGAGTGCAACTACAAACATGTGTAAAGGTCCTCCTTCATGTAAAGCTTTCCTCTTCACGTCTCGCTCATAGATCGGTCTCTTTTATCGGCTTTTTTAATCGAGTGCAGATCGAAGGCTACGTCCAAAATCCGTATTCGTACTTAACGTCGAGCATAAACGAGCCTTTAGCCGGATGACTTTAAAAAGTGTCACAGAATATGCCGTGAAATTTTGTCTGTTGGTATCAAACTTTATCATGGATGACCAGATCATTATCCTCAACATTCACACTTTGTTTTACAGATTCAAATCACGATCACCGGGATACAGCGGCATCTTTTCCAGTTTTCAGGCTAATTTTCCACTCCTGGTTTGTGGAATTCCCTGAACAGCCCCCCCTGTCTCAGTTTATACTCTAATACATCCAGTAAATATCTAATAAGAGCAAAATGTCCAACAGATAATCTTAAAAAAGAAAACTGAAATGACCTAACACTTGATGTATTGTCTTTATTATGAACCACAGGGGAAATTATTTCTTTTTCTTTATTTTTCATTTTTCATATTTATTATTTTCATCAGTATATCTTACATTTCTTACATTTCAAAACATCTCATATTCTCAGGCTACTTTATTGTATATACTTAGCCCTTATTGTATTTAGTGTATATATTTCGCATATTTAGTCTACTTTTAGTATACTTTTAATTTTAATTTTTTAATTTTTTGTTTTTATTGATGATGCTGCTGTAACGTGTGAAATAACGTGTGAGTCTGGGATCAATAAAGTATACCTATCTATCTATCTATCTAGCTATTTTTTTTTTTTTTTTTTTTTTTTTGCATATTTCTATATGTTTTGTTTGACTTCACACCACAGGGTCGTGTCAAGATGGTAACCCTGGATTTGGTAGCCCTCGATCACATGCACAGTGGCGCAGCAGTTTCACAAATCTAGGGTTACCGTCTAGGACCAGTTACAAGTGAACCAGAGGACTTTTCCTGCCCCGATGTCCCGCCTGATTGGACGTTCTGGATGCGGGCGAGGAGCTGAAACCCGTCCGATCTCAGGCTCAGCTGGATTCGTCTGAGCTCTTCGCCCTCACTGACCCTGTGTTCATCCTCATCCTCATCCTCATCCTCATGGAGAACTGGTGTTTGCCCTCGCTTCTGTTTATTAAGCTAGGCTTCCTCTCAGTCTGCTGTCAGGTGTCAGGACCCACTTTTCCTGTATCGCCTCCTACAGGTCAGGCAGAGCATGGCCTCACTTTCCAGATGGACCTCGGTTCGCTGCTTTGGTCCACAGTGAGAGGTGCAAACCACACCGATGTTTTCACCTCTTAGAACAAACTGGGGCTGCACGATACGGACAAACTCAAAGGTCACGATATCGATATTGTTGGGATGACCGCTGGTGCTTTCACGAAATGTTTTACACAAGACAAACAATCATAACTGATGTGAACGTCATGACCAAACAGGTAGAGACAAATAAATGGACTAGAGCAGTCAGAGTGTTCAGAAAACTGCATCCCTTAAAGGTTATGAGGCCTCTAAAACTAGGAAATGACAACACATATGCCACATATCGATATATCACCGTGCACGAAAACAAACCAAACTAAGTAGCAGTAGTCGTAAAACGTACCATGAGTCTATTAAAACAGACCAAACCGGCAAGATGTGACAGCTTTCCTTTTATTTTGCGTTCAAGTTTGCAGATTTTTCCATGGAGGCTCAGTAAAGGGATCCAGTAAGATGTGCTTTCACATGCCACAAAGCATTTAGTCAGAATAAAACCTCTCTGACATGCGTGGGAAGTGTCTAATCTGCTGGAAATATAAATATAATCCAGGCCTAAGTCATGTTGGCCGGCGGTGGTGCCCCCATCAGACTGTAAACATGAACTCTGGCTGGGTGGCAGCCTTCAAACTTTTCCAGCAGGTTTGTGATTCGGTTTGATTCATTCGTCTTTTCACTCGACTTGTTTGAACAACTCGTGGTCTCCAGCCTTTCGTCAGGCGTTCGACAAGCCTGTAAGGATTTCTGTCCCCCCTCCTCCCCATGGGGCAAACAGAAGGAGGAACGCACAGAAAGAAGAGATTCATCCCAACCAGAGACAAACCATCAGATTACATGGTTACTAGTTGCTAATATCTTCCTATTGAACAGATTATCAGACGTTTACAGCAGCCCAGACTGATGACTCCTTCGGGTCAGTCTCCTCTGATTGAGATGGCATTTTTATCCTGATTATTAGTGGAAGATTAACAAACGCAGCTTCTGATTTGGTGCCAGCCGGGTCGACACGGCATTCCCACCTAAATGAGTGAACGCTGAGGAGTGTGAATCCGGGTGGAAACGCCCTGAGACGGCACACGGTGTCCGAACGCTCTAACTGAGGCGTGACACACTCGCCCTGCATGGAAACACTCAATAAGGGCGTGAGAGAGAGTGAGTGAGTGAGTGAGTGAGTGAGTGAGTGAGTGAGTGTGCGGCGTGGGCAAGGCGCTGGCTGTGTGTTTACTACAGCCGTGTTTTAGTTACAGGCTGTACCGAGGTATCTGGGTGATGCACAGGCGAGCGCGGGGAGGCTGCCGAGCGCCGTGACCTTGGCGAGGGTTTCGGCGCTCGCCTGTGGAATGCTTTTCAAAGCCCCGGAGAGGGGAAGGGGATGCGCTTTAAGTTAGCCCTGTCCAAGTTATTATTACAGCAGGACATCCCCCTTACCCTCCCCTCCAACCACACACACACACACACACACACACACACACACACACTCAACTCCCCCGCAGCTCAGCTATTCGGCGAGTGGAAAAGGAATCTGGCGTTTATGGCAACATTGAGATCATTATTACACTGTGAGCAGTCTCAAGGCTATGGAGAGGAGATTGCCGAGTGTACATCCTCGCTGATTTCCACCCTGCTCAGCGAGGGGGACCAGAGCTGATAAGGGCACCTTTTGTGATAAAATATCATCGGTGGCGTCAAAAGATTAGAGAGCAACCAGGATATCCCTAAAGAAAATGAACGAGCAGACGGACAGAGCAGCACAACAGCCTGCTGCCTATGGGAGATTTAAAAAAAATACCATCTGACCTATAATTTAAAAAAAAAAAAAGAAAAATCACTTTTGACCACAGACACACCTTATGAGACTGAGAAACAGAGCCAACACCAGACTCTGAATGAAAAATGAATGAAAAATCAGCCATTCATTGTAATCCACCTCTAATGTGATGGACACGATGTTTGATTCCATTTTTAACACATTACTTACTACAAAAGTTGCCTATGTGAAGTTTTTACCTTGAACTCACTGTAATGCAGGGGATCAGATACCAGCCATGAACACATGAGCATTCTGCCTTTTTTTTTTTTTTTTTTTTTTTTTTTTTGGACACCGTTCACTTTACCAGCTTATGTTAGGATTTGAGGATGGACCTCTCTTTGGGAATTACTATTAAAAAAAAAAAAAAAAAAAAAAAAAAGGGATGGGTTAGGGTACTGGCTGCAGCCTTGCCACCTTGGATTACCTCTACCCACAAAGACCCAAATCAACTCAATCTCAGCTTAGACACTGAACACTGCACTTACACAGCACTGTTCCTTAAGAAATGACCACAATATTCCCACTTAAAGAGACATAGAGTGGTGGTAGATACTTAAGTTACAGTGACTTTCACCTTTTCTAGAGTTTTTTTTTTTTTGATCAGCTGTATAGTGGCACTGATATTCATGTACTATTGGGACAGTCTTGCTATGATATGTCTATAGTATCCATGTACCATTTATTATAGGATTATAGTTCTAGTTCCTGTGGGTGAGTTCTAGTTCTACAGACTGTTTCAACTGTTTGATACTTAATTAGAGAGTTAAGTTTAATGACTGAAACAACATAATCTCCACTTCTAACGGGCACAAGAATTAAAGTTTCTATTTCACCTTTTGCTCTGCAGGATCAGCTGCTGATCAGAATCATTCATCGCTGATCCCTTGCGGGCTGTAAAGAGATGGGAAGTTTCCTGCGAGCTTACCGCAAAAACTCAACTGAGAATCAAACGGAAGCGAGCTCCGCACTGACCCGCCCGCACCCGAGCAATAAAACCGAGGAATTCCGGGCAAAATGTCCCCTGACAAAGACCACAAAGCTGCACCTGTCAATCTGGAAACGGCTGGTCCGTTTCGCTGCGAGAGGAGACGCAGAGGCACCGCGAACAAACTCCACACAGCCTCTCACTTCTCTCTCTCTCTCTCTTTCTCTCTCTCTCTGACACGGGAAAGTTTAACTCCCCGCTGGAAACCAGACGACGGAGGTTTGTGTCTCTCACCGACCTGTCACTGGGTGAGTGCAGCCGCGGCGATCCGGTGACCTGGCAGCTCCAGCGGTGCAGTTTGTGGTTTCCAGGGTCTGAGCGCCCCGCAGCCCGTCAGCTCAACTGGAGCAGAAAAACCAAACCGTGACGCGTCAAAGTGAAAGTGGAGACGCGCATCGCAGGCAGCCGGCGCTCGGCCCTCAAAGCGGACCTCGGCGTACTTCATTCCACACTTAAAGCATGTCGTTAATGTTTGCCCACTTGTGACAGATCTGCGCCTGAGGAGTGCCAAGACGGACGTGGGCACGTCACTGTGGCCACGCCCTCTTGGAGAGCCGCCCGCGGCGCTGCGCACGGTTACGCACAGCGCCACTCAGCAGCGCCGATCCAGCTGCAGCCCGTCAGGGACTTCACCCAGATATGATAGGATTTTAAAAAATGATGAATGAAATCTTGGCCTTTCATGTCAGTTTTATTTTTTTTCACGCCACTCCTTTACCATTTACGCTAAACTGTGGATCAAATAACATAATGGCCCTGCAAGAACAGGCTTTGAACTATCAAATTAATGTCTCCATGTAATTTTGTCAGTTAAATTGAATAAAATCAAGACCGAGAACAGACAAAGGTTCCTCTCATTTTGTCATACAATCACTGAGAAGTGATATAAAAAGGAAAATAAAGATGAAAGGAAACGTGTTAACTTTATTTAACCCTCCTGTTCTGTTCAAATTTAAGAACATCTTTTATTTTTGGGGTCAATTTGACTCCAGCAGTTTAAACCTCCACAAAATTATTAGAATTACAATTGTTTCCAAAGTTTATGTGTCAGGTACTTTATGTTTCTTTGTTGACGACTTAAATAGCCCTTTAAATAAAACAACAACTAATTCCGGCTTCTCAGATGACAGTAAAGTAAATATCTTCGGGCTGCGGTCTGCTGGTTGGGACAAAACAAGACATTTGAGGATGTGGGAAACTGTGCACAACATCTTTCACCATTTTCTGACATTTAATGAACCAAACAACTCATCAATTAATCAACTGATCAATTATGAAAATTATTGTTAGTTGCATCTTTACGTTTGAATCGCTGGATGGATCTGATTTATATATACCCGAATCTGTTTAAATTTTGACAGGCTATTTGTCTGTTCTATTTCCTACTGTATCCTAGTCTTATTTGCTGCTGCAATGTTTTCAAGTTTGCAAGTTTTCCCAGGGGAAGCATCGAAATTTCTTATCTCATTCAGTACCATATAATAATATACATGTCACATTGGACTAAATTAGGTAGGAAGTGAGCCACCAACCATGTCAGATTTTGGAGAGTCACACACTCTGACCTCAGCACCATTTTCAAGCCGTAATCCCAAATTGGGAGTGAGATTTCTGGGTTCTGGCCGCTCAGAGATGCCGTTGTCTGACGTCATCTTCACGTGGACGTTGCCTTTAGCACGTTTATAATCCGTCATGAACTCAAACACAGTTTCTGTGGTTAAGGGTAAAACATGTAAGTTGCATATACAGTCGCTAAAATATAAACATACTCACATTTAACCTTTTTTAAAATTTATTTTAAGCAACATTCGCCCTTTCCATCAAGTTTTTTTTTTTTTTTTTTTTTTTTTTTTTTTTAAATCCAAAACATCACCTGCTGCAGGGAAACAGGATTTTGCAGTGGGCTTGAAAAATTTTGTAGTCCTCCATGTTTCCTCTTTTTTTTTTTTCTGAGCTGGGCCTGTGGAACATATGGAGGCTGGAATTATGGCTTACAAATAAGGATTTCCTTCTTTCCAGCTGTGAACATAACGCAGCACTAGTGCCTTGGACACCCTAACCCAAGCCATGCTGGTGCCTTGCTCTAACCATCAAGCTTCAAACCAGCAGCACCGTGTCCCTGCTGCCAGAGCTGTACCTGCAGGCCGCCGTGCCACAGGTGAGTGCAGTGTGGTGCCACAGGTGAGCGTGGTGCTCATGACAGCTGAAAACAGCAGGGCGGTTATCATTTTTGCCACACATGACTGACTCTGTTGTCAAAACAGTGGACGCTGCACACCGAACCGGTTCAGACTTTCAAAAACCTAAAAAAAAAAAAAAAAAAGATTTGAGTGTGGAGCTAATTAATTGTCTTCTTGTGTAAAAATGCAGCAGACTGAAACACAAAGTGGGGCTGCTGACTGAGACGATGTGAACTGGATTCACCCCAGTTTGCCGAAATGAGTCCTGGAGTCACGTTTGAGCAGGAAACCTCATCTGTCCACTGGAAGTGACAGATCAAAACTTCAGAGAACTATCGGAAAAATGCTTCCACTGATGAGAAGTGACACTTTTATTATCATTTTTACAGCTTTTTATGCTGTTGGCAAACTGCTGGGATTTCTATCAGATGAAATTCAAGATGTGTGTGTGTTTGTGTGTTTTGCATACCTTGACTTCCCTCCATACCTCATTGAAATCTCTCTCTCTCTCTCTGTCTCTCTCTCTCTCTCTCTCTCTCTCACCCACATACACACCCACATCTCAAATCAAATTCAAATTTGATTCCACTTTGGAGCACTTACAGAGCTCATTTTGCAGTCTATTCTGGGAGACAAACAATCATATAGGCTGATAATAAATTATTAGAAATAAAATTAACTCGCTAAAAATGGCCCGGTTTGTTTGCCGTGCCACACCGAGGCTCAGCGTCTCGCCTGAAACGTTGGAGGAGCAACAAGGAAATGATTTTTGCAGTTTTGTCTTGGACTCTTGTTCACTTCCACATTGAGGATGCAGCACCTAATGTTCAAAATATTTACCTTTACCTCAGGTTCATCATGCACGCTCTTCAAAATTTGGAAAATACGATGTGGAAATTTTACCCATCAAGTTTTTTTGGGGTGTTTTGAGTCAGCCATGGGTTTGATTTAACGGCACATTTGGTGTAACGAGATGCCTGAGCAGGATTCGGGTCTTCTGCATGTCTCCTGATTCAAAATGCTGCTTCTTTGGTTTGCGGCGGCGATGTGCCCTGCGTTTTAAAGGCCTCCTCCGGTGACCTCGCCGCCCCCTGCTCGAATCTCCCAGCTTCTCTGAAAGCAGCTGTGAGCGTGATGTCTGAGTCGGTGCGCCGGTGCCAATCCCAGCTCATCAGCCAGAGACAGCGAAGTGAAGCTGAGCCGGTCGGCATGGCAAGCAGGGCGGCCGCTCCTTCCAGCTCCTCTGTTTGGAAACCAATGAATGTCTCACAGGGCTCGTCTGACACTGTGTGTGTGGCCGCTGCAGGGGGGGGGGCAAGATATATAGATTTATATTTTTTACTTTCAGCAAAAATCAGACATCATCGCCGGGGCTGCCCACTTCTAACACGGTGAGAAAATGAACTTTTTGTATCACAACAAAGGCCTTTGAGATAGAAATGTTGATGAATGAAATTGAATTTGGGAGCATTCATTCATTCATACAAATATGCAGACTTCATTTTTTTTTTTTTTTTCCCAGGGTTCTCCTTGTTTTGAGTTATTTTGGGACGTGCATCATTTTGCACCGTTGAGCAGTTGAGAATATTTACCAAAACATCGCCAAAGCCTGTAATTAAAGATCCGTCCTACTGCTCCGAGGAATTGTGTTAACACAGATTTCAGTGTTGAGTTTTAGTGTTTTCTGAAGATTGCTTGAGACATTTGCTTGCTCAAAGAAAAAAAAAATGCGGGAATTATGCAGAATCTTTACAATTTGGAGAATTTTACTGTAAAAAACTTGAAATGAAAACTGACCTTTCTGTACACAGAGTGCAAAATATCAGCTAACAGCAGCTACGATCCAAAAATGGGGTGAAACCACGTGATTTTTCATACAGTGTAGAAAAAAACAATCCCATCTTCAGAGCAGAAGGAGGCAGAGACACGAGGTAGAGACTGACGTGCTCAGGGTCAACCTGAAAACCCCGAAACAGACACATTTTCTCAAGCAAAAATACTATTTAGGAGCAGGTTTCAAGCCACTCTGTGATTTCCCTCACATTAGATTTTTCAGTCCAAATGCACAAACTTTTTTTTTTTTTTTTTTAAATTATTATTATTTTGAGACATATCAACAAAACACAAATTAACTTGGACCTGCTTAAAAGTCCATTGCACATTTTTTTGGTTAGAGGGATAACATCAACTCTTCAAGTACAGCATTAGCTGTCGTTTCGATCACAATATTTACATAATCATGATTCGAGTATGGAAATTTTCCCGATTGGAAGCTGTCATATTCGCTCCTGCTGGAGACGGCGTTACTGTAACTGGTCTGTGTGTTTAAACTCAGTAAACAGTAAGACACTGCCCAAACCTAAAGCATGTGGAGGGGCAGACACTATCTTTGAGAAATGGTCAGTGTTAGTCCTCAAAACTATATAAATCTGTGGGTTTTCATATATAATTATCACGTATTTGTTAGAAATGCACTGCAGAAATTCTGGGGGAGGGCTCTTTTTTGCATCAGACACACATTAAAAAAACATTAGAGGACATTAAAGGAGTCAGAAAACAGGGGATCTGATTGAAATGCACCGAAACGAAGCCATCACCAAAAATTTCAGGGTAAAAGGAAAAAAAAAAAAAAAAAAAAAAAAAAGGACCTTTGCCGAGCGAATGCCTAAATGCCTAAAATGACTAAAACGTGACGTACATATTCCACTAGAGGCAGCTATGTTTAAAAAAAGAAACGTAAACCAGGGAGAACAAAAAATGGTGAAGAGGAGGAGGAGGAGGAAGAGGAGGAGGAGGAGGAGGAGGAGGAGGAGGAGGCCGGCAGGGAGAAAAATGGGAGATATGATACATTACAGCTCTGTTTTTCTACTCTCTGACCCTGTCGGCTCTCTGTCTCATATTCTGATGATTCATTCATTCAGTTTCAGTCCAGCAGCACACACACACACACACACACACACAAACACACACTCCTATTCAAAAAAAAAACTTCTCTTTCTCTGCTCCCGTCTTTCTTTGTCTTTCTCTCTCTGTCGTCTTCGGATAATTTCATCCGCCCTCTCGTGAGCCGCTGAAACACAACAAAACAAGATGTACTATTGTGCGATGCGAGGGGCCGCTGGTGGACTATTTCACATCCAAAAAATCCCGACTGAAGAGAGGAACCGCATGTTCCCTCTTGTGTCCTCTCTTCTCTCTTAGCCCTTGCTCTAGTAGCATTGTGCACTCCCCCGGCAGCGAGAAATGAGCGTGTGTGTGTGTGTGTGTCTTGTGTGTGTGTGCCCTTTGCACAAGCCCGGGTTGTGTGTGTGCACCCATGTGGACTCGCTCTCTCTCACTCATGCATCCAAATTCTTTGCTCCAGTCCAATTGCACATGCAGGTTAATTCATTCTTTACTCGGATTCTTCCCTTAATCATCTCAGAATTACTTTCATTGGCCCTCTGTGCTCCGGCTGCATTGATGGCAATGACAGGCAGCGAGAAGCGACCGGATTCCCGGGGCTTTCATCTGCCTACCGGCTATTACCCCAGTAATAGAGCGCATATTCAGCTGCCCGTCCCCTGAGCCCGAGTGGAAAGTTAGGTCAGGAGGGGACTGATGGATTATTAGCATCAATCCAGATCTCTCTTGTGGATGGGAGGAGGTGAGCGGGGCACATGTGGCTGCCGGGACATGTTTGTTTGTTTCAGCGTTTGCATTCAGAGCCCTGTCTTAGCGAACGGCCTCGATGGAGTGCGTGCTTTCCTTTTGGTCCACAAACGCCAGCGGCTGCGTTTACGTGGACGTGAGTGTCCTGAAGTATCCCCTTTCTGTGTTTGTGCATGTAAACATGAGGGATGAGCGAGTACACCACTATCTGTATCTGTTTCTGTTCAACCATCTACATTATCTGTTTCTCTACTCGGAGTGGGCGGGGCCTAAACTGGAAGTGGGTGTGGCTTAAACCTGGGTTCGACCGGAAATGGGTGGGGCTTAAACCGGTATGTTATTTTAAGCCTGAAATTGATACGGGTTGATCAGAAGTTGCGATATTTATTGTTTATTAGAAAACTATTTTCAGAACAGCCTCAAAACTGAGCTTCAGATCCATGTTTTTGATCACAATAGTAAACAAACTATTTACAGAACCAGACGTTTTTTTTTTTTTTTTTATAAACACAGAACATGAATATTCTTAAGTGCATCAATGAATACAACACATGCAGCAGGCAATATTTATAAAACCCTTATCTTTGATTTGATATTTGTTTTCACAATTATAGAGGTTTTTAAAGTTTTTTGGGGGCTGGTGAATATTGTGACTTCTTGCTGAGGACAAGAGAAATAACATGGGCCGTCTAACCACTGGTCATACATTTAAACAAATATCCCCCCCAAAAGTAATTATCTATGCTAAAACATAACATCAGTATTCACAATTCCTTTAGATCTATCTTTGTGACTATGTCAATCATTATTAATTTCTTTATTTTTGATATAAATAAGACTTTTTTTCTTTTTCTTGTCCCGACTCTCAAGAATCAGCAATATAAATATGAAGCTTAATTTGTAATATTTATATAACTACTATATTTATTTTTTCTGAACTACAGTGAGAAAGTGTCTCAGTGCATGCAGCTCTGCCTCCTAACCCCTCGTGTAGTGAACAGGCTGCAGGAAAAAAAAAAAAATACAGAAGAAACACAAACATCAAAACAGAAGAGGTGGTTCTGATCCAGAAACTTTCAAAATTAATTTCTCAAATGTCAAATGTACCATGGCTGCACATCTTCATCTTCTGTTGCCTCATCCTCCTCGGTGGCAGTGACAAAAGTGGAGCACATGTTCAATATTTCCTGTCGCTCTTTTCTCCTGTTGCTGCCGATCAGGTGGAGTAATGGTAATTTAAGGTTAACACTTACAGAGGAATATCAGATAAATGATTTCAAAATAGCCAGTTTGCCCAGTTTTTCAGTTACCAGGATGCTAGTATTTACTGTGTATACATGGATATGGATAACTAGATTAAAGGCCGTATCCTGAATATGATTAAAACTAGAATAAACCTCATAGAGTCCATGGAGACGCGGTCACCAGGCGTCAAAGGCCAAAAATCGATCATTTGGAGCTTACGCAGTGTGTTTATGTCTTTGTCTTTCTCGATTGTTAGTTAAAGGGGCGGTGAGTATTTGTATAATGCAGAGTATAATGCATAGAAGGAGTATAATGTAGCTAATGTGTGGTAAGCTAATGCAGCTAATGTGTACGAAGATACCATAGCTAATGTGTGGTAACAGCTAATGTGTATTAAGTTGACATAGCTTTTCTTTTAATTCCTTTTAATTTCATTTCATTATATTTCATTTCATTTCATTTCATTCCTTTTAATTTATTTAGTTATTTATTTACTACTATCATTTTATTGTAATTGCATGACACTGAGTATTACTCTATATTTTTGTCTGTTTGTTTTTGTTGTTGTCGTTTTTGTTTCTATCCAAACGTGTCTGTATTAATCTTAATTGTCAATAAAGATTTGAAAAAAAAAAAAAAAAAATTAAGTTGACATAGCTAACATCTAGTAAGCTAACATGGCTAATCTATAAAAGGATACCGTAGCTAATGTGCAGTAAGCTAAAATAGCTGATTTGTAGTAGGCTAATGTGTAAGACGCTAATGTGGTTAATGTGTATTAAGTTGATTTGTAGTGAGTTAACATAGCTAATGTGAAGTAAGTTAATGTAGCTAAAGTGTACTAGATAGAGATAGATAGATAGATAGATAGATAGATAGATAGATAGATAGATAGATAGATAGATAGATACTTTATTCATCCCGCAGGAAATTCGTAGTTTTTCAGCAGTATCCACAGATTACAGATTAAATAAATCAATTAAAAAAAGATTAAAATAAATAAATAAATAAATAAAGAATAAGATCTAAGTACAACAGAATAAGATCTGAGTACAACAGAATAAGATCTAAAATGTGCAACAAAAAAAAAAAAAAAAATTAAGTTGACACAGCTAACGCCTAGTAAGCTAACACAGCCAATCTATAAAAGGACACCGTAGCTAATATGCAATAACTTAAAATAGCTGATTTCTAGTGAGCTAATTTGTAGTAGGCTAACATAACTAATGTGTAAGAAGCTAACATAGCTAATGTGTATTAGGCTAATTTGTAGTGAGTTAATGTAACTCATGAGGAGTACGTTAACGTAGCTAATGTGTAGTAAGCTAATTTGTAGTGAGCTAACCTAGTTAAAATGCTAGGTAAACGTCTAGCCGTCCAGGTGTGTGTGTGTGTGTTTTGGACGGCAGCAGAGTCTGTGTTAGCAGCGACTGCACGGCTAACAATAATTTCAAAATAATGTTTTTGCTTTCTGTGTTAAATTCCCCTGTAACATCCGGGACGACGGACAGGCAGATGCTGAGGTTTTTCCGTCTTAAAGCGAGGAGAGTTTTCTTGATTCTTGCATCGTGAAAGGAAGGAAGACAAAACGGTTTCCCATCTCAGTGACCACTTTTTAATCATAAAAACACACACACACACATACACACACACACATGATTAACAGTCCAAAAATAAGCCACATTACAGCATCCTGTGCTGCCGGGACAGACTGAAGCATGTCTGAACTTTTGCCGGCTTTTGAAAGCGACGTGGGAGTGAGGAGCGGCGGCGGAGGAGGAGGTGACCTTGAGCGCCTGTACCTCCAGTCCGCTGGGAGTTCTTCTGCTGTTCGCCTAATTTAGGGCTTTCTCCAAATTCCCTGGCAGGACGCGGGCTGCTTTCTGGCCTTGACCGGGAAACCAGAGCTCTGGAAGTCGTTTTTCATGAGAAACGCCGGTTATCCAACGCCGCTGGGCAAATGACATCTCGCATTTTAGACATTTAGCGGATGCTCCCGCTGTGTGACTTCATTTCCTCAACATCAGAGTTTCTGTTATCGGGTCATTAGCTACTGCTTTTTTTTTTTTTTTTTTTTTTTTTTACAGAGAAAATCTCTGCGGTCATAATATCTGGTGAAATCCCTGTCAGCTGCGGCCACACTAGTCGGGGTTTCCATCCAAATATATCACAAATTTTAACCAAATTTTCAGAAAATCAGCAAAACAAAATGTGAATTTATGCACGTTTCCATCCACTTCTGTTATGCGAATATTTGGAGTTGGTTCATCGAGGTGAGCAACAGGTGGCGCTAACTCTCCAGCCGAGTGACATTATACCACTAAGAGGGCGTAGCATGACGACGTGTTACAGGCGTGTCAGTCAAAAATCACTTGTTCACATTTTCCTTTTATCGATACATAAACTTTTCTGCATCCCCCAAGCGTAAAAACTTTTTTTTTTTTTTTTTTTTGCGATATTTGTAGATTCATTCGAATTTCCAGTGCTTCTACTCAGGTTTTTAATGCGCAAATTTAAAAATAAAAACAGGTGGATGGAAGCCCACCTAGTGATGTCACCCATTGGTTTGTGGACCATGACGCTTTGAAGCCTGGAGTTTGGCGTTTTGGCCGTCTCCATCTTGGATCTGAGGAGCCAGGAGGGACCACGTTTGGACGAGAGGGTGGAGCTGCCGAGGAGCGAGGGGTAAATCTGACCGAGTGAATGTGGCCGGCAACCTGGCTGCACCTGGCTCCGCCGTTTTACAAAATTATAACGCACTACTAACTCAAAATGGCTGTGTCACATGAACCATATTAATATAATTAGGGTCAAGGTTACATGTGAAACTGTTTCATGAAATTTGGTTGTTGTTTTTTTTGGTTGAGTTTTTTTTTGCAGTTTCATCCAATGAAAAGTCTTTTCATTGGATGAAACCAAGAAGAGTCTCACAATGCCACTTCTTGGTTTATTTCAGCTTTTTCCAAATGCAAATTCAACAAGACCGACGCGAAACGGCTGCTGTAAGTGAACAATATTAACGTAACTGATAGATTCGCTGGAATTTTTTTTTTTTTTTTTTTTTTTTACATGGACAACACCTAAAAACAAGCTCACGGCTGTACACAGCGCCATGGATACACATTGTGACCGGGTGTGGGAGGGGCTTAATCCACCTGTCACTCAAAGAGGACACACCCCTAATTATACATCACTTTAAGGCTTAATAGAAATTTAACAGATGACTAGAGACTAACACCAGATGTAAACATGTTAATTTCTACACTATAAAGCTGGCGATTTTAGCATGGGAGTCTATGGTGCAAGAGGTTTTTAAAGCCAGTGGAGTCGCCCCCTGCTGGCTATTAGACAGAATGCACGTTTGACCAGAATTTCTCCCGGGACATCGAAGTCTTCCAGGACATGTGGACCTGCACCAGATTTTTTTTTTTTTTTTTTTGGGGCTGATTTTCAAAGAGATTTGGTCCGGAGATCTAATTCAATTCAATTCACTTGAGGCAAAAGCAACACCGCCTCTAGCACTGCAGACACACCGTGCACCAGGGTTTGCTGCTGCATCGGGACAATTTCTGTGGCGCACGGTCAACCATCAGCTGTCAGCATTTGGCGACTGTCACCGTAGCAACAAACCACAAATGCCATTGCAAACAATTCAGTGACTGCTCTACCCCGTTCAGGTTCTGTTTGTCATCCTTTAAATAAAAACTAGAATAAAGGATGCCATGCTGCTGTTTTGGCATCTTTTACATAAATATGAATACTTCAGCTGAAATTAAGGCCAGATGCCTGTTAGATTACTACAGGTGAACGGGAGATAGATGCAATCAGCTCATATCTGCAGTAGTGAGTGATTTATGCACTTAAAATGCACACACACACACACACACACACACACACGGAGGCATGCGCATACACACAGAGGTGGGCAAAAACAGAAAACAGTGGTACATCTCCCGCTTCCAGTTGTTTACTGGTATCTACGCAAAACCTGGTTGTTGCTATGGGATTTAAGCACACACACACACACACACACACACACACACACATCTCTGGTCCACACCGGTCCTCTAAAAACTACACACACACACACACACACACATGCAGAGGGCAGGAATAGGCTTCCACAAGTAAGAATAAAAGCAAAAATGGAGGAGGCTAGAGCTCGCTATCCTTGGAGAAGTGAGTGTGTGAGGCGGCGAGGCTGGAGGGAAAGTCATCATCACCAATTTATCTTTTAATCCAAATTTAATGAGGAAATGTATCGAGGTGCACATTTGGTGGAGCGCTGCACTTTTTAGTGAGCAGCTGTGGTGCTTCGCTTTCCCCCGGAGAGCTTGTTTCTTTTATTTGAGCGAGATTAAAATACGACTGGAGTGTTAAAACTTGATTAAATTTAGTGGTGGTTATAGCGGTTATAGTTAAAAAAAAAAAAATGTCGCATCTTCAAAAACACTTTATTTTGTCACTCTTTTGTTCCCTCTCAGCATCACACGTGAAATTCCTTTATTATCGCAAGACTTTCCGACTAAAATGCAAAATGTCAAACACACTTCAGGTTTAGACGTCTTATTCTGCGGGGAAACTTGATCCTGATTGGCTGCCGTCCCTGCTGGGGGATTGAGGAGATTAAAGTCGTGAGTTTATGAAAAAAAAAAAAAAAACTTGGAAAAAAAAGTGCAAATCATGAGATTATAAAGTCACGAATTTGCAAGAAAAAAAACCCTCAGGATTTCTGATATTAAAGTCGTACATGACTGACTCAGATTAACTTTGAAAGCTGAGATTGTAAAGTCACACATTTTTACGAGAAAGAAAAATAGTTTTTCTTAAACTATTGGATTTGGTAACAAGGAAATCCTGGAGATTTTAGCCCAGAATCACAGTATTATTATAAGCACCCACACTTTGATTATATGTCACATCTATTCAGTAAATACCGTGCTGAATAAAGTGCATATATTTCAAAAAAGGAGAATAAAAAGCATGACTAGTTTGAAAACTCCTGAAAAGGACCCTGAACTTAAGTAACACTTTGAATTTCAAACAACTTTTTTTTTTTTTTATTGTAAGTGAATTTTAAACAGAGCTGCCTGGAACATCTGGAAACAGGCAGCTTTTGTGTTGGCATATCTTCTGACCAGGTAACAACACGAGGTCCAGGATTAGTGAGCTCCAGGATTATTGAGGTCCAGGATTAGTGAGGTCCAGGATTAGCGAGGTCCAGGATAAGTGAGGTCCAGGATTATTGAGGTCCAAGATTATTGAGGTCCAGGATTAGCGAGGTCCAGGATTAGTGAGGTCCAGGATTAGCGAGGTCCAGGATAAGCGAGGTCCAGGATTATTGAGGTCCAAGATTATTGAGGTCCAGGATTAGCGAGGTCCAGGATTAGCGAGGTCCAGGATTAGCAAGGTCAAGGATTATTGAGGTCCAGGATTAGCGAGGTCCAGGATTAGAGAGGTCCAAGATTATTGAGGTCCAGGATTATTGAGGTCCAGGATTAGCGAGGTCCAGGATTAGCGAGGTCCAGGATTAGTGAGGTCCAGGATTATTGAGGTCCAGGATTAGTGAGGTCCAGAATTAGCGAGGTCCAGGATTAGCGAGGTCCAGGATTATTGAGGTCCAGGATTAGTGAGGTCCTGCATTATTGAGGTCCAGGATTATTGAGGTCCAAGATTAGAGAGGTCCAGGATTATTGAGGTCCAGGATTAGTGAGGTCCAGGATTATTGAGGTCCAGGATTAGCGAGGTCCAGGATTATTGAGGTCCAGGATTGGCGAGGTCCAGGATTAGTGAGGTCCAGGATTATTGAGGTGCCGGCCAGACTTGGGCCCTGAGCCGAGGCCGCCAGCGATGCCTCACGTCACCAAAACAACGAGGAAACCTATCAGAGCCCTCCTGTGCTGCTTGTCCAACAGGTGAGGTTTGTTGTTGTTGTTGTTGTTGTTGCTGTTGTTGTTGTTGTTGTTGTCGCTGCTTTGGTACACAGCGCTGTTGCCATGGAGATGTGGAGGTTGTTCACCAAACCTGCAGGGAAGCAGACCCATGATCCTCTTCCCCCTCTCTCCTCTGCGCATATTTGTCGAGGCATCAGTAAAATAATTCCTCCCGTCTGCTGTCAGCCTCCAGATCTATAGCACACACCGAAAAATAAAGGTGCTAACTGGAACCAAAAACAGTTCTTAGGAGTGATGCCACAGAAGAACCATTTTTGTAGATGGATCTCCAAAGGTGCCTCAAAGAATTATAAAAAAAAAACGACAAAAACTTTTTTTTTAAGATCCATTTTTAGTGCAATGAGCAAGGCAGAGCATTATCACATCTCATCAGATTATATTCTGAGTCCGGGGAGCCGGGACTCGGTTGCACGGGGAGTTGAGGCGTGTTAAGCTGTTTCATGACTTTATAAGGTTATATCTCCGGCATTGGGGCTTCATCAGATACAAGCGTGAAAGACAGTAAATTGGACAGAGAACACTGAACGCAGCTCTGGAGTCAAACTCTCATGATGGAGAGCACATACAGATGAAGACGTATGTGCAATACTCCATCCGCTGACTCCCTCACACACCGCGGCGTGTGGTGTGTTGCACTCGGTCGACCGGCTTTTGCGCGGCTCTCGGAGAATGCTCCTCGCCGCAGAGGCCTTGAGCGAGCTGTGATTTATGGTCGAGTGTTCTCCACATCCAGAACACTGAGTAACAGAAAGTAATTGTCTGAAGGTCGAATATATATCAAATATTATTAGCAGAACCTTGGGCGGGCTCTCTGACCATGCCCACCTCCTGGTAAAAGTGAGATTTATCTCTTAGGACACAAAAGTGATTGTGTGAAATAAGGTCACGATTGCACACGTGTGATTGGTCGATGCTAGTTCTGCTCCGCCGTGTCCTCAGATAACCCCGTGAGAAAACACCTAATCCTCAGTGAGCTTCAGGTGTTCAGACAGCTTTAGAAAATGAGACAATAAGTCACTTCCTAAAACTGATTGACTCAGGCGTGCAGATACAGCGGACGCTGTATCTGTGAACTTTTGGGATTCAGTTTAATAATTGGCTGCTGGCAAGTTTTCCCTGCAGCCCCCTGTTTTACAGTCACACACGGCATGAAATAATCTCATTGCTTTGGTTAAAACACAATGAGAAGAAACACAGATTTTTTGGAGCACGAGTTAGGTAACATGAATTTAGGTAACTGTTTTTTTTTTTTTTTTTCCATTCATGCATGACTTTGGCTCACAAGCTTTTGGAAGGTCAGGGGCTGAACTGGTTTACCTAGAGAGCTACAGGCTCATATGGTTCGTTTGAATCTGGAAGCTCTGGCAGAGATGGTGTGGCTGTGCTGGATTTTTAGCAGCAAGAGCCCTAATCTGCTGCCTTTGAGCGGGTTTACGTCTAATCCAGAAAATCTGTGGCTCTTTGGCTCCACTGATGTTCCACTTAGCCAACAAAGTTCTCCCTAAAGAACACATCTACCCCGACCAGATGTTCAAACAAGTCTTTGATTATTTTATTAGCAGGTGGGAAGGCATCTGACATCCCACCTGACAGACACACCTGTGTTCGATACTGATGGGAATTATGGCTGTTTCCTTCTGAAGAACCACTTAAAAGACCTCATTTGAATGAAGAGCGTGTGGCTGTGAATGATATTTTTGATTTGCAAATATTGCACTGCGCTTTATAATTTCCTTTATTGGCGCACATCCGAATGCAGCTGCGTTTTTGAGTCAGATTCCTGCAGATTCTGGAATTACATTCGCTTCCTGCATCTCTGATTGGCTGCTACTTGTTGTCTCCGCTGGTTTAAGTTGGTTAAGACTGGGGTGTGGTTAGGGTCAGCCAACCAGAGGCAGGTCGCTTCACGTAAAAGAGGAGTGGATCAGGGACATTTATGCACAGCGATAAAAAGAGCGGCTCTCGCCTGCGACTCGTTCGTATCAAAGAGCCGTTCAAGAGAATCGGATCGATTGTGAACTAGGGATGGCGAAAATGGAAAATTTTCTTGGTCGACCACCGGGCCTCATTAATCGGTTTATTTTGGTTAACCGAGAATATTATTTGACTGTCTGTAAAGTTTACAGACAGTCAAGAATGCGACCGTGTCTGTTCTGTACCACGGATGTCCCCTCAGCAGGCCCAAAACCAATTCAGACGTAAAATAATATAGAACACTATTCATTCCAAAGTCAAATATTGTACATAGCCTACATGATATCCTACAAACATTATGTAATTTACGCATGTTGCTTACCATGGCGTAGAAGAAATCTCTCTCTCCTCATGAAAAATATTGTCTCCAGATTCCTTGATGAGTCTGCTTGGTGGTTTTATGACTCTTGCAGACTTGCATGACAAACTTTGTTCAAA
Source organism: Myripristis murdjan (assembly GCF_902150065.1). NCBI lineage: Eukaryota > Metazoa > Chordata > Actinopteri > Holocentriformes > Holocentridae > Myripristis > Myripristis murdjan. Next base: position 4,130,970 of record NC_044001.1, read on the forward strand.
ACTAAACATGATCACCATGAGCTCGGCTCACTTCTCCGGTCTTTCTCTACCGAGCTGAGCTCTGAGCGTAATGACGTAATCCAAGCCCGGCAGAGCGTCCCGTCGCCATGTTTACCATATTAAACTGTATGTGGGTTCGTGAGCAACTTCTTAGCTTTCAGGAACAGTTGGAATTTTTTCGATGGAGCAAACTTTACGGAAGTTACGGTATTTACAATGTGACATGCGCATTTGTGTCGGCGACGACACGTTCAGACTTAAAATTAACCGACAACATTATTCGGTTCAAGTTCAAACGGTCAACAACCGGTCAAACGTTCACCGGTTAGCATCCCTATTGTGAACGCAAAACACGACTCGCATTCGAGCTTCAGGCTGGGCTACGCATCGCCATGGTAACAACAGCAAACACTGAAAACAGTCAGTCAGTCAGCTGTGTTCTTATGATGTCAAGTTGTGAAGTACATGCCGAAAAAAAAAAAAAAAACGGTCAATTTCGCAGCTAGGAACTCAAACTTCATTCAATAAGCAAAATAAGAGGTTTCCATGAAAAATCGATAATGATCATTGATAAATTATGATAAATTAAGTAGAATTAGCTGGAAGAAGAGAGAAAAACCGGTGGGCTGGCTGCTGCGTTCTGTGAGTTTATCAAACCTGCTGCCAAAAAAGCCAAAGGTCGACGTGGGATGTCAAGTTTTCCAGGAAAGACTTGACAAAGTCTTGACTTGTGAACAAAGTCTTTGGAAAAGCAGAGGTTCCTCCACTCGGCTGATGGAGCGCTGCAGGTGCAGAGCTTGTAAAAGCATCCAGATTTACTGTCGATACAACAAAAAGACTTATTAACACCGGATCGATTTCATCTTACAGAGCACATAATCTCTTCATGAGGTTTGTGTCTCCATCGTTCTCGGGCACAAACACACCCTGCATGCAGACGGCGGCGCACGACTCTCATAATCTGCCAACATTTGTCAAAAGTTTTTGTTTTTTTCCCCTCTTTCTCTCACAGCCACGCGGTAACTTTCCTCATTACGGTGATCTGCAGCACGTGAGCCTCAGAAGTTGGGAGTCGGGGTGGAGATTTACAGCACGGCGGCGGATTATCTGCTCCATCTCCGCAGATGAACCCTCCAACCATTTAGTCTCATTAATTCTGGGACAGATACAGTAAACACAGGTTTTATTACTCCGCCGGGCTGTAACCGGAGAGGAGTGTTTGCTCACTTTTAATAAATGCGCTCTTTAAAAATCCTGAGGGCTTTACAGGAGGAATAGGCAGAGGCAAAGGTTGAATATTCATGCGGGCAAATCAGGCTTTTGTTCCAAGGAGCTCTAATACCCTTCGTTTGACTGCGGCTTTACGGGCGAACCTACTGTAAAAAAAAAAAAGAAAAAAAAAGAGGAGTTTCTTTTTTCTTATTTTTATACCTAGCACTTTTTTATTAGCCATCTCCCTGTCTGCCTGTTTCTCGTTTTCTCTCTCTCTCCTTTTCCTTCCCCAATAACTGTCTTCAATTGGAACTGGCAGACACTATAATGCACCGAACAGGCTTCTCTGCGCCTCGCGAAAGCAATGACACTATTCAGCTCTGACCTTTTTTCTCTGTTGGCACTGCACCATCGCTGACAATAGAACAGGAGGAGGTTAATACGAGTTTGGCGGTACTAAAAGTATATTCGGAGAGGGGCGATCTTTTCTCTCTCTCCCTGTCTTTCTGTCCCGCTCTCTCTCTCTCTGTCTCTATCCGCCCGTCATTGTTCTCTCGCTGCACAAAAGGGCTTTTCAATGTCCAGATGTGATGGAAATTGAAATCCCGAGCGAAATCAGGGAATAGTCTGCAACACAAAGGAAGAGGCTATTCAATCAGGGAAAAGTCCCCGGGCTCTCGGCGTACGGACGGCGGGAATGAGGCAACATCCCCCCGAAAAAAGCCTGTCCCGTATTAGGGCGACATGTGACGAGCCTTTTTCCTCCCGTCTATCAAAACATCCCGTGATGTTATACATAGAAACACATACACAGTTCACTCCACGAAACCCCAATTTTCCTCAAGCTTATTTTCGAGGGGAAAAATAAAATCAATGACATGAAAAAAAAAACAAAAAATATCCCGTGGTGACGTTTTTTTTTTTTTTTTTTTCTTTTTTTTTTTAAATCCTTATTATTATCGGACTATTTCAAGCAGATGTGAGCAGGACATGGTGATAGTTCACTCTGGTGTTAGAAAACCCATTTTCAGTCGACGTTCATCCCTGATAATGTCTATTAGATCAGTGTCCTCTCTCTCTCTCTCTCTCTCACTCTCTCTCTCTCTCTCTCTCTCTCTCACTCTCTCTCTCTCTCTCTCTCATGACATCCAGGCGCAGATTTCACACTTCATACCCTTTTTTTTTTTTTTTTTTTTTTTTTTTTGTGCAACACCCATTCTGGTGTTGCAAAAAGTCATTTTCTTTGGATTTTTGTCCAAAAAGAAAATGCTGACACGTGACTGTTAGATCTTCTGTCTCTATCGAAAAATATTCCGTCACATGATGCATTTTCTAATTTTTTTTATTGGCCTGTAATAAACACATGCAGATGCAGGCGGCTCGTAGCTCATTCTGCTGTTACCAAACGCATTTTCATTTCACTTGTGGCTGGAAATGTGCTGACGTGTGACATCTCTGCTGGATTATAATCTCTTTGTTCTTTTGCCTTTGGCCTACTGTGTCACTGTATGGTGCAGTGTGATTGTAGTTTATTCTGATGTTATAAAATTTTAATTGAACTTCCTTAGAACTGTGTGCGCGTCCTGTAACGAGATATCGATAACGAGATAACGATAACGAGATATCTTTTGGTCCTTTTGTCACTGTGCTGTTTGATACAGATGTACTGGAGTCTGGTGTTATAAAACCTGTTTTACTAGAGAAAAAAAAAGGCCTTTAATGTTCTTTCACATTGAGACACGGTTCATTCTGGGTGTATAAACCCCACTGAGCTGCTACAGAAAGCTTAATGCTGCATCTCTGACTTATTTTCACGATTTTCAAGCGACTTTTTGTACTTTTAATCCAGAAAATAAGGTTTGCACAGAAGAAACAACTGCAAAAAGAAAAACATGTCACAGTTTGTGTCTTCACGTTTAGCAAAATCAAAACTAAATCCTATTTTCTGAGCCGTAAACATGAGGTTTCTTTACCGTGAACTGAGATGTATTTTGTATATATATACATATATATTGACTTAACTAAATCTGGTGCTTAATTTCCACATTTTCCTCATTCCACCCGCCAGTTTAATTCCACTAGAAATGTAACTAATTACTTTTCAGATTAAGAATGTAATTACAGTGCGATTACCATTTAAATGGGCTCATTACTCGTTACTTTTTCGTTATTAATGCAACAAACGAGTCGATCAACCAATCAGCATTAGACTGTGCACAATGGGCAACATGAGCTTCCTGTCCTGGAAACACTGACATTATTTTTCTCTCCAGGTGTTTTTAAAGACATGCGGCCAATTAATGAGCAAAATCCAGTGACAGTTAGCCCAGGGTCTAAAATGAACTTTGTGCTAATGGCAGGTAAACTGAGAAAATTTACCTGCCCAAAATATTTGCTACCGGCTATAAAACTGCATCGTGCATCGTTTCCATCCTGCGTCTTTGAGCTTCGGTTTTCTTTTTGGAGGCTCAACACCAGAAAAGTGTCGCCGTGTCTCTTATAACATGAAACACAGTTGTTTCTCACCGCAAAAACACCGACAGATGTGATGTAGAACGCACCAAACAGTAGTGAGCGGCTTTGATTTGATTGGCTGACATCACCACAGGTGGACAGTGAAGGTCACATTACAATTACTATTGCAATTCACATTTTTATCCAAAGCAACATTCGGACGGGGTTTTTATACAGGATATAACAACAACATGAAGCTCCACAAAGCTCTGGTTGTGGTCCAGAGGACAGAGGAGAGAGGGGATGGACAGAGCGCAGAAAGTTTTTTTTTTTTTTTTTTTGGATTACACAGTCCATTTGGGGAGCAGGTGTTCCCTTAAGAGCTGGGTCTTTAGCTTTCTCCTAAAGACTGAGAGGGACTCGAATGGGTGGAGCTGAGGAGAAGAGTCAAGCTCAGCGATGTCGAACCCTGAGCCACAGAGAGACAAGAGGTTTTCATGCAGGTTTTTTTTATATTTTCAACCCAAAACTCCACCAGCTGATTTCACTGATCTGCTCACCTTCAAGCAGAGAGGAGGAGCTGATCAGAGAAATCAGCTGGTGGAGGTTTGGGTCAAAATGAAAACCTGCAGCCTCCTGAGGCTCCAAGGCTCATGCTGGTTTAGGGCCGTGTTGTGTCTGAGGCTCCATGGTGGACCAAAGTCAAAAGGACCGAGCATAAACCTGAAAAGGTTTTGTTAAAAAAAAAAAAAACACAGCGGTGTAAACCTGGTCCTACACTGTGATTCCCAAATATTTAGTGACCGCCTGCCTTTATGCATTTGGTTGAAAATGGTGTTAATTCAAGACCCTGCAAACAGCCTGTGTGCATTAATAAAAGGCATTAAAACGCATTTAAAAGTTACTTTCCCTGGTAACTGATTACTTTTAGATGACATAATTGGTAAACTAATTGAATTACTTTTGATAGAAGATAGAAGTAACTGTAACTAATTATTAATTTTCAGTATCTTGCACAAGACTATAGTTGATGCTGCAGCTCCGACTCCTCATTCATATCAAGGCAGCTCTTTCAGATGCTGTGAGAGACCTGTACTACTGTAGCACAATCACTTTTTTGGTACATTGTGTTGGCCCTGTGTGTGTGTGTGTGTGTGTGTGTGTGTGTGTGCAGTAACAGCACAGAGGACTGTCCTGTACAGTAAAGCCCTGCAGTAAAGCCAGTGATGACGTTGGCCCACAATAAACTGTTATGATAGCAGTTATCCTTCCTCAAGGCTTGAATCTGAGTCACGGTGACTTTAAAGCAAACCGGTGAAAACGTCTGGAAGATGAAAAACCTGGAAGATGAAAAAAAAATGAAATGATGTCGATGTTTAAACAAGCCTGCAGGAAATATTGTTTTGTGTTTCCACCGTCGGTGCGACAGGCTGGCAACTCGTTAACCTGGAAACAGACAAATTTACAAGGGACAGTTATGGCCCGGCTAATCTAAATTCTGTGTGTGTGTGTGTGTGTGTGTGTGTGTGTGTGTGTGTGCCATGCTAAAACAATTCCAAGAAACCACTCCCCTACAAGATACAGACCGTGTGTGTGTGTGTGTGTCTGTGTGTGTGTGTGTGTGTGTACATACCAGAATGCATCATACCAGCACAATCCAGAAACCCCACTCAGATGGAAACTTGTTTTTCTTATCACACCTGGACTCACAGATCCCTCCTGATTGGCCGGAGGGGGACGGGAGGAAGCTGAATGGCGCCATCTGTTGACAGAACGGTGCTCTGCGCAGGATTTCAAGTCATTTTTTCCATTTCAAAATTTCAAAGTTGTCCCCTTTTTTTAAAATTATTATTATTATTTCACAGTTGCACTTTTGCCTCAGTTGATGAATTTGGATTCTGAAATAAATAATAATAATAATAAAAAGTGCACTGACCATACATTTCCAGACTTTCCAGATGGGGTCATGTAGTCTAATCTTCAGTGTTAAAAAAAAAAAAAAAAAAAAACTGGCAGTTAGATGAGATAATCCCACTTTCCTCCAACACTGATCAATTTGTTTCCATAATTTTATTGATCCAAATGGGCTGATCTGCCTTATTTATTCTGCCTTCATCCAACATGTTTATACTTCTAAAAATCTTGAAACAAGTGAAAACTGCATTGGAAAATAAGCAGGAAATAATTGGCGTTGGAAATAATAAGGATTATCTTGGAAAAGGAAACTGTTTCAGTGCAGCTAAGACCACAATACACAACATACACAGTTACACTACTATAAATAATACATATTACTGCACAGAAATATATCAACACTGCGCAAATGCACAGCTGTATAGAATAAAATATGGATAAAAACACACTGCACAACCTTGAAATCTCTAAAAACAATAATATCACACATTAAAAACAACAGACAGAAATCAGTCAGGGAGAAGTCAGAAAAAAAATGAGGAGGAAGAGTCGAGGCGCCTGGATGTAAAAGTGAATGTTGAGTCAGAATCATGAGAACAAGTCAATACCGGTCAAATTCAAATTTTGTTTTTCAACGCCCTTTTTTGTCTTTTTTTCCTAGTTTGCACATGTTCCTGTGCAGAGTTGCAAAATGAAATATCTACTCCCAAAAAAAAAAAAAAAAAAAAAAAGTGACGGCTGCTGTTGGAAAATGCTTGATGGAAGGAAATTGAAACAAATTGCGGTGCATTTGGAGTGACAGAGCTGACGCGATGATCACACTTTCCCCCCCAGACTGGATCCTCTGTATCTCACAGACACTGAGAGGATGAGCATCCCGGTGATGATTTTTTGTTTTTCTCTGCTAAAATTGATATCTGACATTTTAGAAATGAGCCGCATGAGCCTCTTGGGGCTTAAAAAAAAAAAAAAAAAAAAAAAAAAAGCCCTGCACATTGGTGGACCCGGTAGAGGACCGGCCGTGCACCGCGCCCGCCGACCTTCTGGGAATCCACGGCGACAGTTTCCCAGAATCCCTGCAGACTTCATAAATATTCTCCAGCCTTATCCAGATGCATGGAGGAGGCGAACCGGAGGGAGAGGCAGGTACAGGCGCTGTGAGACTGCAAACCCCTCGGTGATGTTAGACTTAGACTTAGACTTAGACTTCTTTTATTGTCATTGCACAAAAAAACACAGCAGTGAGATTTTGGCAATGAAATGTCGTTGCTTGGCTTCCGGATTACAGCAGAGATGGAATTGTGGGACCGTTTAGGTATATATAAATATAAATATTATACATAAATATAGTCTATATAACTGGTATGATATGGTCTATGTTGGCCTTTAAATAAACTCCAACCAAAACCCTCCACCTTAAAAGCTCCAAGCTCAGAATAGAACAGAACGGAAGATGATTTGAGTCATAAGGCAGTATTTATTCAGATAATGTCACGTATGATGTAGTCCATCTTTAAGCATTCACTGTGCTTAATGCTGTGCTTCAAAGACTCAATCAAAAGAGTAAAATAGGCTCCCAAATTGTTCTGCAGACATAAAATAATATATAATAATGTTGCTGCCTTCTTCCTGTGAATTAAAACTATTTTAAGCCTCCAGATTTTGAGCGGAGAAACTCATTAGATTACCTTCAGTCTTCTGTTGCCATAACTCCCAGAGAAAAGTGAGTGTGTGTGTGTCTACCTGCAGAGTGTCTTGGAGCATACAGCAGGCCTACACGATATGCTCGTCCACGGCTGTGTGTGTGTGTGTGCTTGTGTATTATTCATGTGTACATGCAGGTGTGTTTGTGCCGTGAAGCTGCACCAAACACTCCTCAGGTTGCTAAAATTAGGATCACGTGTTCACAGTGTCAGTAATACTTCACACGCCGCTCAAAGTGGGATCTGATAAGACTAATAAAAGGTCAGATAAAGCCTGCGTGCTGCACCGGTGAAAGCTGATACGTGTGGAGCCGGTCGGGCCGCGCTGTGCAGTAAAACGAGCGAACCTTTGAGCCGGTGACTCCCACTTGTTCGCTCGGAGCCAACAGAGATTTTCATGTCAAGTCCACAAGGAAGGAGGCGCAGCTGCTCCGGCTTACAGGAAGGCAGAGAAAGAAAAAAAGAAAAGAATCCAAGCCGTGCTCTATAAAGCGAGTTTTACTTTCCTAGGATGGCAACAGTATGAAGCGCCAGGCCAAAATGCTGTACTGTCGCCATCCTAGGAAAAAAATGTGGCCAGCCGACACCGCCCTGTCCTCCTCCTCGCTAGATTTCCTTTTTTCCACGTTTGTGATTTTCACAGCTTCCTATTGGATGCGGTGCTTTCGATTTGGTGCCGTGCTGCGCTGTGATTGGCTGGGAGCGACACACGCACACACCAACACACACTTCTAGTGGCTCACAGGTCATGAAGGAGAGGATTATTGTTGTGTGAGTTTTTACACTGTTTTTTTTTCTTTTTTTTTTTTTTTTTTAGGAAAATCCGACTCGCAACTCGAGCCATCAAGAAGCATCTGAGTCAAACACTGATCTGTCTTTTTATGTCCTGAGCAACAGGCTCATCTTAAACAAGACCATCAGTAATAATCCATTTTAAGTTCCCTGTTCATGCAGCAGACACATTCACTGCAAAAACGCAAAATCTTACCAAGATTATTTGTCTTATTTCTAGTCAGAATATCTCATTACACTTAAAATAAGACATGATCACCTCAGAAGTAACTTGTAACTTGACAAAATTTGCTTGTTTCATTGGCAAAATTTGCCAGTGGAAAAAGTGAAAATTCCCTTGAAATAAGTGAAAATGAGCTAGAAACAAGAAACAAATTTCGCCAATGAAACAAGCAAATTTTCACTTGAAACAAGAGACAATTGTCTAAAAACAAGTGACTTCTGAGGTGATCATGTCTTATTTTAAGTGTAATGAGATATTTTGACTAGTAATAAGACATTTTTGACTTGAAATAAGACAAATATTCTTGGTAAGACTTTGTGTTTTTGCAGTGCTGTAAGAGCGAACAGGTGGATATTTAATGTCATTCCATAATTTCCACATGATAACATGACAAAACATGATCAAGGCTGTGTTTTTGTAGTGAGGCAGGGCCCTGGAGCAAACTCAAGTGCTGCCTTTGTTCCAAACTGAGACTTTCTGTAAGACCTGAGTTACTTTATCCCATGTAAATAACTAGCATTCTGTGTTTTTAATAAGTTAACCCTCCTTAGCGTCAACAATTTTTTTTTTTTTATCAGTCAGGGTCAATTTGTGCCCCCCTGATTTAAACCACCAGAGAATTGTCACCCAAAATGTATGTGTCAGGTACTGTATGTGTCAGCTCTTTAAATAAAACAAAAATCAAATTAAATTAAATCAAAATCATGTTTTTCCCTCCCAAAAGTCACTTAAACTATCAGTGGTTGTCACACTGCTACAGGTGTGGTTATGTCAGGTGAGGGTCCTGAAGCAGAGGGAAGATTTTTGCGTGTAAAATGTTGATATTTTTGGTATTATTTTTGGTACTTATTATCTGTATATACTGTTTATAGTGTAAATTATGCTTCATATCTTGCTATCCACTTTGCTGCTGTAATACGTGAAATTTCCCCACCGTGGGACTAATAAAGGAATATCTTATCTTATCTTATTTCTTATGTTTATGCAGCTAAAAAAGCCTGGAGTCAAACTGACCCCAAAGAAACGTGTCATAATTAAATTAGGAAAAGTCATAAAATGTGAAGTAAAAAAAAATAAAAAGAGTAAAAGTAAAAAAAAATAAAAATAAAAAAAAAAAAGGATGTTAATTGTGTATTTACAGGCATAAAACAGTGAATGGAGTCAAACTGACCCCAATTCAAGCTGCAGCCCTTTGTACTGACTGAAGCCCGCCACTAGAGGGCGGCGTGTCCTCACAGATAAGGGCTGCAGGGTGAGCCGAGGCCTCGCCGGCGGCTGGGAGCTCCTCAGCTCTGTTTCCTGAGACTGTGAGTGATTTCAGCATCGTCTGTGAGCTGGTGAGTTCCTCAGGTGAGCCGGTCTGGGACGACGCAGGTGAGCCACCTGAGTGCTGCTCTCTGCATGTGAACACAGAATGAACACTCCACTGTCATTCCTTCATTAACACTGTGGAGGTCCAGGTGCCTTTACTTTAAATCTCATTTGGTCCGAGGTGAAGGAATCGCTCTCAGCAGATAATCAGCTCTTCTTTGGAGCGCCGCAAGGTATTCTGGGTATTTTGATGCGATGTGACTCTGGGCTTATAAAACCAGAGGGCCTGCATTCACCCCCCTGACATCTTTTCTCCATTTTCCATCAGCTGAAAGTTATATATTGTCGATTCTGTAGCTCCCACCTGCTGCTGAAATACCACCAGGTCCTTCAAAATAAAAGTCTTAAATTCATTTTAGTCCATATTAGGCCTTAAAGGTCACTAAACAGTCTCAAATTTGAATCCCTGAGGTCTTATTTTCCACATAAACATGTTGTCTAATTTCATTTATCCATCTTTTAATCTCCTTTTCTCAAAACTTGTCGAGCTCCTCTGCATGAAATTTCAACATTTGTGATGTTAGAAACCTCTAAACCTGCCGCTGAGCCTAACACCGTCTTTATACTGACATGCAGCACTTCACCTGTTGGGAAAATACCTGTAACAGATTAACCCAACTCACTTTTTATACTTTTAACATTTACATGTGCATTATAAACCAAATCATTCACTGTAGGATCTGTAGAGAGAAATGCCACAAATATCCTTGGACTTACCTGCTCCAATAATCAGGATTTAATTTTTTTTTCCCACACAAAGTCACACGAATCACAAAGTCAATAACCAAACACATTCCTACCTGAAACTGACTAACTTTACTGTTACACTTTCCTGCAATGCTCATTTGAGGAAGAAAAAGATGATTTTTTTTTCCAAAATGAGTCTAAAATCGACCTTGAACAGCATAAAAAGCCTTAAATTGAACCCTCTGGTATCTGCAGACGCTCTCTGTGCTGCAAGGGTAAATGCAAAAAAATGAGGAGATGCTACAGTATCTGCAGGGCGGGCTTCTCCACAGAGTTAGTGCACAATAAGTGCAAACTGTGTGAAGAGGTGTCACACACACACACACACACACACACACACGGATGCACCACGCTGACAGCCTTTCACAGTGTCGTTTCTCTTCACCGTATCTCGGCCATCGTGCCATCCATCATGCCACACAGCTGAATCCTCATCGCTCCCTCCTCCTCCTCCTCCTCCTCCTCCTCCTCCTCCTCCTCCTCCTCTTCCTCCTCCTCCTCCTCCTGCTGCAGGAAATGGAGCAGAGTGGGTTAGATTGGAATCTGAGGTACTTGGAATCCTTACACAAGAGCTTCAGAGGGGATCCTGTGTCAACTTGGCCTGTTTTAATACAGCGTGGGAGCGTGTGTGTGTGCGTGTGCGTGTGTTTGCATATGCCTGAGAGTGCATCTTACTTAGTTTCGTTTCTCCTGACACTCCTCTCCTGCAGTATTGTCTCTCCGCTGCGTGTCTCCACTCTGAATCATTATGTAAGGACAGGCGCCGTATAAATACAGATTATTAATATTAATGCAGGTGGTATTTTTATTCTGCGCTGCACATCCTGAGGTGAGAAAGCCCTCGCTAGTAAATTAAATTAAATTAAATTAAATACTGAAACGCCAATCTTCCTTCCTTTGCTTTTAAAGTGGAATAATAGTCACATTTTTAGCAGATGTAATTTAGAGGGGAAAAAAACAAAACAAAAAAAAAACTTCAGCGAGCTTCTTCTTCTTTTTTTTTTTTTTTTTTTTGTTTTCCAAAAATGGCAAAATGGTGTTTTGATTGTGTTTTCCAAATGAAAGCCTTCGGCGTGTTGACTCGGGGACTTGAGCAATCGCCACGGCAAAGGAAGACGAGACGGGAATAAGACAAAAGAAAATGAAGCAAACGGTGTGTGTGTTGTTTATGAGGGGGGAAGTGACACACACACACACACACACACACACACACACACACACACACACACATTCCCCGTCCTGACCGGCGATGTGCAGTCAGATCCGGCTCCTCGCAGCCACTCACGGCTCCATTAGGCTAATTGCCTTTACTGGGGAGGCAGCGGCACTCCACGCACCGCTCAGCTGCAGATCCTGCACCGGTTGCATGCAGCGTCCCTCGAGTGCCCCCCCCCTCACCTCCCCACACACCCCCCCCACCCTGGTCGACAATCCAGCTCCTCTCAAATCCAATAAGTGGCCCCTCCTCGGCCCGAACCGGCTAATTGCACGGCTCGTTGTGGTGGGTGGGCGCAGTTTAACGGCTCGCGCTCACATTGTTTTCGCATATCCATGTTTCGTTGCCATGGCAGGGGGAGGCATGGAAACGTGGGGGTTAGGCCCGGGCCTATATATTTTCAATAGGAGCTTGGCACCAGCCGCGGCTGAAATGTAACCACCGCTTCTCCTCCTTATTGCTCGGAATCGGCCCTCCCCTCTCTCGCCTCTCCTCTCCTCTCCTCTCCTCTCCCTCTCTCTCTCTCTCTTTTAAACCACTTCAATTACAGAGAGGGACATACATGTGACAGTGGTAGGATTACACAACGGGGGGTGGGGGGTGGGGGGAGGTGGAAAGAGGAGGAGGGGGGCGGCTGGAGGGGGGGGGGGTGTCCAAATGCAGTCAAACACAGGAAAAACAGTCCCTCTCCTCTGCTATGTTATTTGTTGGTGTCACGGGCTCTCTAAATGCTTCGAAACGGCCATAATAATATATTTCAGAACTACCATGCTGCGTGCCAGTGTACACTTCGACAACGGACGCGAATAGAAAGATGAATGCACACGGAGGTTGTGTTTTCACTGTCACAGTCGCAAACTGTTTGGAAACTGATTTTTATGGTCGAGGGTTTAGGAAAGTACTTCGCATATTCCAATCGGGGCCAATGTTTTGGGTCCCGGCTGCAAAAATACACATCCAGCGGTGCGGCGGAGGTGAATTATACCAACTGTTGCATGGCTGTTGCAGTAAAAAAAAAAAAAAAAAAGCGGCTTTTGACTCGAGAAATTACAACAGATTTGAGATGATATGGGGGTCTGGGAGGTTGGTTCGTGCCCTCGGTGAACGCTTTCTTTCTCTCGCCTCTCACGGCAACCGCAAGCCCCTGATACCTCCAGGAGTTTGACGGCGACGTTGGAAAATTCAGCTCTCCACTTCCCCCCTGTGAGAATAACAGCTCGCACCAAGCTCCCGATCCAATCCTGAGTCATTCTGGCCGTTCGCGTCCGCCTCAGCGTGAAGGATGAAATACACTACTCACAAAGAGTTAGGGATATTTGGCTTTCGGGTGAAATTTACGGAAAATGGAAAAAGTTCACGCTACAGTGATATTATATCATGAAAGTAGGGCATTTAAGTAGAAGCATGCACTGGTGATTTCCTCATCTCAAACAATTTCTTGAAACAAAAGCCAACAACAGTGGTGGGTATACCACAACAAAAAATGTCAGTGTCAATAACTTGTCATGTGCCCTTGAGCATCAATTACAGCTTGACAACGACGTCTCCTGCTGTTCACAAGTCGACTTATTGTCTGCTGAGGCATGGCATCCCACTCTTCTTGAAGGGCGGCCCTCAGGACATTGAGGTTCTGGGGTACAGAGCTCCGAGCCTCTACACGGCCACTCAGCTGATCCCATAGGTTTTCTATGGGATTCAGGTCTGGAGAAAGTGCAGGCCACTCCATTTGAGGTACCCCAGTCTCCAGCAGCCGTTCCCTAATGATACGACCTCGATGAGCTGGAGCCTCAAACACCTGATGTGAATTTTGCCGTTAAACTCCTTGTTAGAGAACAGCAACTTGTGCAAAAAGTACTGAAACATTGAACAGTTGGACATGTGCATTCAAAAGTTTACAGAAGGTCACATTAAGTTCACCTGTAAAGGTTAGAATGCATTTTAGGTTCATCCTGAAATTTCACCCGAAAGCCGAATATCCCTAACTTTTTGTGAGTAGTGGAGGTTGAAGAGGAGGCCAAAACAGGGGAGGTGGGGGAGGGTAAGTGTAGTTCTAGCAATCATTTTCTCAAGTGATTTTTTTGTAAATGGTGACGCTGGTTTGCACAGGCAGCGGCTCGGGGAAAAGTCACGCACGGGATATTTTGAAAGCCAAGAATTTTCAGTTCTAATATTGGAGATACCCGTCAGGAGAGCACAGAGCCCGCGCAGTGAAGATGGTGATACGCTCAACCAAATCTCCAATTTAACAAGTGATTCAGCCTTTTCATTCACTTTTTCTTCAAACAACGCCCAAAATCTGCAAGCGGGATGAGATAATCCCACTTATTTCCAATGCAGCTTCACTCGATTGAGGATTTTCTCCTCCGGGAACTAGAATAAATCTGTTGAAACAAGGCAGAATGAGGCCGATCAGCCACGAGAATCGAGAAAATGACGCTCGATTCAAGAAAATTGGCATTGGACACAAGTGGGATTATCTCATCCTACTGGCAGATTATTTATCTAATTTGAAGAAAAAAGCACTGAATATGAGACTTTTAATATGCAATAACAGTGGACGTGATATTCAGTTGATCTCATAATAGGAATTTACTGCACCTCTGAGGTAATAAAATACAGAATACAATAAAAAAAAAATACAAAACAGAGGAGAAAACTTTGAAAACATGCAGAATAATAATCTCTGCTCACGCCGCTTGGCTCAGCTGAAGGTCCTGCCGTTGCCCTGCATTGGAAAATGAATTAAACGCGGAATAACAACGTTAAAAAACACTGTGTGTGCAATGAATCAAGCATAAATACTGTTTTCTCTGCTGGAAGACCACGCATCCTCTCCGAGTTTAATGCCGTGGTGAAAATGAGGCCTGCAGTTGCACGCCGCCTCCAACACAGGCCACAGTCTCCTAAATCATGCCAAGCGGAGTGGGGGGGGAGGGGGGGGGGGGTTTGCGTGTCGCTGGGGAGGGGAGAGAGAGGGGAGGTGGTGGTGGGGGTTAAATCTGTGTGTTTGTTTTACAGCGATTAGCCCATTATGTGGCGGGGCGCTGCCAAGCCCCGCTGAGCAGCGAGCACACACACACATGCCTGCGTGACCTCTGAGCGCCCAGGCCGTCATTATGGCCGCCGCCCCGCACGGCGAGCGGCTGAAACGTGCGAAGCGGGGCCCGGCTGCCGTGGAAACCGAGCGGACGGAGGCGGGCGGCCGAGGTCCGGGAGTTCAACCGGGCGAGGTCACAGTAGGTCAAACGGTGCTCGCGCTGCTGCACGGGTGTCCTGTGTCAGCGCTGTTAAAGTCACACAGCCACAGGGAGAGAGGGAGAGTGTGTGTGTGTGTGTGTGTGTGTGTGTGCAGGGAGAGTGTCGGGGTGTGTGTGGGTTTGTTTTGGGGGGGGTTGAGCTGCAGCCAGCCAATAACACGATTTTGTTTTTGTCTGCCTTCTCCTCGGTGAAGCGGCGAGAGGAGCAGTTGTTTATAGGCATCAATGACAGCGATCTACTCTGCGGTCGCCGGCCAATGGGAACAAAGAATCCAAGAGGGAGGAGGGTGCGGTGTGTGTGTGTGTGTGATTAAGTGTGCATGTGTGTGTGCACTGCAAAAAAAATCTCCAACTCATTCCCGCCTCATGCTCAGTGTTAAAATCTTGCTTTTCTTCAAACAGGGTAAAAAGATAATCCCACTTGTCTCCAATCCTGTGTCACTTCATTCAGGATTTTTTTTCCCGGGAACAAGAAGAAATCTGATGAAACATGGCAGATTAAGGCAGATCGGCCTCTACGATCGAGAAAAATCTGGAGACAAGTGGATTAGCATTGGAAACGAGTGGGATTATCTCATCCTACTGGCCTTTTCTTACCTTTGAAAAAGTCGATTTTAGCACTGAAGATGAGACTAAATGACTTGTTCAGGTTGAGATTGTTGCAGTGTGGCTGTGTCTTAGTGCGTGTGTGTGTGTGTGTGTGTGTGTGTGATGGCAGCGTTTGTGCGTCCATAAATTGTGAACACAGGAAGGCTGTTGGTCACCTCTGGCCTCTCCGTGTCGTCTGCTGGATTTCCCGAAAAGAAAACGGCGACTGATTCTAAGATTTCTGTTGTGTGACTTAAAGAACGTGGACATTTAGAACCAGAGGTGTCTCTGCACATCTTCTCCATTTTGACGTCGCTGACAAGTCATTTAGTCTTCAGTCTTAATGCTGAGTGTATCACTAAATGACTCGTTTTTTTGCTCGTAGAAAGTGTAGAAAGAGCGGGTACACTTGTTTACCTTCCACCGCTGGTTGAACAGTTTTGTGTGTTTTAATCTGAGTTATGTTTACTCTCTCCTCTTTTTGGTCTCATGGTTTCACACCAACCCTGAACCTCCGTCGGAGCGTGTTGTTCCTCAGGTTTAGGTTATTTTTTTCTCTGCTGTTTAAACTGGTCATATTTCCATTTTTTATATATCCCTTGTTTATAGTGTATATATTGCTTGCTGCTATTTATCATCTGTTTATACTGTAAATTTGCACATTGCCCACATCTATGCACATTGTATACATCGATGCACACGTTTTTTTGCACATTATTTTTTGCACATTGGGTACTTAGATCTCTAGTGTCACTTTTATTCTTTATTTTTTATTTATTTAATCGTGTAATCTGTGGATACTGCTGAAAACTGTGAATTTCCTTCGGGATGAATAAAGTATCTATCTATCTATCTATCTATCTATCTTTTGCATCAGCATGACTTACCATGTACGTCCAGCTGCAGGCACAGGGTTGTAAAAAAGAAAGAAAGAGAGAAAGAGAGAAAGAGAGAAAGAAAGAAAGAAAGAAAGCCATCAGCTCGTCTGGATCTGATGAGGAGCCCTGTTGGATCAGAGGAGCTGTCGGTGTTTGTCACATTAAACGGTGAAAAGGGCAGCTAATAGTCGTGTGGGTTCTCCTCCACTGCAAATCCCGCCTGAGGCCATCTTAATGCTAAGATTAGTGTTTTAGTGCTCTGAGGAAACCCAGCCCTGGTTTCCTTGGCCCTGGGCAGCGAGGGCGGGTCCTCCGCCTGTGCTGGAGAAACGCCTCGGCGAGCTCGAGCCAAGGTGCCAGTTGAAAGATTACCTAAAGACCGTTTTCACACTTTGAGCAAGAGTCGCGTGTCTCTGCTGGCTTATTGATCGCGGCAGGTTTACCCAGAGCTGAGTCAGCTCTCTCTGTCTCACCGTATCCGTCGCCCCGAGGCCCGAGAGCGAGCCTCACGCCCGGGCATGCCGCCGCCGCCTCGCCCTGCCTCCCACAGCTCCTCACCGCCACTTTTATGTAAAGACACCTGGGCAGCAGCAAGCAGCACATCCAGGTAGCAGCTTGCAGTGGAGAGAGTACCACAAAATACTCCTCAAGTAGAAGTACTGTTCCTCTGCTGGTATCTGACTGCAGTAGAAGTAGAAGTACTGTTCCTCTGCTGGTATTTGCACTGCAAAAAGTCAAAATCTTACCAAGATTATTTGTCTTATTTCAAGTAAAAATGTCTTATTTCTAGTCAAAATATCTCATTACACTTAAAATAAGACATGATCACCTCAGAAATATTGTTGGTAAGATTTTGACTTTTTGCAGTGTGACTGCAGTACACTGCAAAAACTCAAAATTTTACCAAGAATATTTGTCTTATTTCAAGTCAAAATGTCTTATTTCGAGTCAAAATGCAAATTTCACTTGTTCCACTGGCAAATTTTGCCAATGAAACAAGCAAACAAGTGGAAATTGTCTAAAAACAAGTTACTTCTTAGGTGATCATGTCTTATTTTAAGTGTAATGAGATAATTTGACCTGAAATAAGACAAACATTCTTGGTAAGATTTTGAGTTTTTGCAGTGTAGAAGTAGAAGTACTGTTCCTCTGCTGGTATGTGACTGTAGTAGAAGTAGAAGTACCGTTCCTCTGCTGGTATGTGACTGCAGTAGAAGTAGAAGTACTGTTCCTCTGCTGGTATCTGACTGTAGTAGAAGTAGAAGTAGGGGAGACTGGGGACAGTTGCAACGAGGGACGGTTGCAACAAGCCTTATTTCTCCAATCAGAAACATGCTAGAGTGATGACACTCACACTGCACATGCTCAGTTAGACCCTCTACCCACAAACAAGAGAGTGGCCATATTGATCATCTGGTCCAGCTTTTATCGAGGCAAAACTGTTTTGGAGGTATGAAAGTAGATTTTTTCATGAGCTGTATTTTTGTCATACTGTCCTGGTCTTTTGTATGAATTAATCCAAACCTACCTAGCTTGAATCACTGTTTTGTTGACTATTCAGTGACACCGTTTACATGTGTCAATGTCACTGTGGCTAGTTAGCACATGGTGTTTTGTCATGACTGATACCACAGGGACGGTTGCAACAGTTGCAACTGTCCCTATGCTAATATCAAAACAGACCACACAACAGTATTTTTGAAGATTTTTAGCTCAAAATAGGCACAATTAATATATTTCATTGCTCATGATGAACAGAACAGGCAATCATAATGAGAAACTAATGCTAATGATAAACAAAATAATTCCCCAAATAACTTGTTGAGCAAAAGTTTGTATTCACTGGAGTTTTAAAACAATGTTAATTTTGTTAACTAAAACCATTAACTGTTTGTTAACATGTTTAATAAATGTTTTTTGTACTGCAAACTATTCCATTCTTTTTGTCCCAAACTGAAATATTGAGTTTCTATAGCTTCAGTAACATCTACACATTAACTCAGG
This sequence comes from Myripristis murdjan, assembly GCF_902150065.1. Lineage (NCBI taxonomy): Eukaryota > Metazoa > Chordata > Actinopteri > Holocentriformes > Holocentridae > Myripristis > Myripristis murdjan. Next base: position 4,149,329 of record NC_044001.1, read on the forward strand.
GTAGGCCTATGTTTTACACAAAACAAAACTTAGTAAATACTTTAATACTGTATACTGTGCTTATTCAGACAAAAATCAGAAGATAATTGGTGAAATTTAATGATTTTTTAATATGTTGCAACCGTCCCTGATCCGTGTTGCAACTGTCCCCAGGTTTGGGGTCAGTTGCAACGTTTGAATTCCTTTATTCAAATAAATATTGTGATTGATATGTTATATGTAGCCATCTTTAAATGGTATGGGTATATAGCAGACAGATGTAGGTTTAATATGTAAAAATTTGGTGTGCCTAGTCCAAATAGTCTCTGAGTAACTGAGGGTAATGTAAAAAGTGTTGCAACTGTCCCCAGTCTCCCCTACCGTTCCTCTGCTGGTATGTGACTGCAGTAGAAGTAGAAGTACTGTTCCTCTGCTGGTATGTGACTGCAGTAGAAGTAGAAGTACTGTTCCTCTGCTGGTATCTGACTGCAGTAGAAGTAGAAGTATTGCAGTAAAAATCTCCTGCAGTAAAAGTCCAAAGTGTCTCATGTCAAATGTCCTGGCAGTAAAAGTGACTGAGCTCCTTTTTCCAAACAGTAACTGTGTTAGCTGGGATCTTTTCCATGCAGTTAGAAAAGGAGGAGAGAACACGCTGCACACTGCAGGCTTTTAAAGGGGCATTACACTAAAACTGAGGTGAGGACCCTGTAGACTCAACTGACAAAATGTGGAATAAGCCCATAACATGATGGTTGACTCTACATGGTTCTCAGTGTCCACACTTGTTCCACATTTTTTGCCAGTTGAGTCTAAATGGTCCTCGCTGCCGTTTTTCATTGTGCAGCTTTTATTGTGAAATTTTGAAAATGGCAAAAAGTAGAAGCAACAAAGTAGAAGCAGGTTCCTCTTCTCATTTTTCCTGACTGAGCTTTTATTGTGAAAGGCTCCACAGTCTGTCAATGATCAGGGACAAGGACAAAACTCAAGCAAAAATGGACCGAGGTAAAAGTAAAATTACTAAAAGTTAAAAAAAAAAAAAAAAAAAAAAAGAGTAAATAAAAGCCACTCAGTTCGAGCGAGTGAAGTTAATGAGTTACTTCTTGACTATTTCAGTGCTCAGAAACATTTTCTTTTCTTCCTCACAAGCACAAGTTTCAGCAAGTGTGTCCGCCGGCGGCTCAAACAGGGCGTCTGAAACCACAAACGCAGCCCAAAACACAAATTGAGGCTGGAATTTGATAATGATATCTCAATTAAGCCTCACTCAACCGAGCTACCACAGATTCTCCGATTGGCGAATGAGCTGGATATGGTCACTGACAGGAAATCTCAAACAAATCTCCGACAAATCCAAACTTTACGCTGCAGCGCGAGGCCACCTGACTGTCAGAAGCCTCAGATCTCACATTAAACGCCCTCGTTTCCTGCAGCTTGATGTCTTGCTGACGCGCTGCTGAAAGGAGTTTTCACCTCGAGGGAATCTCAGAGCGACGCCGTCCTGCCAAAATAAACACGAGACATGATTTTGCTCTCGTTTTGTCGTTCCGGCTCCGCGCTTTCTCTGCCTGGTTTCCCTGTGAGCTCTCAGCTCAGCGCTCTGCACTGCAGCAGCGTCACAGGTTTGGTGCTGACAGAAAAAAGTCCGATTAGTCTGCAAACCCACGTCTTAAAACGACTCAGAGATGAGATGGGAATTTAATCTGAAAAACTTATTTGGGACGGTTCAGCTGGACCTGAAATCTGGTCAGGTGTGTGAGCACTGGAGAGACCCACTGAGGACTCACCATGACAATTTGTTTTTCCACTGTTTCTCTTCTTATAGAATAGAATAGAATAGAATGCCTTTATTGTCACTATACACATGTACAATGAGATTAAGAGCAGCTCCTTTTTAGTGCAAACATGTAATAATAAAGAACCAAAAAATAAATAAATAAATAAATAAATAAAGATAAATTACAATATAGATAAAAATAAGTAAAAATAAGTTATATATACAGCAAGTAGTTCTATATACAGTAAGGATTTAGTGGTGATATTGCACATTTTAATAGTGTTCACAGTAGGTGGTTGTGAGGTAGTCTGGGGGGATTGGGGAGGGCTGGGCTGTGATGTCAGTGCATGTGTGAGTTCAGAGTGGTGATTGCTGGAAAGAAGAGGAAAATATATCCGAGATGATTTATGAGTGTCAAAAATGGTCGAAATTGTTAAAGTGTGCCCCCAAGGAAGATCAGTGACCATTTTCTGGAAGCTAATGGGGTTAAAAAATAAAATCTCCTGTGCAAAAATAAATCTGTTGTTGTATTTTAGTCTCATATTCAGAGTTAAAATCTTGTTTTCCTGCAAACACAAGACAAAATCTGCCGCTGGGATGAAATAATCCCTGCTGTTTCTGATATTTTCATGATCCCAGTGGGCTGATCTGCCTTGTTTCACCTTGGCTGGGGGGGGAAACAAGATTTTTCTAAAGTGAAAGTGAGGCCATTCTCATTAAGATGGAGATTTTTTTTTGCAGTATTCCTGCTCTTGTGTGTGTGTTTGTGTGTGTGTGTGTGTGTGTGTGTGTGTGTGTGTAGGATGATGAATGGGGTGGGCTGTGAAACCCCCGCTGTGCCCTGGAATCTCAAACGCACCACACACTCGGGCCCGATCTAAACACGCGGCTGCCAGAGCAGTGAAAGCCGACTGATGCCGGAGAGGTCTGATTTACACAAAAGTCATAAAAACAAAACAAAAAAAAAAAAACCTCTCCCTCACATTTGAGTTTTATTAAGAGCGGTGGTGGATGGAAAAAGCCCATTTGACAGGCCTGGTGCCACTGGGAGAGCCCGAGCGTCTCCACATTGTCTTGCGTCTCCTCTGCCGCCGCTGTCCCGGCCCCTGGCTACATCATATCTTGGCGAGCAGATGAAAACCCTTTGAGAGGTTTTTTTTTTTTTTTTTTTTTTTTTCTTCTTGGACATGAAATGATGACCACATGAGGGTAATTGCCGCATTAGAAAAAAAATTACAGCCGTTTCTAAAAAAGACTGTCTCAATCAATAAATCAGGCTGGAATGAGCTTCGGCTCTTTTTAAGACGCGAGGCGCGGTGGAGTTATTTGTGAAAATGCGTTTAAGAGGCAATTTTGACGCAGTAAAATGAAGTCGTTGTGGAGCGTGCGGTGCGCTGCATTTCCAGCACATTCAGTCACTCTCTGTCGGAGCGGCTGCGACACCCTCCCGCCTCGTGTTGGGGATCAAAGCGGCCAGACGTTTCAGCGGTGATACGGACTGCAGGATTTCAGCTTCCTCTTCTTCGGCCTGCATCGAGGACGGAGCGATCTGCTGAGAAACTCACACGGCATGCTGCACGTACAGACCGTTTTCCATCTTGCACATAAAATGTGCTCACTACAGACGAGTAAAAACACAAGAATGAGGTCAAAACTTCGAGATTAATCTTCTTAAAGTGCTAAATTCTTGCTTCATGATTCAAGACATGATGCACAATGAAAGGAAAGGAAACTAAAACTGAGTGAAAACGTTGACCTTAAAAGTCAAAATTTTTGATAAGAGTAAAGTTCATATTTTGAGAATGAACTCTACATTTCAAGATTAAAGCCAAAGGCCCTGTAAACGTCACTGTAAATTGACATTTCATGATTAAAAGTGAATGTTTGAGCTGACAGGGCAGCAGTACGGCCTCCATCAGGGTGTTAGTGAAGAGATTATTTGTCTTTTAGCCCATAAGCTGGGAGTCAGATTTGAGACTTAACATTCATGGGGCTAAAAGTGAAAGAATTTCACTTCATATTTTGTCAGAAGCCATCATGCTGCCCTTTAGCCCAAAGACTTTACATTCAAAAAAAAAAAAAACAACCTGATTATTATCTCAAAAAATGCACTTTACTAAATGGTTGCTTTGAGTTTATTCTCAAAATGTCAGCTTATTTCCTAAAGATTTGACTTTTTCCTTGAAGGATATTGTTTTTTGATTTTTTAATTTATCACTCTTCCGTAGATTTCCCTCAGCATCGACAGATACAAGAGAAGGTTTTCGAGTCAGCATCACATCTGCAGCATCTTGACCAGAAATGACTAAATTTGAAATATCAAACCCAGAATCGGCACCGGTAATCATGCACCCTCAAACTCTCCTGACGTGTGTGTTTGACCTGGAAGCCGTGACCTTCAGCCCCGAGACGACAGCGAGGTCGGCAGTAGCAGGCGGCCCGGTGGAGAAGGGGGGTGGGGGGGCAACTGTGAAAACAATCTTATTAAAGTGTGCACCCGCTCGGCCCTCATCCCCTGTCCCGGCCCCCTTTCTGCTGTACAGCAACTGAACATGCAGCAAAGCGGGCAGGAGTGGAGACAATGGGATCGACTTTCTCACCCACCCACCCCTCCTCGCTGCACGCTCCCAGGAGTCGGTCAGGTCATGCTGCATCGCCCCGCCCACCTCACACACCCCTCCACACACACCCAGACACAACCATAAGAAATACACTGCAAAAACTCAAAATCTTACCAAGATTATTTGTCTTATTTCAAGTCAAAAATGTCTTATTCCTAGTCAAAATATCTCATTACACTTAAAAGAAGACATGACCACCTCAGAAGTAACATGTTTTTAGACAATTGTCTCTTGTTTCAAGTGAAAATTTGCTTGTTTCATTGGCAAAATTTGTTTCTTGTTTCCAGCTAATTTTCACTTGTTTCCAGTGAATTTTCATTTGAAACAAGTGAAAATTGTCTAAAAACAAGTTACTTCTGAGGTGATCATGTCTTATTTTAAGTGTAATGAGATATTTTGACTAGAAATAAGACATTTTTGACTTGAAATAAGACAAATAATCTTGGTAAGATTTTGTGTTTTTGCAGTGTAAACACACTCACAGAAACAGGTAAACACCTTTTCAGTGCTAAAACTGAGCAAAAAAAAAAAAAAAAAAAAATGGATCCGATTCTTACTTTGGCTTTATACTGTAGCTTGGACCAATAGTTTGCAAAATAAGTCCTTTATCCCAGCATTTGAGAAATCCAGGCATCCAAAAATAGAGAAGGAAATTGCTGACTTTTATCTCCAACATTTCACTAGATTCTTGATTTTTGCACATTGGGTACTTAGATCTCTACTGTCATCTTTTATTCTTCATTTTTTATTTATTTTAGTCTTGTAATCTGTGGATACTGTTGAAAACTGTGAATTTCCTTCGGGATGAATAAAGTATCTATCTATCTATCTATCTATCTATCTATCTATCTAGATTCTCTCTTTAGTTTACTTCACAAAAAATAAGAATTACAACGTAAAAGACAAAGAAAAGGCGGTTTTGTTTCAGTGTGTATCTACTCAAAGCAACATGGATAAATGTCACACACACACACACACACACACACACAGAGGATATAGTATGACCATAATCACATGTGCGTTCATACAGTTCATGCAGACATCACACTGACACCGAGGCGTACGGTGCCCCCCCGCTCCCCTCCCCCCTCCCCCCTCGCCGGCCCGGCACGTCTCTTTGGGCGTTCCAGCGTCACCTGTTGGACTCCCTCAAACACACCTCTCACGCTCGGCCGGGATGCCGAGGAGGGCCAGACGCTGCCGTGTCTGGCTGCTGCGAGCTTAAAAAAGACGGCCGGTCTGCCCCGAGCGAGCGAGCGAGCGCCGGTGACAGCAGCACGCACACCAATTAAGCTGCAAGACTGATCTGACATTTACAGCGTTTCTGTGTGTGTGTGTGTGTGTCAGCAGAATCACACTGATTGGGGGTTAGAGTCGCGTGCGTCTTGAGCGTCAGCGGAACGATCTCGATCCGAGTCCTAAAATGCAAAATAAGGGCTCTTCAAATATAGAATAACCTACTTTTTTCCGCCTTCGTACTCTAGATGAAGCTCTGTGCACGTCGTCATCTTTCTTAATAATGCACCGGCTCGTACCGACCCCCTTTACTCTTTATCTCATTAGACTGGAGCAAAAAAAAAAAAAAAAAAAAGGCATAAAATCCACTCTCCACTTCAGTAAGGTCAAATTTTCAACATCGATCCAAAGAGGAAACACAAGAAAAACTAATAGCTGGCATCCTTGAGAACTGATTTTATGGACACTCGGGTGTTTAATATCAAATTCTGCAGGGTGTAAACATTTAAGACAACATTAACATTTGGCATTTAATCTTTTATCTTAACGTAACAGGCACCGGTGAGGTGAGGAGGATTGGCCTTGTGGGCTGAAGATTGTCTGCTGCCTCCTTATAGCAACCACATGGACCTTTCACTTAGTGTTGCTTTTGGCGGCCCCTGTGGACAAAAGCGGTAGTGTTTCCCGGAACGCCGACTGCTTTTCGCCTCGTGTGGCCTTGTTGTGAAAGTGAGAGAAAGAAACACGTGAACACGGCATGTCAGAGGAGACATTTGTGCAAAACCTGCAGCAACGATATTTCATGCACTGAACACAGTAAAATATACAGTTTTGTTTTAGAGTTATAGTCCATGAGCCAAGACCCCAAAATTGACCCCCAACAACCGAACGGGTGGGCAATTTCTAGTTTGTTTTTTTGACTTGCTACACATCTCTAGTTCACATTTTCGCGTGATAGCCTTTGCAGACTGGCAGCTTAGTGATGGTTATCATGCATTGAATATATGGACCCCTATAGCAGAAACCTGAGGATTTCGTATAGAACATATTTGGTGTTATGAGGCTTGAAGACTTCTTGAGGACGACTCAGGCTGCCTAAATCAATCCAATACATTCTCAAGATATAAGAGAACTGAAACAATGGTATTATTGGTTGCCCAAATCATATTTGTGGCTGTTACAACCTTCTTTATTGAAATATTGCATAGGCGGAAATCAGGATTTAATTTTTCTCCTGTGTATCTATTCATATTAGAGAAGCTACACAATATTAACCCTATAAAGCCATTCGTATCATATATGATACACATTTTCAATTCCGTTTTTCCTTTTCAGTTTAACCAATACTTGACCAAAATACTGTTGTATACCTTTGAACACTTCCCCTGTTCACCCTGGACCATACCATTGGCACTTCAAGCACATGTCATATATCATACACCAGAAAGGTCATGTAATAACATTTTTTTTTTATTTTATATATATATATATATATATATATTTTTTTTTTTTTTTTTTGTTTGTTTTTTTTGTTATAGGACTAAATAAAGGGTTCAATTAAAAAAAAATTGGAATTTTCTGCCAATTCTTTAATAGTTCAGGCTTTATAGGGTTAAGCACCAGATTTGAAATCCCACACATCTTAACTTTCATTTGGTACCAGTTTTATACATGTAGCCCTTACAGTTTTGGAGATATACTCATTTAAATGTGTGCATGTTGTTTTTGGCAGAACAGGTTGTAATAGTGACCATATGAATCACCTGCATGTTTCTGAATTTGATGAAAAAGACAACATACTCATGAAATAAGTCTTGCACATTTCACTTTTGAAACAATAATTAGAAAAAAGAACAAGATCCTTGTGAAGCACACTAGTAGCCTATTAGGGGCTCGGTAGCTAGTGATGTATTTTAACATGAGGCGAATCCACAGCTTTACTAACTACATTAATGTTAAATTAGGTGAGATATGTAATTAATGCAGAGCCTCAGCGTCAGGCCTCAGCCCCCTGTGTGTGTCTCAACACCAACATATATAGCCTGGGAAAATATAAACATAGACTCTTCCGGTCTGCGTGCCGCAAATCGCTTCGTCTGATTCCCCCGGGACGCCGAGCCGCTGACAGACATTTAGGATAACGAGATAGAAATAGCCGCGGTCTTCTCGCTTGATGGTCTCGTTTGCTTATGTGGGTCACACAGAGGCATCAGGATTAAACCGACACCGTCTCACAACCAAGATCAAAGCGCCTTGTCGCTGCTTCAACGTCACATTTTGGGTGTCAAAAGCAGCTAAACGTGTCGACCAGAACTCACCCAAAACACCCCGGGAGTCAACAGAGCCCATCCCCGAGCTCCGTGTCAGACTGTGTGGACGCAGCAACTGGGAAAGACAAAGAGAGTGGAAATTATGGGAACAATAAAAGAAAACAGTCAACTTCAGAAAAATGGTTGCCAACAGCAAGAGGGGAAACTAAAAGTGCCCATAAACAATAACAGCTGATTAATTTCCTGCCATCTTTGTGAGCTCAGACGTCACTTACTTCAGCTAAAGTCGGAGAAACTGGAGCTCTGAAATGTTTCGTTTACTTTCAACTTTGCTTCCGGTTCAAAGTTGAAGGATTAGCATGAGCAAAGTGATAAATTATTAATATTAACATGTGACCACCTGCTGCTGCCAGCATCGAGCAGATAGCTGCTGCTGTGTGCGGTTTTCAAACTGGGGGTCGGGACCCATCAGGGGGTCGTGAGAGAAATTTTGTGGGTTGTAAGATGATTAAGACATAAGCAAAAGAAAAGAGATAATATAGAATATTATTTTCTGCTGCTTATCCAGAACCGGGTGGCGGGGGCAGCGAGCCAAGGAGGTCGGCCTAGATGTCATCACATCCACCAGCTCGTCCTCGGGGATCCTGAGGTGTTCCCAGGCGGTCGGGAGACATGGTTCCCCCAGCGTGTCCTGGGTCTGCCCCGGGGCCTCCTGCCAGGCGACGTGCACAGAACACTGATGCCCCTTTTCCACCAAAAAGAACCTGCTGCTGGTTCGGTGCTGGTGCTAGAGCCGGTGCTTAACTGGTTCCAACAAAGAACCGGTTTGCTTTTCCATCGGCCAAGAACCAAGCGGAGCCACGTCAGAGCCACGTCATGACGTCATCGTAAAACGTGATCATGTGGGTTTGCGAGACGCTCGCTCGGAATCACAACAACAAACATGGACGACAAATGGACGTAGCGATGCAAATACTGCTCGTGTCTTTACAAGCCTACGTTGCGATCCAGAGGCGAAAAACGCAATTATCACCGGCTGCCCATCGTATTCGTGGTCGGAACGAACGACGACTACGTTTAGCTTTACGTTTAGAATGTTCGCTGTTCCCGTTTGGGTCTGTAAGCCCGCCCACCAATGACGTGGTGGGTCGCGTCATCGGTTCTTTCTCCGGCCCCTGTTTAGCCCCTGCTCGAAGTCGGTGCTTGCCTGGAACCGGTTTGGCCGGTGCTTGGACGGTGGAAAAACAAAAAACCGGTGCTAAGTCAGGCACGGGCTCCGAACCAGCCCTGGGAGCTCTTTGGTGGAAAAGGGGTAGAAGATCCACCGGTAAATCGAGAGTCTCGGCTTCTGGCTCAGCTCCTTCTTCACCACGACGGTCCTGCACAGCAGCTGTACGACTGCTGCCTCCCCGATCCGCCTGTCTGCCGCCTTGTTTTAAAGGGCCAACAAGTTGAAATCATCCAAACGCGACATCGATTAGACGTGTCGGAGGTAAATGACCGGTTCTCCGTCAGAAGCAGCGCGGTAATGAACGGACATCAGCAGAAAACGCCGGCCCCGTCTCCTCGGTTCCTCCGCGGCGGCCAAGGACATTTGGAAACGCCATCAGCTGTTCCCGGCCCCTCAGCTGACCTCCAATATGGCCGCCAGCGTGGATCTATACGGGCCCGGCCTCGCTCTGACAGCAGGACAGGAAGTCTGTCAGTGTGAGAAATCTGTCATGGGACTGGGCTCCCACACTCACACACACACACACACAGCCCAAAAACATGATTACACATTTAGTTTGAATAGAGAAGCTCACACATGTAGGAATGCAGGCTCTGTCTCCTCTGTTGCAGCTTCAAACTCGAAAGCCGTTTCCCTCCGCAGAGCTCCTCGTTCGCGGGGGATAATTGCACGGCGTGTCAGATAAGACCGGCGACGAATCAAAATAAACACCCTCTCTCTTCTTCCCACCATCAATCAAGTGCGCCGCGCGTTTGGCTGATGGCAGAGCCGGGGTGACGGCGATTATGCAATGGCAAGAAACAGAGCCAAAATAACAGAGAGGCGCTGTAACGGATAGGCAACAGGGAGGGGGGTGGTTGGGGGGGAGAGGGGAAGGAGGGATGAGACACGGATACGAGGAGAGATAAGGAGATTAGAACGAGGAGGTGATGTGAGTAAGCAGCGGAGAGGAGGCGAGAAAGGGAAAAGTACCGCAGAGATGGGAGAGATAGAAAGGTTGAGATGGAGATGTGCAGAGAAAAAACACAGAGGGAGGGAGAGAGAGAGAGAGAGAGACGCTGGAGAGGAAATGAGGACAGAGAGAGGGAAGAGAGGGAGGAAAAGGAGAGAAACAGACACAATGCAAGAAAAGTCACTCAGACTCGAAATCATTTTTTTTTCCTTCAAAGAAATGATCCAGATTTGCCTCAGTCTGTCTTGTTTCAATGCATTTGTGCAAGAAATAATCCTGAATTCGGTGAATCTGCATTAGAAACAAGTGAAATTAACTCATTTTCTCCCTGTTAAAGGTTTTTTTTCAAGTTCTATAAGGACAAAGTAATTTGTGATATTGGGCTATACAAATAAAACTCACAATTTTCATTTATTTGAAGGAAAAACAAACTGAATATGAGACTTAATGGCTTGTTGAGATGAGGATTTTTGCAGAGTAGAGAGAGATGAAGGTGAGAGAAGGGAAAGCAGAGAGAGAGAGAGAGAAGGAGGGAGGGAGGGAGGGAGGGAGGAGTGCCATTGTCACCCCACCTGTCTGTGATGGCAGGATTTCCGGCGCTGGCGGTATTGTTTTCTCTCTTTTATGTGGTTTAGCAGCCCTCAGGATATGGGGAAGCATCGGGATATCTTTACACACTTCCTGTACAGCACAAAGCAGCAGCCCGGCGGTGCTCTGCAGATCACCAGATAATCCCAAAGCTAGCAGTGTGTGTGTGTGTGTGTGTGTGTGTGTGTGTGTCTGAGCGAGCCCCAGAAACACAACACCTAATATCAAGCCTGGATCACATTTATCATCAGACGGTTTGGAGGACACTGCAAACCCAAACTCCTCACTGGACTTTTTTTTTTTTAGCGTTTTCCTGCAGGGGGTTTGGGATCTCCAGCCTCAGGGTTAGTGTCATGATCTCCCCATTGAGCGACAGTGGGAATGCTAATTGCTCTGCTCAAGCCGCCGCCCGTCCACGCTGTAAGCAGCTCGCTCGCTCGCTCGGTGCGCCGCTCGCTCTCTGCTGTCCGTCCGGCGAGGGGCGGTGCCAGGAGCTCCGGCTGCATCTGCGGAGCCATCTGCAGCCACGAAGCTTCGAACAGGAGAACCAGATCTTCTGCTCTGTTTTGGTGCTGCTTTTCATAACGTTCTGTCGCTTGGAACAATGATTAATAAAAAAAAAACACTTTATGTTTTTTTAACCCTTGAGTTACCCTTCATAAAAGTTACATCCATGACCCTGCAAGTGGACAAAAATGTCCATTTCTAGAAAGTGACCACCAAAAGGTCACAGGGGGGTGATTTTCGGAAAGAGGGGGTAATTTGGGGTTAAATTTGAAAATCCCAACTTTCAGCATGAAAATCCATTATTTGACCCTGTAATGCATTTTTATCACATCCATGACCCTTTGTGGACAAAAATGTCCACCTGTCATTTATCCCTTTGTTATTGTTGCTATTTGTACTTATTATCCTCAAAATCTTGAAGTGACTCATATGGAGTTACACTAAATCACTTTTGACATGGATTTCAAGATTTTAACCCCTTCCAGGCCATTTTGAACGAAGGGTCATGGATGTGATAAAAATGCATTACAGGGTCAAATGGATTTTCATGCTGAAAGTTGGGATTTTCAAATTTAACCCAAAATGACCCCCTCTTGCCAAAAATCACCCCCCTGTGACCTTTTGGTGGTCACTTTCTAGAAAATGGACATTTTTGTCGACGAAGGGTCATGGATAGGTTAAAAATGCATTACAAGGTCAAATAATGGATTTTTGTGCTGAAAGCTGAGATTTTGAAATTTCACCCAGAATGACACCCCCTCACCAAAAATCAACTCTGGTGAGGATGGTGATTGTCTGTGAGGGAGTTTTGAATTTTGAAAATGGACAAAAATGTCCAGGGGTCATATGAGGGTTAAACATGCACAAGCAAGCGAGGAGGTGCCGAATCTCCATCTTATCACGTCGTTGAGTCGCATGTCGAGTGTCGAAATCTTGTTTTTCTTCAAACGAGGTCAAAAATCTGCCAGAGGGATGAGATAATCTCACTTGTTTCCAGAGTTTTCTTCAATCAGGTGTGATTTTCTTGATTCTAGTGGGCTGATCTGCCTCATTCTGCCTTGTTTCAACACATTTATACTGAAACAAGAGAAACTGTTGTGGAAAAAATGGGATTATCTCATCCTACTGGTTGTTTGCGCACTTATTTTAAGAAAATCATTAATATGAGATTTTTTTTATTTATTTATTTATTTATTTATTTATTTATTTTTTGCAATTTTCCAGGTTGCTTTTCATTGGAAAGAGACTCAACTGAGAAACCAAAATCTGACTATAGTGTTACAGAAACTGAAGTTCGAGCAATCATTTCAAATACTGATGTTGATGAAGCATTTCTGACTTACTCTATTTATTTATTTATTTATTTATTCATTTATTTATTTTATTTCACTCATTGAAAAACAAAACAAAAAAGCAATACACGAGAAACACAACATTCCCAAATCTTGAATGAAAGGGAGCAGAAAGAAGAATAATCTTATTTAATCTGCCCCTTAACCCCAAAAAATCAATTTGCAAAGCACTTAAATTAAAACAACAACAAAATAAACAAAATTAAAATAAAATAAAATAGCTGCCGGCCACAACACAGACAGCCACATTCTTTTTCCCGAGTTTCAATTCAGTTTATACCATTAACCATGCCTGACTGGCGAGTTAGCCTGCTGGTTATATTGACCTGGGACTTTGACTAAATGGCGAGCTGATGGCTGAAGCGGCTGAATTGTTACCTGAAACACCTGCAGCTGAGGGGCGGAGCTTCCTCTGCAGATCCAAATGCTATAAAAAAAAAAAAAAAAGGCTTGTGAACATGAAACAGGAAGCCTTTTTAAATATCTTTACAGGAAATACATTTATGCAGCAGAGTCACTTGGTGTCTGGTTGTATGAAAAACTCATTTTTAACATAGCCGCCTAGCAACCGCATTAATAAAAGAACAGAATCGACGCATGAAGTGATTATATTTGGGATGTTTACCTCAGAATCATGTGGAGAACTTTTTGAGCGGCTGTAGGTGTGAGTGTCTGGTTTTTTTTTTTTTTTTTTTTTTTTTGCACCTGCCAGGTGGATCCATTGTTCAAGAAACAAAATCACATCGGCAGAGAGACAAGGAAGCGCGGAAATCTGATCGGGCCGGCTGCAACCGTTTTCACCCGTGACCTTTATAACTTTTTCCTGGCCAACCAACGTGCTGAGCTTCCACACATCAGCTGAGGATCCACGGCTCTGGCAGGAACCGAATGACGAGAATCGATGGATGTCATTACGCCAAGTTACTGTGGTGTAAACTTCAAACACATGAATTCAACATTATTCTGTGCAGCATTGGCCCGGTTTGCCATGGGGAGACTGTGCAGAATAATGTGAATAAAGTGCAGAGGGGCTCTTTAGTCCAGTCATTTAATAATAAAAAAAAAAGGTTACTATATAACAGTGAATTAAAAGGTTACTATATAGTAACCTTTTAATTCACTGTTTAAATATCTGTTCTGGCATTTATTCCTTATATTCCTTATTAGCGCATATCAAATCAGATAATGTGTGATATGCATGTGTAAACAGAATAATTCAAAGAACTTGTAATTGACTTTTTTTCTTGTCTTTGTGTGTGCAATCAACTTGTGAATTTTTATAGTGATATCTGAAAGCAAAATTTGGAACCCCTTTCACCTGTGTGGTGAAAAGGGTGTTTTTTTTGGTATTATATGGTCATATAGAGGTGATTTTCAAAACTTTCCACCAATGGTATTCCTTGGGACTTTTTGCTTCTCTTGCAGTTTGTCCTAGGTTGACCCCAATTTTGGCCTAAAATGACTGGACTACTGTTATTGCTGGTGTTTATTACTGGTTTTATTACCACCCAGACTGACTCAAAATGATTGCAACAGTTGAATTTCATTACATTCTTTGCAACAGTCGTGTCAAAGCTTCAGCGCTCCCTTGGCTTCTGGTATTGACGTGTTCGGCAACACCCGGCCCTCCGCTCCCTCCGCTGCTGCTCCTCTTCTTTCTGCAGCCGGGAAACTTGCCTCCCGGGCCTTTGCGAGAAACCGCAGGAGGACATCGTTCCACTCAAGCCGCGGCGATTTCTCAAACCATCACGGTCGAAAGCTGACTGATGCGTTTGCGGGGCTGAATAACGACACTTGTTGGCGGCACAAAGGCAGCTGGTAGCCATTGTTGCCAAAGATGACAAGCAGAATCGCCTTACTCCGCCGCGAACAATGGAGGGCTGCGTTGATATGGTATTGTGTGTCAGCATTTTCTGTGGCTCCTCTGTTTTTTTTTTCACAGAAGATTTAATTACTTGTGAAGCCCCCGAAACAACAAAGAGGGCTAAAACGCACCTGAAACGCTCCCCTTTTCTGCCAGGAGTCGGCCGGCGCTGAATGCACACAAAGCGCCGGGGATCATAGAGTTACAGGTCTTTCTGAAGTCGAGGCTTTAAGGGGGTTAAAGGGAAGATCCGACTTAAAACGGCGGTCACATGTGTTGCTCCTGTGATCTCTGCGTAATGACGACCTGTCTTCCTGTGATGCAGGATTTTGAAATATGAACGACTCCTTCGCAAAGCCGGAAAAAACAAAGCAGGCCAAAATGTCTTGATGACGTCATTCGGAGGCAAATCCTGCAGATTAACGGCACCCAGGATGATTTTTACCAAAGTTGGGCAAAGTACAGTTTCTGCTTTGGAACTACAATAAATCTAAATTAGCAGATTATCTACTGAGAGAAACAAGAGGAGGTAGAAACAGATTAAATCACGTTCTCACGAGCAGGAGGTTATGTCCGTCCGACTGTCAGGAATTTCCATGAAATTTTACAAGAAGGTTGGTCACGGTCAGAGAGCAAATTTCCACGTTGACTGACAGCAGCGTTGATGAAAAGGGGCGTGGCTTAGCGCAAATAGGCCATAATCTGGTGGAAGGCTGAATCCAATCCAATCCAATCCACTTTATTTATATAGCACAATTTGAACAAACACAAGGTTTTCCAAAGTGCTGCACAGCAAGATAAAACACCACAAGATAACACAATAGAAGCAGAATAAAAAGGTAAAAAACACAGTAGGATAACATGATAAAATAAGATCAATTAAAATAAAATCAAATAAAGTAAAATAATAATAGTAATAATAATAATAATAATAAAATAATAAAACAAAATAGGATAGAATAAATAATATATATAAAATATTAAAATAAATAAAAATATTAAAATATAATAAAATAATAAAATAAATTAAAATAATAATACAATTATAATTTTAATAGAATAAAATAATGTTAAAAAAAAAAAAAAAAAAGTGAGGTCTTTCTGTCTTTAAATGAAACTGTTTGTTGAGTAGAGATGATTTCCACCAACTAGAGTCACAGTTTATCCAGCGTGTCACCTCACCAGAGTCCAGACTTTATCGTTACGCTGCACAGGATCTCTGTCGTGCTCAGGACAAGAGGACACACACACACACACACACACACACCTCCAAGCAGATTATTTAAAGGGTAGAGGGCCCTCTGCAGCCCTCCCTTGACCCAAAGGCCTGGGACAACTGACAACTGAACCGGCGGTCCCCAGCCTACAGGGGCAACAACACGCCCCCCAGCCCTACTGAAATGGATTACTGTAGAAAATACAAACTCTAGAAATCTGCATTTCCCCCCCCAGCCATTAGATTCCATTCATTCCACTATGACATAAAAAAAAGAATAAAGTCCTCCACTTTAGTTTTCCTGAAAGCAGCAGCACTGTTGTGATTTGATGACTTGAAATTGGGTCAGAGTGGGAAAAAAAAAAAAAACTTCCTCCGCCAGGGAAAATAGTCCCCAGGAAACATTTGCTTTCCACAGCCAATTATCAGCTGTGTGGTTTATTGTGTGAGTGTCGACGGCGGTGTGGGGCTGTGAGGCAGAACATCATGAGGCGGCTGTTTCTACCCAGAAATTCAAATTTAAAAGTGGAGGGATTTTGATTATATGTTGTGAAATCTTTAGCCCCCCTCCTCCTCCTCCTCCTCCTCCTCCTCCTCCTCCTCCTGCATGTTTTGGAAAATGGTTTGTTGAGATGTAAAATGAGGGCAAACTGCAAAAACAGGCCAAACATTTAAAATCACTGGTGTGGTCCTTTAAGAACAGTTTTGCCAAAGCATCAAGACAGATCACAGTTTCAGTGTGTGTGTGTGTGTGTGTGTGTGTGTGACTGAGCACTCATGACAGTTAAGCACTAAATAATACCACTCTCTCTCTCTCTCTCTCTCTCTCTCTCTCCCTCTCTCTGTCACACATGCTAACACACAAACACCAACTGCACAGCCGGCTACCACCACCACCCGCACTACAGGAGAAAATCAATAACATGTAGCCCCCCCCAAACACACACACACACACACACTTACACACACACTGACCCCCCTCCCTGTGAAAGAAGAACAGGTGATCAGCCACAAATGGGAGCAGGGAGGGAGAGCAGCCATTCATCACCCCGGGGTCTGCCACCCCATTCACCCCACCTCCACACACACATGCACACACACACACACACACACATGCACACACACACACACACACAGCATGGCAGACATCTCCATTTAAGATGACTTGAGTGGCAGCAGCTAAACAAACTCAGGCGGTCAGGTCGGCCGCTCGGGGCCACACAGCCGGGCCTGACCAGCACGCCGGCCCCCCATTAGGCCGAAGTTCAAAGAGGAGCAAGGAGAAGGAGAAGAAGAAGTGTGCACACGTCTTCAATCACTGGACTTTGAAGGAGGAGGGGTGGGGGGGGTCAAAAGGTTCCAGTTTACTGCCGAGCGACCGGGTCTCGTGTGTCTCAGAGTGAAAACTGAACGTGGCTCAAACCTCCATTCAGTTCAATCTAAGACCTTGAGACTGTCAGCAGACATACTTCAATGCTGTTTATTCTAAAGAAAAAAACTATTTTAAACTATTTTTTTAAGAATTTCATATCGATTCAGGTTGAAGATGAAGACACTGAATCAGCAGAATTCATAATCGATGAATCAGTGAAACCAATAAATCTTTACACCCTTATAATTAAATGAGACAGAAGTTGTGTTAGGAGAACTGGCATGTTATCGGTATTTTCTGTCCACGCAGCTCCACACTCCAGGATTCGCTCCAGGTCCATAATTGGTAAATCAGCCGGGGGTGATGAGAGGTGAGACCGGCTGTCTGTCTGCTGCCAGAGTCTCAGTCAGAGGCCGCAGACCTGCTGACCCTCTGCAGCCGCCGCGTGAGAAGACCACCACCGAACACCGAGGGGGCCACGTCCTCACAGCCGCTCTGCAACAACCTCCTCCACCTGAACTCTGAGAACAGGACGAGAAAACCTGGACAATAAATAAGAAAAAGAAAGAAATAAACAAACAGCATCTGATAAATAGTTGTTGTTTGCAGAAGAAGCTTTTCCATGCAGAGCATCAGACGAGCTGTAAACCAGCCAACAGGATGCGGAGCGGCTAAAATCCGTCTTACAGGTTTAATGCAGTGATACTTTAACTCTGATAGGAACCTTTCTTCACAATCACTACTTTTACTTTTCCCTCTGAGCTGCATTTTACTGAGAAAACTGCTGCACTTTAACTTGAGGGAACATTTGGACCTCAAAACATTTCCATCCTGCACTTTCCATTACAGTATTGATAATTTAACTTACAGTAAGTAAAACACTTTTTCCACCACTGATGCTTTGTGACCTTTTTTTTTTTTTTTTTTTAACTACCAACATCTGTCTCCTCCTAGGTTTTTCCACCTGGGGGCGCTATTGACAGCAAATTGCTGCTGTTTACAACCTGTTGCTCCTCCACTGTGGTGAGGTGATCTCTCTAATTACTGTACGCTCAGGGAGAAAATCTATACGGGGTACAAATCTGCGTCCAGGCGCACAATCTTTTAAGTGCAGCCTGCAGCGGCAGCAGGCCTAATGTCTGTTTATGCTCGCTCATAGGAGGTTGTGATTACCGGCGACGGTGGCGTCACCGGCCGAAACACAATCAGCAGGTGCAGACGGAGCGAGCGTGACCGAAAACACAACTATGGGACATGTAACAAGCCTCTAGATGTCCAGCTCTGTCATAACAGCTAAGCTCCTCGGCTGCTGATAACGGTAATCACGGGTGTTGATTTCACCGGCCCGTTTCAACAAATTGCTCGGCGATGGCTGCCGGGCGGCTCGTGCTCCCCACGCGGGCTTAATCCAGACGGAGAGGCAGCATATTAGACTGCCTGATAACAGGAGCAGCGCTTTAAAATTGATGGATACATGCTCAAATTGTTATTATTGGTATTAGTGCTGTCACCCTCGCGTGAAAATGAGTTTTGCAGCGATTGCACGGTGCCGCTGTGGTCAGGCCGCTCTTTGCACACTGCGATTTGAGTGCCCAACCTCAAATTTGGGGGTTACCAAAATTCAGCGTTCTGGTAATCCCGAGTTAAGCAAATACTTTGTTTGCAAGACGTGTAACGGGAGGGTGAGAGCAGGATGATGCACTGCACAAAGTCTGCATCTTAACAAGCCAGCTCAGTCTCACACTCACACAAATCTTGTTTTCCTGCCAGTGGGATGAGATAATCCCACTTGGTTCCAATGCAGTTTCACTTGTTTGAGCTTTTTTTTTTCAGGAAACAAACGTAAACATGTTGAAACAAGGCAGAATAAGGCAGATCAAGAGAGTGATGCTTCATTTATTCTTTTTTTTTTTACCTCATTGGAAGAATAACAAGATTTTTGCACTGAAGATGAGACCTGTTGGCTGCTTAGAGTGGAGCTTTGTTGCAGAGTGAGAGGCTGCATGCAGGCACTCCCAGCCGGTAAGCCCAAACCGCCCCGGGCCACCTCGCCGTGTGACACACCTCTGCTGCCTGGGTCTCAGCCTTTATTAAGACATGGCATTAAGCCGGGATTTACCATACCTGTCAGTCAGAGCGCCGCCGCTCGCAGATCACGTCGTGCCCTTTTCAACTCGTAACGGATTGTCAGAGGGAACCCGGCGGCCGATCCAACGCACTTCATGTCCTGTGCGGCCCAACGGGCAGCGCAAACCCCCAGAGCCGCCAAGGTTACGAGCTTCAGTTCCCACTGGAGCCACTCGACTTAAAAACATATCAGCACGCTCAAAAAAAAAAAAAAAAAAAACCCTCTAAAAATATCTCCAACATGTCTGAGGAACAGCCTTTGTGTTCTAATCTTGACCTCCATGTATTTTAGAGTTTATTCAATAGACTTTTGACAGGTTTTCAAAAGCCCGGCGGTTCTGGCAGTCTGTCAGCCCAAACCTTGAGTAACAAGTTTTTTTTTTTTTTTTTTTTTTTACATGTGAACTGTGATATGCAAAAGCAAGGACTTCATTTCAATTTTAGGTCTGAGAAAGGGGGGGGGTTAGGCAGGCAGTCGAAGTGCAACTCGGTTTTCCCTCGGCTCATGAGAAACAGATTGAGGCGGACGGCTCTGACCGACAGTGAGTGGGATTACTGGTAATTGTGAAACCCAGTGCGATGTTGCCACACAGAACCCCTAATATGAGGGTCAAAATATTACAGCAAAAATGAAACATGGCAGTCTAGCGTGTTGGCGGCATGTATTTAAATTGGTGGATTAATATGAGATTCAAATAACCTGGAGAAGAGCCCTATTGGTTTTTTTTTGTTTTTTTTTTAAAGGGGAAGTGGTGTTTGTGTGTGTGTGTGTGTGTGTGTGTGTGTGTGTGTGTGTGTGACCAAAGCCAAGCACAAAATGTGTTTCATGTGTTTGCAGAGTGAAATACAGCCGCGAGGGACAGCTCATTTGTCGTAATTCTGACATTTATTAGTATCTTTGTAATTTGACTGAGCTTTTGTTTCCATCGTCGTCCTAGACCAGCGGCTCTCTTCTGGCCTCGGTGCCCCTTTCCCTGATTTCTGAATCCAAGTTTACCCGCCTGCAGCGTTTGGCTTAGAAAACTGACACAGAAAACCAGCAGCTATCGCATTAGAACCCAACTTTGGAAGACTTTTCAAGTGAAACGTAAGACTGATGATTCACCTCTTGGTTTTCGATGTTATTTTGTCAGTAATTCCCAATTCCATAATTACTCAATTCGACAAGCCAAAAATCTTCATCTTCCACTGTCTAAAACATCCCGTGGTCAATTCTCTATTAATTATGTGGAATAACTATGTACATTTAACCGATTCTTCTTTGTCATTGTCCATATACAAAAAGAAACTTGCTCTTCTGTTGAAGTTTATTGATTTAGAAAAATAGAACCACACTAAATTATTATTATTATTTTTTTTAAATGTATAAATCATTGTCTATTTTTATTGATGAATTATGATTTTACTTTTTTTTTTCTTTTTACATGATATTTTCAACTTGAACATTTAATATGTATTTGTGATTTTTGTATTGTGTGTATCTTAACATTAGTATTTTTTTTTTGGGTGTGGTTTTCATATAAGCCTCTATAGGTTTGTGACCACACCTCACACATATTTTTCTTGTTTTTTTTTGTTGTTGTTGTTGTTGTTTTTATGTGATTCCCCACCTTTCTCTTTGTATTTGTACATGTGTGAAACAAATAAATGAAAATGAAATGAAAATGACTTTAACATCACAAACAGAAAATGGAGTGAAGGAGTCGCAGTTAGTGTCTTCTAAGCAGATTTATTTCAGCACCGTGGCCACATTTTTCATTTGAACTGGTTCCTCTGGGTGGTTTGCTGGAGCCCTCCTCTTCATCTTTTACCGGCTTCATTGCTAACTAGCCCTAAAGTTCAAGTTGTGAATGCACACTTCCATCTCCTCCATGCTGCCTCCATCTGCCACAACATTTAAAAAATTGGAAATATTTTTATAAGTACAGCCTAGTTCTAGTTTTAGCTCAGCCTAGTTTTAAAATCTCACAATTATTATCTAAAAACATATATTTTCAAAATCCTGCAATATATTTATCATTTATTCTTATATTTTTCTATTTTCAGATTTCTCTAACGTTCCCCCTGGAGTAGGGGAGCGCGGGGTAGAAACTAACGCGGGGTCAGTTGTAACACGGCCTTTTTAGGTAGTTGCACAAGGTCAACCGGCAAGTGCTTCCGGTAGTTCGTCACATGATCATAAGAGAGCCCAGCGCGAATTTTGGGGGGAATTGGCTGCATTTTTGCGGAGATACGTGTAAAAGTGTGTTTGTGCGTGCGTTACCGAATCCAATCTTACATCAACGTATTGAGCATCATGTTGCCTAAAACATAGCACTGATTCAAAACATTTAGCTAACTCATAGCAAGTGCTAGTCAGGTTTGAGACCAGTGACTACACAGTGGGGTTGGTTGTAACGCAGTGTTACAACTAAGCCACAATAAAAACAACTGCATATTTGTCACTAACATAAGGGTAACGTTAGCTACGTAGTGTAGCTGTTTGTGTGTGTGTGTGTGTGTGTGTGTGTGTGTGTGTGTACATGTGTGTGTGTGCGCACGCGTGCACGCTCCGCTACGCCACTGATGGCCTACACAATCAGTATCCCCCAGTAGAATGTAGATGAGATTGTATTAAACTATGTTAAACCAAACCTTTCTATAAGTGTTACAACTAAGACTCGCTTCGTTATAATTAAGCCCATCTGTGGGGTAAATTGTAAAATTAATCTTCTTCCACTTAGGGTGAAATTCCACGGAAATGGTAGGTTCTAGAAACAAAGTTAAAGTGTTCATTTGTAGCAGAGATGTGTATGTTGCTTGTATCAAAAAATGAGTTCTCTAACTCCTACATATCCTACATTTTTTTGCCTTTGGCCTGAAACGTTAGGTTGTACCCCTCGCTCCCCTATCTCTGCGTACCATGAGGGGGATGCGTACCCCATTTGAGAAACCTGGTTCTAGACTGCTATCAGTGCTAAAATTATGGCATTTGTCTGAGATGAATGACATATAAACGCTGGCTTCTTCTTTTTGAGCTTCTAAGGATGAGTTTCTGTGTGTAATGGACTGAGGAAGTGGCCTCAGCCAAACTCCACACAACAAGCTGCAGTGTGATCTTTACCACCTGACAGCAGAGTCCAGTGAAACGGCCTGTTTTTGGTGCAAAAAGCCTGCAGTGATGGAGGTCCAAGAGGAGTTTTATGGACATGAGAGCATTTTTTAAACATTTAATACCATGAGCGCGAGGGCGCTGCAGGAGGATAAAGGTAGCTGCTCAAATAAGATTTCTTTGCACACGTCCTTCAGTCTTAATTGGCTCTCTTTTAGTAACGAGGACACGCTGGAGTTGTGTTTCATTGTTCTTCAGCCGCTTCCACTAACGGGCTGCAGCCCGGCAGAGCGCTGGGCTGCAGTGGGGACGACTTCTGCCGGGCTTCCTGTACCGAAACAGTGCCGACTACAGACTCAGAGCTTATGTTATGATTAGCTAAAGCTATGCTGTTATGGTCCACTGTCCTGGGATCATGTTTCCAAAATGCAAAGTATTTGTGGACACTTGTTATGCAGATTTATATTGCTTGCACTATTAACACAGCCCAGTTGCCAGGCAAAAAGTTGGCATTTTCTATTTCTGCAAACCAAAGATACGTTGAAATGCCACGTTTTCGAGTTCACGTTTTGTAATGAGCAAACAAAAAGAGCTGTGTCGGGAGGCAGCTGGACGGCACCGTCAACAGGACTGGCTGGGTTTCAGTCCTGAGTCAAGCAAGTGCTAGAGAACGTCATCTTTGGCAACATTAACCACGACCTTGTCCTAACCTTAACCAAGCAGGTTTGGTGGCTAACGGAGCAAACAACAGCGGCTAAAGCAGGTAATGTGCTGATGTTAGCTAGAGTTCATGCATTTTGCGTGAACATTAACAGTATGTTGATATGCAATGTTTTTTTTTTTTTTTCCTCAGAGACTTTGACATTTCGACATATTTGGTGGTTTGCAGAAACATAAAATGGCAAAAATTTGATTCCGGCCTTCAGGTTGAATAATAAGCTTGTAGCTGCACAAAAAGATCAAACTGCAGCTTGTTGCACGGTGGTCGGCTGAAGCTTTCTTGATATTGCACCAGTTAACAATTTTGGCATCTCTCAGTCCATATTACACTCCCGATTAAAATAAAATAGTAAACAACACCTAACTTATCCTTTAAGATAAATGCCTCCAGATTTGTTGCACTATCTATGCCGTTCAGAAGGGAACTACTCACTACCCAGAACATTAACTGTTTATTTATTATTTATTATCTATATATTACATCCTAGGTTAATACACATTCACACTGTTTTTCAGACTGAAGGGGACGTGGTGATTCCTTAAGAGGCCGAATCAAGTCGGTTAGTTCCAGTACCGGGCGTCGGGTTCTGCCACTTGGTTTCTTGGTTTCGTGGTTTCATACTAACTCTCCTTATCTATTAAAATCATCTGTATACTTCAGTTCCATCTGTATATTTCATATTCATCACCATCTGTATATTTCACATCTCATATCTCATATTCTTAGGTTAGCCCTTATTGTATATTTTGAGTTTTTTTTAGTCTTTATAGTCTTTATTGTATATATTTAGTCTTTATTCTATTTTATTTAACTTTATTATATGTTTCTTAAAACCCATTTTTATTCCTTGGCTTTCAACCCCACATGAGACGCTGCTTCTGTTTTAGTGTTTTATGGTTTGTTTTATTTATTGTTTTATTTGTTTTTTATTTGTTTTATTGTGTTTAAATTGTTTTTATTGTTTTTAAGTTGTCTTAGAAACATTAAAAACATTTATTTATTATTATATATTTATTTATTTTCCTGTTATTGCCTATTTTTGTACAGCACTTTGTTGCAGCTGTGGTTGTTTTAAAGGGCTTTATAAATAAAGTTGAGTTGAGTTGAGTTGAGTTCTACTGTTGCTGCTGGAACACCAGAATTTCCCTGGTTGGGATCAATAAAGTATATCTATCTATCTATCTATCTATCTATCTAAACAGAGGGACTCCTTGCAGATTTGTGCTGTTTGACATCAGAGGTGTGAACACAGGCAGGCCACGCTCGGTGCAGCCGGCCCTGCAGAGCTGCAGGACAAGCCCAGACATGCCAGCTGACCCCGCTGGAGATCTGAGGATCCAGAGGAATGCGAGCTGTGTGTGAGCGCCGAGGGGCCGGCGGGCGGCGGGCGGCGGGCGGCTGACGGCTGACGGCAGCCAGCGGCGGCGGCGGCATTCGTGCTGCTTGTGGTGTTTGGAGGTGACGGAGGTGGCAGACGGTGCAAAGGTTCGTCTATATATCTGTCGGAGGCTCATCTTGTAGGTTTTGGGAGGAGGAGGAGGAGGAGGAGGAGGCGTGGAGCGTGTTGGGTTACCTCTGCTTTAAATCATGTTAGCGTGTTTTGCGTCTCGGTGACATCAGAAGTCCTCATTTTTCACCGCTCTCACACCGCACAGCCTCCCTCCACCTGTACGTTTGGTGCGTTACAACATCCCACCAAATAATCTGGCTTGGATTGAACATTTAAAAACAACGACACGGCTAAAACTCGCCTATAGAACCTTTACAAGTGAAGGTTTGGTGTCCTCACATCACACACGCGCACATATAAACGTCTCCGGTGCACATATGTGATAATAACATCTGTTCATGCGTCACTTAATTATCGCTGCTGTCCAATGAGAACCTTGTATCTCCATAACATCGGCTTTTCAGAAACTAAGGAAAACAGTCTCATTTGAACTTTGTGAGCATGCAAATTAAATCAAAACATGAAAATCACTAAAAATCGGTTTACACTAGACAGCAACAACATGTAATAATGTTAATTGCTTTGATTCTGGACTATACATACCCAAAAAAGGGCTATATGAGAGATAAAGTTCAGATACAATATTTAAATGGGGGAGCACTGGAAAAAAAAAAATCACAATCCGTAGAAGGTGGTCAGTTTTAAAATTTCATATTTCTTAAAAACAAGTGAAAGAGTCTGCCAGCGGGATGAAATAATCCCTCTTTCGTCCGATGCAAATCAAGTGTCATTTTCTCGATCCCAGTGGGCCGATCTGCCTCATTCTGCCTTTTCTCAGCATTTTTATATTTTAATCCCGCAGAAAATTCCTGAAACAAGTGAATCTGCATTGAAAACAAGTGGGATTATCTCATCACACGGGCAGATTTTTTTACATTCTTTGAATAAAACAAATTAATTTAATTTTTTGACGCTGAATAACGGATTAGGATGGACTTCTTTTGCAGTGTTTGCATGTCTGCATGGACTCTTGTGCTGAAGATGGAAGTCAAAGCTGAGAGAGAAACGATGATGGAGAGACACTGGAAAGAGAGAGAGAAAGTAAAAAGAAAGAGAGAAAGAC
The DNA here is from genome assembly GCF_902150065.1 of Myripristis murdjan. Classification (NCBI taxonomy): domain Eukaryota; kingdom Metazoa; phylum Chordata; class Actinopteri; order Holocentriformes; family Holocentridae; genus Myripristis; species Myripristis murdjan. The sequence goes on from NC_044001.1 coordinate 4,174,803, forward strand.
AGGAAAAGACGTGGGAGGAGACGCAGAGTCAGGGAGAGAGAAATCACACAGAAAGAGACTTGGAAGGAGGGAGAAAAGAGATAAACCGAGAGAGAGAGAGAGAGAGAGAGAGAGAGGGAAAAAGAAACTCTGAGAGACAAATAAAAAGCGAGCGAGGGAGATTTAGAGGCACCGAGACGGAAAGGGAGCCAGCCGAGCGTGAACGTTTACCGTACTTGAGCTAATCCGCAGTCAAAACCATATCAATGATTGATACCGACCTCTCAACACTGACATGTGTAAAAAAAAAAAAATAAAAAAAAAAACCCAGCGAGTCGTCCCGGGCCGCTCTCTGATGTCCGCTATGTAAATGTTTCCATTTTCGGCGGCCGACGGGAATTTCTCCCCAACGATAATAAAAACAGGCGGCGCGAGCCAGGCCTCTGTTATTAATCACGGCGGCCCGTTGCCGCGACGACAGCGAGGCCTTCGTGTGCGCGGCGTGGAAATGGGTTTTACTCTCCTCCAATAATTAGCTTATCAGACCATTTACACGGCGAGGGATCATTAGCACCGATTTAATGAGATGAGCTAAAAATAGAGGGGGGGGCACATAAAGGATTGTGGGAGAAAGTTGCTATTACTGGCACTTTGCACTGTTTCAGCGCCCGCCGCGTGTGTGTGTGTGTGTGTGTGTGTGTGTGTGTGAGCATATATTGTCTGCAGTGGCACTCATGCATTTATTTTTTGCATGCAATCCTATGTATGCGTATATGTTTTCCTATTCGTGTGTGTGTGTGTGTGTGTGTGTGTATGCATATGTTGCCCCCTCTCCTGTTCACGTGTCCTGTTTCTGTGTGTGTGTGTGTGTGTGTGTGTGCATGCCAGCGTATGCATTCCTCCGTCTGCACGTGCGCGCGTGTTCCTGTTTGTTTTTGTGTGTGTGTGTGTGTGATGAGGCTGCGACGTATGGGAAAGCATGGATGAAAGTTCACACACTCGCTCACGCACACACACACACACACACACACACAGGGTTTGTTGTTTGGTTTAAAGGCGCACTCGCTTCCTCTCTGAGCGCCGTTCTTCCCTGGCGGCTGAAGGCCTCGCTCTCTTTGTTGTCGTCGCCGTCGGTGTGAAACATCCCGTCTAAATTACACTTTGAAGAGGTAATATGCTGTTTTTTTTTTTTTTTGTTTGTTTTGTTTAATTTCCACCTTTGATCGCTGTCTTGAGATCACCTGTCAATCAAACAGTGTGGGCGGGGCTGTGATGTCATCTTCCTTGGAGTTTCGGGTGGAGACGATATTTACTGATGTGAAAAATGCACTGCAAAAACTCAAAATCTTACCAAGATTATTTGTCTTATTTCAAGTCAAAAATGTCTGATTTCTAGTCAAAATATCTCATTACACTTAAAATAAGACATGATCACCTCAGAAGTAACTTGTTTTTAGACAATTTTCACTTGTTTCAAGTGAAAATTCACTTGTTTCATTGGCAAAATTTGTTTCTTGTTTCTAGCAAATTTTCTAGAAAATTGTCTAAAAACAATTTACTTCTGAGGTGATCATGTCTTATTTTAAGTGTAATGAGATATTTTGACTTGAAATAAGACAAATAATCTTGGTAAGATTTTGAGTTTTTTCAGTGTGAACGCTGAAAACGTCTGCGAGCGTCTGACTGACTCGCTCTCCTCAGATCGGGGTCAGACGCGTTTCTCTGATGATTGTGTGAGTTTGTTTCGGGCCGACTGGAGCGCCAGGCGGGCGGGGTTAGGCGTTTTCAGTCACGTAGCCGGACGCTAAATTAGCTTCTCAGATACTTTCATGTGACGTGTTCAAGCCTCGGGCTCCCATGTTACTGTCGGTCACGTGATGAGACGCCGCCCGTCTGCGTTTACGTCACATTTTGATAATTCAGCAGAATTCATTTTTGGGATTAAGGACGTTTTGATCCTGAGATGGGACGCCCAACATCCCAATCCCAGTAGATTAACATGAGAAAGTCCAATAACTAGGGGAAATGTCCAGGCTGTATCATATTACATAATTATATTAGGGTTATAACTATTTTAATTAGAGATTTGTTTAGATGATGTCGCAGGAAAAAATAGGTTATTTTTTCTTTTGGTTGCTAAATTTCCTTATTTTCTTTTGTTTGGCTTTATTTTTTGTACTTTTTTTCCCTCCTCTTTTTTCACGTCATTTTCTTGTAGCCTTTTGCTAATTTCTTGTTGATCTTTGGGTCATTTCTTGCCAAACTGCTCGATGTCTTTTTGCCATGTTTTTGAAGGAAATCAAGCCAATTTGCTCAAATTTCAAAGGGTTCAAACTGAATTTGACCGTACGGGAACGTTTAGGCCTGTTAGTGCTGTTTTGCTGGTGAGACATTCAGGTGAACTTTGTGGGTATCAGTGTAAAAATCTTTCCTCAAAGGTTCAGCGGTGTGTGAGATGTTGAGTGCAGGGCCCTGTTGGCCTGCTGGTGGCGCTGTGGTGGGCCAATCAGGATTACACACAGAGCATCAAAATGAATCAGTCCTCCAAATTTCCTCCAAAACAGGCAGCAGAGGCTCAGCGGCGACACGGGACACAGACGGAGCCCAAAACAAATCTTTGGCCTCATTCTGACTGTCAACCCAAATCTGTTTTTTGGCACATCCAGATTATATCCAGATTAATTTTTGACACCAAAAAAAAAAAAAACACACTCAAAATTCACATTTAACACCACATTTGTAGGCGGTTCACATCTCAGTCGGAACGCTCTGGACGCTCAAATCGGATTTCAAATCGTCTTTGGCGTCACACGACGACGCCGTCAGATCCAGAGCGACCGGGGAGAGCAGGATCCATCGGCACGGAGACGCTGAAATCAACAAACCGTCTGCTGGTTTCTGGACTTTTCTCCTGCCTCACCATCAAAAACAGAGCGGAGAGTCTTTTTTTTTCTTGGTTGCCATGGCGGCGCGCATAGACGCAGCGGCTACAGCTCTCCACTCTCGGTGCCGTATTATATGTTTTTGTATGTGTGAATGGTTGTGTTTTTAGCTGAAAACTCCACCTTATGTTGGGCAATGTACGCGTACAGTCGTCAGCACCTTTTGAGCTTGGGATCGTGCTGCGAGGTACCATTTTCGCCGGACTTTCATCGCTACCAGGACATTCCAGAGGACGCCGTTAGAACACCGGGGTCTCCGTGGATAGTTCTTCCCAGCGACAAGTCCAGGAGGAAACATAAACAAGCAAAGGAAACAACAGTTATCAGGACCTTTTGAGCTTGGGATTGCGCTGCGGGATGCCAATTTCACCGGACTTTCGTCGCTGCCAGGACATTCCGGAGGACGCCGAGGCTGCAGGGCCGGCGCGTTGACACGGCTGAAAGGACAGCCCTTTGGGCCGCCGCCTCCCAGCTTTTTCCAGCGCCAGGTCCATGGCGAACACGGGATGACGAACTGTGTTTGCACATCCAACAAGTGTTTCCGTGACTGTTGCATTTTTTTCTGATATCAGAGACATGGCTGCAGCCATCTGTTACTGGACTTGGCTATTCAACTAGCAAGATGCACGATGCTTTCTATTCTCCCCTGCACCGAAAGGACTGAGCCCTAATTTAGTTGCATTATTATACGTATATGATTGTGCAATGACAATAAAAATCTATCAATCTATCTATCTATCTAAAGATCTGGTTTTAGAAACGAGAGCTTGGATCATAGGGGACAACAAGGTTTTAAGTGAATATGAGACTAAAGAAGCTGTTAGGATGAAATTTCAGGCTTTTAAGTGATTTTGAAAGCTGAAATATTTCAAGAAATCTGGTTCACTGCTCCTGTTTTCTATTATTATTATTATTATTTTATTGTGATCAGACTCAGGTTTAACAGTGAGGTACGGCAGATCTCCAGCAGGTTGTGGTTTTGGGCGGGCGGTGCCGAGGAGGGCAGGGTTTCACCACACACACACACACACACACACACACACACACACTGACCTCGTGTCTCATGCTCTCACAGGGCATGAGACACGCGATAACGAGAATCATTTGCTGATATCACTCGATGGGCCTGCGGTGTGTTTACAGTCGGAGGCCCTGCAGGACGGGGCCCAAGTGACGTGAGCAACTGTTTGGGCTGGGGGGGAGAGGGAGGAGGGGTGTATGGGTAGGTTACAGTCTGGGGCAGCTGGAGCAACACACACACACACACACACACACAGAAAACAAGCATGCACAGTCATACAGTATATATACACACACACACACACACACTCACACAAGAACAGGAGCACACACACGATGCTCATGTTCACATTCCTTCCTTTCTCTCACTCCCTCCCTCTCTCTCTCTCTCCCACACACACACACACACACACACACACAGTGCTCATGCATGCACACTCATTGTAGATACTCATAAACTCACACACACACACACACACAGTCTGTCATCAGTATCGGGTGAAAACTTTGTATCTCTTAAAAAGAAAAAAGTCAGGAAAGCAGCCTTGTGTTCAGATTGACCGCTGTGTGTGTGTGTGTGTGTGTGTGTGTGTCAGATTATTTGATGGGTTTGTTACAAAAAGAGAAGCATTTTTTTTTCTCAGCCCATGAAGGATTATGTGAGGGTTTCACAGGGCAAAGTCTGACAAATTCACAGCATTCACTGCAAAAAAAAAAAAAATTATAAACCTTCATCTTATCAAGTCACCACGTCTCATCTTCAGTGTTCAAATCTTCTCCATAAAGGTACAAAAATCCAGTGGGATGAGATAATCCCGCTCGTCTCCTGTGCAGTTTCACTCGACTTTTTGGTAGAAATGTGTGGAAACCAGGCAGAAAAAAGGCAGATCAGCCACTCGGATCCAGAAAATGACGCTTGACTCCAGAAAAAATTCTGCAAAACAAGTTGATTAGTGCTGGAAACTGCAGGGATTGGAGGGGGGGGGGGGTCTTTACCTAGTTTGAAGAAAAACACAAACGTTTGACACTGGAGGTGAGACTGAATGAGCTGTGGAGATGGACATTTTGTAGTACACAGATGAGACTGTGTGTGTGTGTGTGTGTGTGTGTGTGTGTGTGTGTGTGTGTGTGTGTGAAGGGGGGGTGAAGTAAGACTACTCCCGCCGGCCTCTTGGCCTTCTCCCCGTCCCGTTTGGAGCTGCTGGTCAAACTCAGGCTGAATGTAACAACTGCAGCCATAAGTCAGGCTGGCAGCCGCTGTGTTCCTGTGAGTGGCAGCCGCAGCCTTCACACACACACACACACACACACACACACACACTGAGAGACAACACAAAAAAGAAAAAAAAATCCAGGACAAACCCAGCTGTGGTTAGCGCGGAGCCTCCAAACCCAACCGAGAATTTTAACAACCAAATTCAAACATTTTGACATTTTGGCGGCGAAGGACCGCCTGAAGGACCGACTGAGGGCTCATGAAGAATTTCACAATGAAGGAATTCGCAAATTGGACGTAATCTTTTTTTTTTTTTTTTTTTTTTTTTTTTTTTTATTATTATTATTATTTCTGCAAATGAGAGCCGGCCCTAAATTTAGATCCCGATCGAGAAAAGATTAGAGGAGCAGCTGCAGGAATGTGTGCGAGAAGGGAAGGGTGCGTTCAGGCGGCGCTCGTAAACGGGGGAAGTTGGAAATTTGCACTCCGGCGACCATAAAGTCATAAACAGGAGCGATAAACTCCCAAATGCCTGAGTAAGTGAGTTGTGTGAAGCATCATCTCAACACGTGCACAAGTCAGCGCTAAATTATATTCCTGTTTTTTTTTTGTGTTTTTTTTATCATAAAGTAGATAAATCATAAGCAAGCAGCAGGAATCTAAAGGGTCGTGCTCATGCTGAAGACAGACTGGATAATTTTTTTCCTGACTTTACAAAGTCGACGAGGAGCCCCTGAACGCACCGCTTTCATTCAAGGCCTCGTTAAAATAAATTGCAATCGTCGCCTTGCTGCTGTTGTATTGGAAGATGTGAGGCTTCTGTGAGGAATATAAATGCTCTTTCCCAAAGCTCCCACTCCTGCAGCTGAAATGATCAATTGCATGTTACAGTTTTTCTCGATTGCTAAGACACATTTCTCCAAAGCTGCTCTCCTTTTCTCTAAACTGTGAACACAAAACCCAGTTTTCAAGCTACATTCACAAAACCTCAGACTCAAAACTTTCACCTCAAAACAGTTCAATCTGTGCTCAAAACTGAACTGTGTTGTCAAATTGTCAAAAAACAAATTGTCAAAAAACAGAAATCTTGTGCATTTAGCACTTGTATATAGTAAAAAAAAAAAAAAAAAAAAAAAAAGTAGAAAAAACAGAAATCTTGGGCATTTACACGTAGCACTTGCAGTACAAAAACAAACAGAAATCTTGTGCATTTAGCACTTGTATACAGTAAGCCTACGTAAAAATAAAGTACAAAAATATACAAATGAGAAGTGCATTACTCAGCCACAGCATCATTTCTCTGTTCTGGGTCGACCTCCTCGACCTCCTCGACCTCCTCGACCTCCTCTCACACAAACTCCTCCTCTCAGATTTCTATCCATTGTAGGGCCTCACACAGCAGTGACTCTCTGAACTGGCTTCTATATGTTCCCTCACATCATGAGCCTCAAGTGTGATCAGTTTTGAGTTGTTGTGTTCAACCAGTGACACCGGTGCTTTACTTGGGTTTGACTTTTGCCACCAGTGCTCACCATTATGCAGCACAGGTGCATCCCAATGAAAATGTGTTGGTAAGTTGTGTCTAAACAGGTGAAACGTGCTTATGGTTTTGGTTCAGACAACAGGGTTTAGTGTTTTAGCAACTGAGAAAAACTGTAAAGTGCTGCAGTTTTTAATGCTTTGATTGTTTTGCGCGTTTTATTATATCTTATTTTTTGTGTGCTGATATTGTAGTTTCTCTCATGCGGCTGAATCCTGTTCCTCTGCAGCCGCGGCGACCCGCTTTCCTCCCGGAGATCAACACAGTTTCACCAAAATAAAAGGCGGTTTATTGTGGAAGTTTGGGCACTTGGTGTCACTGGAAGCATTTCCTCTTTGTGTAAGACGAGCTAAGTGTGTGTGTGTGTGTGTGTGTGTGGAAGTGGTGTTGGTGATGATTTAGCGGGGTGAGTGTTGGTGTGGGTGAGCCGGGAGCTGGGAGCCGTGAGCTGGGAGGGAGAGGCCGGGATGGGAAGTCTGGGAAAGTCTTAATGACAGACTAGTGGCGAGACGAGACACGGAGCCATAACCATGAATCACATGGTAATTAATGACCAGGTTCCCATGGCTGGGGCTTGTTTGATGGTGAAACAAAAGCTATCTGGACCACGCAAGCATTATTTACACACACATTAGAAAGATTAAGATAGAGCGAAGCCGGGAGGGGGGAGAGGAGGAGGGGAGGCAAGGTTAAAGCGAGCGCTGACGTCTTGTTTGGCGATAAGAGAGCGGCGGTAACATGACCGAGCACGGCAGGTAAAGGTAAAGTGGAGCTAATGAGGGAGCAGCTGGCTGCAGAGCGGAGGGGAGGGGCAAAGGTCCCGCTAATGGCAGCCTCGGCCTCTCCAAACTACACAGGGGTCACGGAGTGGGGGGGGGGCAATAAAGCCAAAACAGCCCCGCAGGAGGAGCGGAGTGGAGTGAGAGGCGCACCGAGGGCATACCTGTGTGCTCAGGTGCTCCCCCCCCCGCTCACTCGGTGTTTCGCTGAGTCGCTCTCCTTCACAACAATGACTCATCTAATCAGTTTCTCACAGGGGAAAAAAAAAAAAAAAGGAAAAAGAGAGCGAGAGGCGATGCAGTAATAACTAGATCCCGTAAACGCCTCGCGGCCACTTGATGCTTTAAGAGCAGGTTCACCGAGTTGGACGTTTCAACATCGACGACGACGAACAGCCAAATAATTAGAGATACAGGAAATCATTTATACCACAGTACAGATGTACAACTCCTCCCTCTGACTCATTCACCATAAGCACCTTGGACCCAGCACCTTGTAACTTTTTTTTTTTTTTTTTCACTTTTAACCTTTTTACACGCACCTTTTATCAACATATTTATTATCTATTATCACTGTGTGTTTTCATGTATTTTTACTTCTGTGTCCCATGATTTGTGTTGTTTTTCTCTCCATTGTCATGTATTTCTTCCCTTTGCTGCTGCTTGTGACCTTTTAAATTTCCCCTTGTGGATTAATAAAGTAATCTATCTATCTATCTATCTATCTATCTATCTAAATCAATGAATTAAACATCATGTAAACAAAACACTCGCACAGTTTAAAGGGTGTGTGTTGTAGAACTTCATGGCTACTTGTGTTTTTGGCTTCGAGTAAAGCCAGAGGCTTGTTTGTGGAGCGTTATGAAGCTTTATAAACCATTTTTTTTTTTTTTTAATTTGTTTTAATGAAAGTGATCAGCTCAATGCATTTGCCGAACCCGGATGCAGAGTATTGTAATCTGTTCAAATTGATTAGCTTTAACTTTTTTCATTAAGCCACAGGGTTAGGGTTAGAAAAAAGGTCTGGTTTTCTGTTAAGAATTAAATTTACTTTAGATGTGAATTTGTGCTTGTGTGTTTCTACTGTTTACTGTTTTTTTTTTTTTTTTTTTAATTCTATTTATTATGTGTTTTGTTTGTTTGTCCTTTTTTTACAATGTTTTTGAATGATTACCGTTAAGGATCGCACTTTTAATTTCGTTGCACATTGTACAGTGACAATAAAGACATTCAAGGGCATGATATGAAAACATAACCTTAAAATAATCACTGATAGGTTTTTTTTGTTTTGTAACATTGTGCAAATTGAATCATAGTGAAATTAATCAATTTTATGTTTTACCAAGGACCGCCTGGAATTCCTTTAAGGATCCCTGGGGGGTCCCCGAACCGCACTTTGAAAACCATCCGCTTACAGCTTACAGTGATGTTTTTTGTCATAACACACCAAAGAATTATACATCCTTATAAAATAATGAATTTTGGGACCGCTCACTTTCTAATAAATTAATTAAAAAATATTCACATTAAAACACACATATCGCAATGGATGAATGAATAAGCTCCATAAATCAATACTATATTTAATAATTAAAATAATGTAAGTAACGCTGGTATAGTCCAAGCATGGTGTGTGTGTGTATGTCACTTTGTTTGCTTTAAATAAACTGTTTGTTCTTGTTTTTAATGAGCTATAAAATTTAATTAATCAGCTCGAAGCTTGAAGCCGAGCCGGATGCAGGGTGTCATGATGAAGACATGCCGTAAGAAAATATCATAACTGGGTTAATTATAACGGCGCGTATGATCTCATAGTTCAAATGTCAAATCTACAAATAGTCTGCTTTCGTTACCGCGCCGTAAACAAAGAGTGACGCTGCCTTTCACAATAAAAGTCGCCACAAAACACGTTTCCTATGTGCAAAGGGACGTCCTGAAGACACAGGGCAATTACAGGGGGCCGGTGCAATTAGAGGGATCCCTGTGTGTGTGTGTGTGTGTGTGTGTGTGTGTGTGTGTGTGTGTGTGTGTGCTGCTGTCAGAGGCCGCGGAGGCCGGGCGGAGGGTGTGGCCCGGCTCGTCGCCCGGAAGTCTTGACAGGCGTGAGAACGGGAAGATGAAAGGCTGGAGAGAGTGTGGATCAGGGCAGGATGCAGTCAGATCTGCACACACACACACACACACACACACACACACACAGAGAGAGGCATACACACTGGCCCGTGGTGCTAAACGGGACGGCTGCGTTCCAGTCTGCACGGGGCGATTGTGCAAAGACGCCCACAGGGTTTCATAAGAGATGCCGTTCACATGCTGCTGATAAAAACAAACACACACACACACACACACACACACACACACACAAGTTCTTACATGCTCCCTCTCTCTGCACACACACACTCACATGCACAAACACAAACACAAACCTGAGCCACTGAAGGGAGAGCTTCACAGAGATAACTGGAAGAAGGGTGTGTGTGTGTGCATGTGTGTGTGTGTGTGTGCATGTGAGTTAGTGCTTGTATGCAATATTTATTTTATTTTATTAGCTTGATTTCATTAGGAACCTCGTAAAAAAAACGCATGAAACGCAGAGAGAGAAGATGCTTTGTACCAGATTTAGATAAATAGCTCATTTCCATCTGCGGTCACAGGGCAGCGTACGTGAGAGCGTGTGTGTGTGTGTGTGTGTGTGTGTGTGTGTGTGTGTAAAGGAAAAAACACTTTAACACTGGTGACAACAGCTATATTTGGCGATGCACTTTGTGTTTCTGGGGATTTCTCGTTTCTGCAGGCGAACTGGCTTCATGTTCTCGGCCTCATGAGACGTTTCCGGTGCAGCCGAGATGAAATTTGACGGGAGAAAAATATTTAAATGACCTAAAATATCGTCAGTAAATGTCAGGTTCAGATGTTCAGGTGACGGTCGGTCCAAGTTCTGTGTAATTTCTTAGCTTAACGTTGGATATTCAGAGGATTTTCCAATCGCCTGAAGAGCAGAAAACAAATAAAAACACAATAAGAACCAAAACAAGATCAGCAACAAGTCACACCCACTGTTGTTCATATCTGAGAAAATACATCCAACATCAAGCTTTTTATTCCTAATAAATTCACATCAAAGTAAAAGTGTGCAGCCACTTCCTCCGCCATCACATTTGTGAGTTTTGATATTTTAAAATATCGATTTTTGCCAGTAATCATGCTACTCACAGTGGAAAATAAACTATAACGACATTTTTTTTCTTCTTCTAGGACCTGATCTCCTGACTGCGCTACACATTAAGATTAAACTCACTGTAGGGGAGAGTGGGGTAAATAGTGCCAATTTTTACTTAAAGTGCCTTTAAAGCGAGGGGATTACAGTGATGCCTCCAACTAAAATATGCACAAATAGTTTAGGATGTTGTGCATCCCTGGGAACAATCACTTTGGATCTTATATAAACTGTTTGAAAAATATAGCTTTCAAAAAAAAAGTGGTTTTGTGGCACAACTTGCCCCCGGTGCGGGGTAAATTGTGCCATTAGAGAGAATACACTGGGGTAAATTGTTCCATTGATAATTGAAGTAAAACAGATCATTTTAATCTCACAAATGATAATGCTATATAAAAGCAAAACAAATTCAATACAAAATTATTTATTTAACATTTATTTATTATTTTAACAAGATCACAGGCCACTTTTCTATAACAAGGCCTAGCGCCACATGAACACATACCCAGAACAAAATAAAACTTCCAAAATGAGCACCTGCAAATCATCTTCATCTGAATCTGAATAGTTTTAGTGATCAAAGGTAAGAAAATAATGTACAATAACAATAAAATACAAGAAAGTAATATATAGTATATAATCACAAGTTGTGCCACTGGCACAATTTACCCCAAGGCCCTTTGGCACAAATTACCCCAAGCCCACCATTTTGAAAAAAATGCATCCCCCAGCTGTTTTGAGCAAACATCATGCTAACTGTATAGACTCATGGTGTAGCTTACTAAAGTACTAAAACCTGTGTGAACTGTTTTCAGAGTTTTCTATAATTGTTCAAACACAGCAATCAAAAAACCTTGATCATAGAAATTTTACTTTGGAGGGCAAAAAAATGTTTTTTGAACTTAAATGTGCTTACCTCTCAAGCCATGTGTCTCCCTTCTTTATAAGATGAGTGAAATGGATGCCTCTTCAAAAATATGTGGTCACATGACCAACTTCTTCTATAGTTTTCTAGATAACAGGGGTGGCACTACTTGCCCCTTGGCACAAATTACCCCACTCTCCCCTACTTATTATAATTATAGTTATCTTATCCATATATGTTGATATTAGTGGGACACCCAACAGATAGTGATGACTGGCTGTTCCTGCTCCTCTTTCTAATATAATGAGCATTATACTTGCAATAATCAATATAAATATAATTCGGCATTGGTTGATGTGCATAATTTCATGGAGCAAAACACAGTATAGCTTGCAGGCATCTGTGTGGCAAACAAACTGGATGATGGAAATGCTAAATTTATGGGTTTCTGAACAGCATTCTGGGAAATGTAGGAAAATCACAAATGGTAGAGGCAGCGTCTCTTGGCAGATTGAGGGAAACACACAAAAATCTCTATCATTAACAAGCTGTGCAGTCTCATCTTCGGTGTTAAAATCTTGTTTTTATTCAAGCAAAGTAAAAAAAAACAAAAAAAAAAACAACTTGTTTCCAGTGCAGTTTCATTTGTTGGAAGAAGAATAAATGTGTTGAAACAAGGCAGATCAGCCAACTAGGATCAAGAAAAATGACACACACACACACACAAGTTGGTTTCCATCACTTCAGAGGACATTACATTGACTTACATTCATTTCCTGGAGACTTATCCTAACCCTAACCCTAAAGTTATCTTAGCTTTAAATCAAGTCTTCACCCTAAAATTAATGATTTTCACTTATGGGGACTTGCTTTTTGTCCCCATAAGGGAGGCGAGTCCCCACAACGTGACTGTGTAAACAGATTTATGTCCCCACAACATTAGCAATACCAGGTACACACACACACACACACACACACACACACACACATACACAGGAAATTCTGGAAACAAGTTGATTTTTGCACTTGGTTGAAGAAAAGCCAGATTTTAACACCACAGGGCAAACGAAATGACGTGTGGAGATTAGATTTCTTTTTTTTTTTTTTTTTTTGCTTTTTTTTTGCAGTAAAAAAGTGGATAAAGTGAAAAGGTTAAAGGGCGCTTCATGTCAAAATATCGGCTGGAATGCTGGGAGCTGCAGCCTGATGAGAGGATCTGAGGATCTGAGGCAGGAATTTTCCTCTGAGGGAAGTTTCCACCCGTGGCGGCGCTCTCGTCACGTCCCACAGCCTCGCGCCGCTCCTCCGGGCCGCACAATCAGCTGTGAGCCCGGACACTTCACACACACACACACACACACACACACACACACACCGGAGAGATGGAGCTATTTTCAGCCGGCGTCAGAGGAGAGCTTACTGGAAAATGTGTTCTGTGTGCTGCACTGCAAAAATATCTCCATCCTAACAAGTCGCTGAGTCCCACGTTCGGTGTTAAAAACCTTGTTTTTCTTCAAACGAGGCGAAAAAAAAAAAAAATCTGCCAGCGGGATGAGGTAATCCCTCTCGTTTCCGGCGCTGATCAACCTGTTCCCAGCGTTTTCTTGACACTGGTGGGCTGATGTGCCTCATTCCAACATATTCAAACTGAAAAAAAAAAAAAAAAAAAAACATGAAACAAGTGAAACTGCACCGGAGCAAACAAGCAAGATTTTAACTGAATGTGGAACTAAACAAATGGATATGGAGGTTTTTTTGCAGTTTAGATCCATGCCTGCAATGGTGTGTGTGTGTGTGTGTGTGTGTGTGTTTAAACTGCAAACCAGATAATGGTTCTTTAGCCTGCACCGCAGCAGAACCCTGCCTGATGCCATACAGAACCACTTTAGAGAGTTTTATTTCTGCGCCGGTCGAGTGTTTCTCCTCTGACTTTCCTTTGTGTGGCTGGAAATGACAAGAGGTTTATTTTTACATGAATCCAGACTCCACACCGCTTCTGCTGCAGCCGAGAAATCCTTCATCAAACGAAAACAAACCGTTCCGACTAACAAGTTATTTTTAAAAATAAGTGCACTTAATGCTTTGCAGGAAATGTAATATCAGTGTGAGTGAGACGGCTGGAACTTTCTCAACCTGTTGACATCAACATACTCACACACAGAATCCCTGCACGTATGATTTGATTCATTTCAGTCCAACACTCATCGTGAAGTTAAAAACATGACATGGATCTGAGGTGGAAATCCCGTGGTTCTATAGCGGCTAAGTGGCTAACACAATGTTCATTTGTTCCTAATTGGCAGCAGCTAAACAAAGCAACAAATGGCATTAGGATTCATCACAATATGCAATGGATATAAACTTTTAGACGCTACGTATGTTTCATTTCATTTCATTTTAGGCATGAAAACTGAAAGAAAAGGAGATCTGTGAAGCTGCCGGTCACAGTGGAGCCTCTGCTAGCACAGACAGAGCATGGAAAGCCCCTTTCACACCTGCAGACTCTCCCTGAAACGTTCAGCAACACTTCCTAGATAGATAGATAGATAGATAGATAGATAGATAGACAGACAGATAGATGTACTTTATTGATCCCAAACTGGTGGTGTGTCTCAAATTGCGCACTTCCGTTAGTGCACTGTCTGTAAGTACACTTAGTACACTGACAGTAACCTTAACCCTGACCTGATGGCGCCGGGGCGGAGTCAAACGTTTAGCTCCACCCACATTTAGCCCAACTCCGACCTGCTAACTGTAGTCACTGCACGGAGTCAAATGTTTAGCTCCGCCCACATTTAGCCCAACCCCGATCTGCGGACTGCAGTCAGGTGCAATTGGCCGACTGCGGCACCGGCCGCGGTGGGCGCAGTACCAGCCGGAGCCCGCCTGATGCCGACCGGAGCCGCGGCCGGTTTTGGTTTTCGGTGGTCAAGTTATCCAGAAGTAGACGTGTACACATCCTATCTTCAAAATAAAAGCATCACCGCTGCTTTTAAGGTATTAGAGTTTTATTTTTGTAAACAACCGGAAGTGACTGTACTTTGCACAATCGCGAGATTGAGAGTTATCCGAAAATGTCGAAGGAATTTTCAAAACAGACGTTATTTGGACAAACTGACCACATATTTGGAATCTACGTAGTTACTTTCTCGCCTGAAAAAAAAAAAAAAAAACTTAATAAAGTGACATATTAACAGTCGTAAAACGAAAAGTCAACTCAGCTTTTTTAGGTAGCTCCTTCCGGTCAGTGGTGCCGTGAGTCCATCGTTCCACACTCAACTTTTTGACCGTTTTGAGTGTAGGCTACATCCAGGTATTTGCATTTTGTTAGTATTTTCAGTGTGAACGCACTTATGCACTCAAAATACTAAGTGTAAGTGCAGAAGTGCGCGATTTGAGACACAATTCTTCTCGCGTGAGGTCGTGCGTGAACGGGAGCAGGGATCGATATTCAGGGAAATCTGCACCGCCGAGTTCCCACCTCAAGATCCGGTAACATTTCAGGGAAAGTGCAGGTAAGGCTGTGTTGTGAATGAACTGCAGGGAGTAATATTGCACGGATGGATGCAGAAATATTTAATAATTTCAACACAAGTTCTGCGTTTTCAAGAATGACTGGAAACCGGACAGATTCAGACATAAAGGAGCTCCTCTCAGTCTGCATGGAGGATGATAAACTGGTTTAATGAGGCTGGAAGAGACAGAGATGCTGCAGCGTTCATGAAAATATCTGGAAGTTCACATGAAAGCAGAAGAACCAAGACTTAAGTCCCTCGCCTCATCTCTTCCGGCATCGTCACGGCATGTGCGGAAAGACGCCAGGCGGAAATGTTCCTGAATGTTCCTGAATGCATCGCGGCCACCGAGGTTTTTCGCAGGAATTTACCGGGAGCTCTGTGTGAAAGAGGCTGACGTGAAGTAGGTGCACTTTTTGCTTTTGGAAGCTTTTGGAGCAAGTAGAGGCAGAACTGGGAAGCTGGCCTGAGCAGTGACAGCAACCGAGACTGAACAGGGGAAAAAAAAAGGAAACTCAAAATTCAAGGAGAAAGACGACACAGTTTGATGGACACAGTGCAAGAACTTCATATCCAACTTTGTTTTCTTAGTTTTTTTATCTTTTCCAAACCAAAACCAAGGCCAGAGATTCCCAAGGAACCCGTCCTGTCTTCAAATGCACAGTCTCATCACCATCACTCAAATTTATAAACTTTATTGGACACTTTCCATCTCCAAGGTGACGTATCCCACCACCTACCACCTCTGTAAACCTCAAAAAGAGAAGGATTTGGTGCACTTCCTGTTCCATAAAATACCAACAAAAAACAAGTATTTTTCATCCAATGTGTTTCTTATCTCTTGGTTACCTTGTTAGGCTTCCTTATCCATGAAACGATTGGTTTTAATATTTTTCTAGTGCCCCTTTGTGGGCCTTTTCTTTTGACACCATACCCCTCGCTTTCAATATTAAAAAATTGCAAAAAAAAAAATCCCAAGAGAATTATATAGATAAATAAAAGGTTGTTATGCTACCTGACTATTACTGAGGGGTATTAGAACACATCTCTAAAATGTTCATAATTTTTTTTTATTATTTATTATTCGCCCTGAGGAACCCCATCCTGTCTTTGAATGCACAGTCTCATCACCACACTCAAATTTATAAACTTTATTGGACGCTTTCCATCTCCAAGGTGACGTGTCTCACCACCTACCACCTCTGAAAACTTAAAGAGGAGAAGGGTTTGGTGCACTTCCTGTTCCAGCTGACACAGACCATCACATCACGTCTGCTTGGATTCACGAATGTAGAATTCAAAATGACACATCGCGAGCATTTGTGTTCATTTGCACAGAAAGCGGGTGAGAAATCACTGCATCCGTTTGGAGAGTGAAATAAAACACTGTGGTACAAAAAAAAAAAAAAAAAAAACATCAGGCCCCGCTGCCGTTGCCAGAGTTTTGATAGCTTTTTAAGACGTATTCATGGCCCATTGTTGGCTCCATATCACCGCTGCCACAAAAACACATAGCTGTTGGGCCGCTGGTTACAGTTTGCGCCGTAATTTATATATTAAGAGTTTCCTTGAAAGCCATTAAAAGCCCATTATATCATTTCCAAAAAGGAAGGAAGGAAGAAATGCTTCATTCTAGCAGATGTGCGGTTTGGGTCTGCGATACGGAGCCTGAACAGTCAAAACAAATAGCTGACCAGTGAAGTCGAGCCGGCGAGTGCTAACACGCTCCGGGTAACGGCTAACCGGCCTCGCCGCCCCCCCCCCCCCACCTCCACCCCGCCCCCCCGTCAGCGGCCCGGTGGCCCGATGATGAGCAGGAGGTCAACAGGAGCAATGAGCTGCGACCAGGAGAAACACAGCCGGTTACTATGACGCTGCTAAATGTGCTGTGCATGAGTGTGTGTGTGAGTGTGTGTTCATGTGTCAAGCGAGGAGAGCCGCCTCCTGTTTGCATGATCGCAGCCGTGCATGTATCCGTGCATGTGTGTGTTTAACAAGGCGCAGGTCATCTACGTGTGTGTCTGCTGCGTGCGAGTGTGTGTGTGTAATGGTGTGTGTCTGTGCTCCTCCGTCTGCAGTCACACACATGTTGGAGTCGCCCAGTCAGGCGAACGCACAAACACTCCCAAACAGCTGGTCCCTCATGTCCTAATAAGAGAGCGGCTGACTGGCAGAACATCGCTTCCACGCCGACACAGATTAGATTACAGCGCCTCGAGCCCCCTGACTCAGCCCAGCGCGGCCCCTCTGCCTGCTTACATGCACCGCCACTACTACTACTACTACTACTACTACTACTATTACTATTACTACTACTACTACTACTATTACTGCTACTGCTGAGGCCCTGTTCCCTTTAGAGCTGCATTTGGCTGCTGTTTAATCTCAATCTGGTCAAATTCACGGCCCTCACCAGACCAAAGCTGGTAGTTCAAGCCGTTGGTTGACTTAGTTGTTGCACGTTTATGATGTTAAATCATTTTTTTAAATCTATTTTTTGGGGGGCATCAGAAAATGAGTTTGAGTCCCGGAGCTGAGAAAGAGTGTTAGATTTGTAGAATTATTTATTTTTAAAAGAAATGGGACAGTACATGTTAATGCACATATACATGTAAACATGTGAGATTATAGCCGTGTGGCTAATTTCCATCTCTAGTCCCATTGGCAGGTTGGTGTTGTACATAGCGTTCACAATATTAATAGTACACAATAGAATCCCAAAAAAAAAAAAAAAAACAGCACAGTTGATCATGAAACATACAGGCCAAGGCTCAGGGGACCATGCGCATTTCACCACAGCTTAAACACTAAATTATATGTCGAGGGTCTGATTAAAGTGCAGAGTGCTAAAGTGTAAAGTGCATTATTATATTGCAAATTGCCCAATAAATATAAAGTGCTATTTTAATTGCCCAATACTCAATGCATATTACAATAATTTAATACCAACAATGGTAATTTGTGATACCTGGAGTACCTAGTTGTATAAAAATATAAAGTGCTTGTTGCGTTGCACATTGCCCTACTGCCTAATAAGTGATGATAAAATTGCACACTACTCGATTACATATTGCAGTAAATGAATAAATACCAACAATGGTAATTTTATGATACTGAGAGTACCCAATTGTGTGAGAATATAAAGTGCGTGTTGCATTGCACATTGCCCTAGTACCTAAAAAAAATAAATGAAGATATAATAAATAGAAAAAAAAATGTAATGAGGAAGAGAAAAATAATAATAATGTATGTACTCAGTAGAAATTGCGGAAGTATCATGGTTAACACTGCGCGGCATTACAGTAGGAAACAGTACAGTAGGAAAATAGGAAACAGTGATAATAAGCCTTTAAAAAGTAAATATTAAAAGCGCACACATGAAGCGAGACGTCTGTTAATGACACCGGCAGGACGTCCGGTGACCACGTGGGGTTTGAAACGATCAGGCCGTCTAAAAACCGCAGGGACCGGCCAGGAAAACATGTCTGACTGAATGTCAACACTTCCTGTGTCAGCTGTTTCAAATTAAGAGTCCTCTAGCGTTTCATATATGGTGTCCTGAGCGACACAGCGCAGCTCCTAAATGGAGTTTGAGGTTGTTGGGTTTTTTTTTTTTTTCGGTGACTAACCAACCAATGAAAACTTGGTTAGATTCTTCTCAGCAACTAAAGTTTGGTTGACTGTGAAGGGAAAGGCTGCTGGAAACAGGCAACAAGGACCGAAATGCCTCTCGTTGCTGTGCAGATGAACGTGGCCAACAGGCAAGATGAGCGCAGACAAGTCTGTTGTGGAGTTGGTTTTGGCTTCTCCCCCACTACCAAAATCTCTAACCAGGCCAGGACTGAGTAACACATGGGCAGGATCATGGTTTACCAAAACTCAACCCAAAATGAGCTGTTGTTGAGTCTTGCGCCCCAGGTTCATTTGTAAGGTAAACTTTGGTTTGATAAATGGTAGGTGTGACATCCAAATTCTGTGGGTGAGAAACACGGTGGGAGCGCATTTAATCGGGACACGCTGTTGGCACTAGGGATGGGCGTATCGATCCTGTGGTATCGATATATCGATACTCACAAGCTACTCATTTGGCATCAATTTCCTTAAACAAATATCGATACTAACAAATAAGAATTGGGGGTGCATGCATAACTTTCAGCTGTTTTAGATAGCTTCCTTCACTTACTATGTGCCGACACACCCCTGAGCCTGGCGGCGTATTGATCTGGCCCGTGTCATGGGACGGCCCGACAGCACATCCAGCAAGAGCGGCTCGAATGCGGGAGCCGGAGGAACACACAGAAAATAACGGCAGATCGGTCTTTTTTTTTTTCTTTTTTTGACAAGAAAAGTGCAAGAAAACAACAATAACAGTGAAAATGTGCACATTTTTGTTCATATTTAGATAGATAGATAGGTATACTTTATACTTTATTGATCCCAGACTGGGAAATTCACACGTTACAGCGGCATCATCAGTAAAAAAAAAAAAAAAAAAAAAAAAAAAAAAAATTAAAAGTATATACAATAGAGACTAAATATGCGAAATATATACACTAATTTAATTTATTTCATTAACATTTATGTTATTTATTTTAATTTTAGTTTTATTATGTATTGACCATAATAAATATGGTATAAATGGTCTGTATTTGTCATGTAATTTGTCTTAAATGTAATAATATTTTGAATGAAAAAATTGCCAATAAGAAATGATCAGTATCGGTATCAGTATTGGTATCGATGAAAATGCAAGAAAAAGTATCGGTATCGAATCCTAAAAGTGTGCTATTGCCCATCCCTAGTTGGCACAAAGTTGCACAATATCGCACTCCATGCATGTGGAAATACACACTTAAACACACGTGAACATACAGTAGCTGTGTGAATGCAGCTTCACACCAAACTGAGCGAACGGAGGAAGAAGTTGCCCGAAGCAGAATCCATCCATGCTTCTGTAAAACCCATCTTGCTTGGTGTTTGAAGCAGGGATTGTTCGTGAAATTGTCCTTTGACATCCACACAAAGACTTTACAAAAGGCGAGACTCCTCAAACAAAAACCAAAACATTAAAAAAAAAATAAATAAAATAAGATTCTGCACCACAGTTTCAATTATTCTAAATCGTCTCGGCATTGCTCAACAAAACCACTAACCATAATGAGCGGTGTCAAACTCTCACATGCTGCCATGACAAATTCGCCGCGTCTTCACCGAGTCAAACCGTCAAAACGTGTGTCACATAACACACACTCACGCACACACACACACACAGCTCAGAGCTTTGTGGAGCTCGGGCCTGATGCGTTCGTCTTGACGCTCAAAGCTCGGCGGGGCGACGGCTGCGGGGCAAACACATCCTTCCACTTAATGAAGGCAAAAAAAAAAAAAAATGACTACCTTAGAAAAACAGAGCGATTCACCACATGAAAGACGCAGAAATGTTTTTATCTGACTGATGAACACAGAAACCCACAGAGGGGAATTGATAAGAATAGAGATACAAGATGAAGTTGTCCCTCCGGCTACAATTGATTGGCGCACTCTCATGACTGATATCTTCATTTTTGCGGGTATCATCGCTGTCGGGGACACAGGGAAATCCCTTTGTGTTTGTTCATGTTCCAAGGAATTGAGTGACTCTCCCCGATTCCTGCCCACAGTCGGGTGTAAACGGTGTCGGCGGGTCCCGAGGAGCTTTGAAATGCTTTCAATTGGAAAACAAATCTAAATTCAAGGCTTGTAATTAAATGCTGCCGTCAAGTCTGAAAATATTAATGCCTTTGTCTGAATCTGGCATTTGCTGTGTCTGCTCCTTTTCTTGTGTGGAATCTGATTGATCAGATGCACTTGTGTTACTTTTCAGTGTTTTTGGGCGTCAGATTGTCAGATAAGTTTATTTAAATTGGCCTCGGCTATAAAGGCTTTTGCACACCTGCAGGTCCAACAGGTAAGAATAGAAGATTCCTGGCCACAAATGGAATGAACTTTACTGTGCACGACAACGTTTCAGTCCTTAGACCTTTTATTCAAATTGGCACTGAAAAAACTTAAACTTAAATTTAACTTGCAGGAATCTGTGCCAACTTTGTATGGCTGTGGTACTCATCAACCAAATGTGAGCGTTTTTAAGGCAAAATGTGAACTGCAGGGTGAGAAATCTCATTTTAAAACCCTTCTTAAAACCCACTTCTTTTCTTTAGCTTTTGATGCCATGTAGGATTTATGATTTTATGATTTATGATTGTATGTGTGCATGTTTGTTTTTTTTTCTTCTTTTATGCTGTGCGGGCAGTGCATTTTACATTATTTTATTCTATTAAAATTATAATTGTATTATTATTTTATTTTATTTTTATTTTATTATTTTATTTTAATATTTTTATATATTTTATTTATTCTATCCTATTCTGTTTTATTATTTTATTATTATTATTATCATTATTATTACTTACTTTATCTGATTTTATTTTAATTGATCTTATCTTATTTTATCGTGTTATCCTACTGTGTTTTTTACCTTTTTATTCTGCTTTTGTTGTGTTATCTTGTGGTGTTTTATCTTGCTGTGCAGCACTTTGGAAACCTTGTGTTTGTTAAATTGTGCTATATAAATAAAGTGGATTGGATTGGATTGGAAATAATACAGATTATACACATTTTTTTTACATAAATCTATTAGATCCAGTTCTGTGTATTTTTTTTTTTCATTCAGCTATGTAAAGTCAAGACTTGGAAAAAAAAAAAAAACAGTAAAAAACAAAAAGCTGGTGCAGTTTCTATGCAGAAGATGGAGTGTGGATGCATCTGAACAATACAGAGACATGAGACATGATGCATGTTGGGTAATATTTATCATATCACATACTGTAAATCTGCTGGCTGCCGCTTTTAAATCTATTTTTAACCGCGCAAGTTGTCGTGTGAACAGACAGATTTCCATATGCCGTTGATGTAATGGACTATAAAGTTGTCAAATTTGCAGGACGGATGAGCGAGCGCTGGAGAAGACGGATGGCGGGCGAGCGGGCGGTACGAGTGTCAGTGATGGAAAGCAGATCTGACTCAAACAGACGAGCGAGGCGGGACGGTTTCTCTAAAGCAAGGAGCTCGAGGAGTCTGGATCCCGCCTCCTGTCAGACTGACGGGACGCTCAGATTTATTTTCAGCCAATGAATCTTCTCCTCGCTTGGGGCGTGACCGGATGTGTTGGGTCATTAAAATAAGATTTAAAGGAGCATTCTGGAGCATAAAGCCTTTGTATCCTTTGTATAATCGTGTATGTGTCCCCACTCTGGATGTAATGATAGTTATATAGGCCATATGAATGAAAATATATGTGAAAGTTATGTATGTGCATGCATGAAACCACCTATTGTCCTTATATGGTCATACATGTGCATCCATACCTGAGGATTTGTAATGTTAGTCAATTCCCATTGGTCAGTAACAGGATATGCACCCATTTTTTTCTAAATAAATGTAGGTAGATATGCTGTAGCACATGTTAAATGATATTACTCAGTAGAGTCACGTGTGTTAAAGCTGTGTTTGCATGAAGCCACGCCCCCTTTTGGGCAAACATGTCGTCATAGGATACGCCCCTTTGAGGTTATCAGTGGAAAAAGTCTCCCTGCTGGGTTTTGGGACATTACGTGGATGCTTTTGGGGACGATGGCCATGTTTGTGCTAAGCCCCGCCCTTTTTTGGGCAACGTTGTTGTCACAGGACACGCCCCTTTATGGGCAGAAACGTTGAGGAGTTGGTTTGCGCTGCCTGGAGCCATGAGCAGCCTCTGCTCTGGGTGTCATGATGCTAAGTGGAAACAGCGGCCCTGTTCGCACTAAGCCCCGCCTATTGCCACACCCTTGAAGCTGATTGGTCAACAAAGTTACCCACTTCTTTGTTGGCCCACGTCCGACCTTCCCACCCAAGTTTTGTGCAAATCCATGCGGAGCTTTTTCAGATTACCGTGCTGACAGACAGACAGACGGGAGGGACAGGTTTCTCCTGCATGGCAGAGGCAACAACAACAACAACAACAACAACAACAACAAAAAGAAGGAACGAGGTGCACTTTTGTGAGGCGGGCCTGCTGAGGTGTTAACACGTCCAACCATCCACACCTGATGGAAATGTTACGGACACAAATAGCATTCATGGACAGCAGGAACAAACAGGATTATGGACCGGCAGCTGGCTCCAGGGTCGTGGAGGATTCCTCCGCCTCATGTCGGGATCTGATCTCCCTAATTTTCAATTCAAATGTTTCAAATAAGAGGGTTATGGAAATCCCTGACATGTGCATATATTACATTTCTGCATGGGCTTTTAGGGCTCAAGTTGATTTTTTTACGATTTGCTCCAAAGCCCGTTGAGATTAACGGTGTGTGTGAACAGGAGCTGCACGTTTTTAAGGTATTGAGAATGTGTGAAAGCTCCAGCGATCACACAGCTGTCCGTACATTAATTACTAACCCACGAGGAAATGCATGCAGACGTGGAAGTACTGCAGCGTCTTTCTTGCTCAGAGACACTTCAGCAGGCCGGGAGCTCGATGCCTGCAGCAGCGGCGGCAGCAGCCTCGCAGTTTGACCCAGCTCTGCTAGACGGTGGATGTGTGTCACCTCTCTGGAGAGTGATTTTGGGGAGGGGAGGGGGGCTGATCTGCTGTTGACAGTGTGTCCGGGACAGAGGCAGCTGGGAATGCAGAGCCAGCGATCCTCAGTGTCACGCTAATCAGTCTGTCCTGTTGTTAGCTGCTACCAGCCGCCGCCACGTCTTCCCTCTGACACACAAAAAAAACATAACAGCCTTTTTTTTTTTTTTCTTTTTCTGGTCTGAGTCTTAATTCTTTACCAAACAAAGCGCACAGAGATATTTCCCACATCTTTCACACATCAGTTTGCAGTCATCCAAAGTGTTAATCTGCAAGATGCTTTGTTTTTATTTGGTCTTTGTTGCTAGGCGCTCATCGCTGCGGTGTTTACGCCCTGCACTTCCCACGTATCACCTGTCAATCAAACGGCGTGGGCGGGACCGTGACGCCCTCACGTTTCCTGTCGACGGAGCTTGAGTTTCTATAGGTGGCGCTGTTTTCTGTGTCTGTTCAGCCCTTGGTGGTCAGCTGCCCAGCTCTTCTCCTTCCCTTTCAAACTGGAAACAAAACATTTCACTTCTTGTGAGTCAGGCAGGAAATGTAAATGTTAATCAGTGATGCAGAAGCCATTTCTAACAAAAATGCCACTAATTATTACTTTCATTTTCTGCCACTACACGTCTCACTCGGGATAGGATCATCGCTTAAATGCCCTCAAGATTATATGGAATGGAGAAAATAACAATGACAATTAGAAATCAAGTCTATATATTTGAAGAAAGATGGGAAAAATTGGTGAAGTATACAACAAACAATACTCGTAATGATCCATAATATGAATGTTGTACTTATTTTGTCTCCGAATAGGTCTACATCTTGGGCCATGTAGTGTATATCAGGGAAATGTATCCTCCAAATGGAATGAAATCATATCGATATTTGTCAAATTAATTGATACATAAATATATATATATATATATATATATATATATATACATTTATATATATATATATATATATATATATATATATATATATATATATATATATATATTTTTTTTTTTTTTTTTTTTTTTTTTTTTTTTTTTTCTTATTATTTGTCTGCCTATTTTGTTTTTGATTGGTTGTTTTTTTCTGTTTTGTCACTGTCTTGATTTTCTAAAAATGCAAATAATAATAAAAAAAAATGCCCTCAAGATAATGTAAATAAAATTACAGCCTATAAATTGTGTCAGAGGCTTTATATTCAGGAATGAAATTCTGGCGGAAACACTGTCACTGGCAATTTAAAATCCAATTTTTAAGATACAGAGATTCAGAATTTGTAAGGAAGAAGGACGCTGCATTTTGGGATTGTGCCACAATTACCGGCGGGTGGCACTTTTTGTTCCTGTTCGGCGTCCAGGTGCTGAACATGTTAGTTTTTCAGTCACAAATATACAAAGAATGCACAAAGGAGAGGTGTTTCTGCAGGGAGAAGCTCACAAAGGAAGTCATGGAGCGATGTGAGGGAAAAGTACATCTTGTTAATGTTGTCAATCTGCACAAACTACCAAACAGAGAGCGGATGACTGATCCAGATGTGCTGCCTCCAATGGACTGTGTTTACTTGTCAACAGTTTAAAACATCTCAAGGAGCCAAGCTCAACTGGGACAGAAATATCTGCTACTGGGAATTTCAGCCTAAATGCACTGATACTGACCTTCCAGAAACCACATCAGTCAAACTCCACGAGCTCAGTGTCCAGAAAAACTTCACTGAAGCAATTTGGGGTTGATTGGGTTGATTAAATGCTTTGCTCAAGGGCACCTAAACATGTGTTGATAAGACAGGGGAGAGAGTTGTTGTTTGTTCGTTTCCTCCATGCAGAACATTCTGGCTTCTCTGACCTCTCGGCTACTGCCACTCCAACAAATACATCTGCCGTCCAGACAGACCCGGGTCAGCTCTGCCGTCATATTTTCCGTCAGTGTTTGTGTTTGTTTGCAGTCCAAGGCGGGCACGACTTGCACTTCTGCCACTGTGGCACGATTCTCTGCATAATGTGGCTGAAACGGACGGATTACGGGCGCGAGGCTGGAAGTAACATTTGGCTTCAACCTTCAAAAGAGCAATAAATAATGGTTTTACTGGCCGTGGCACACAATGAGCATGATGTATCTGTGGAGGTCGATGGGGTCAATGACCAAAACCAGTGACTCAACGATTTCTTCCCCAGATGCTGAGATTTCTGGCTTTCGACGCTCACTTTCTGGCCCACGGTCAGATTTGAACGCCGGCTAAAAAGCCTTGGTTTCAAACTACAAAATCCAAATGACAGCAGCGTTACTATTCCAGTATTTAACAACGTTGGGTACTGCCCATACGCAAATCTGATATATGGCCATATATGAACATATATTTTAAATAATGGGACATATAAGGTAACATATTTGGACATATATTTCAGGATATGTGTGCAAATATGTGGCGTAAATATTTGGTCTCTGACATAAGGTAACATATATGTGCATATACTGGATTGCATTATTTATTTTCCACATATATTAAGAACTTTAAGTGTGAATATGTGGCAGATATATTTGTGTAGCACATATATTTCAGGATATGTGTGCAAATATGTAGTGTAAATATTTGTAATTATTTATTTTAAAATATATTTTTCATATATGCCTATATACTTATCATATGAGACATATATTTAATATGTAGTTTACATATATGGCCGTATATCAGATTTGCGTATGGGTGATGAGAAAGAGAATTTTGTCTCTTAACAGTCGTGTTTATTAATTCCCTGTTCAGAGAGAGATGGAAGAGCATCACTCGTGCAGGCCGAATCTCAGTTTTCTCCACTTGCAGTTTGAGCTCTGACACGCTTATGTCATGCTCAGGTTCCCGCTTTCATCCCGTGATCTGAGCGAATCATGCGCTTTGATGATGTCACCTAAATATGCTGTAATTATTGGAGTCGCTGTGCAGACACGTTAGAGCAATTACCTGCGTCTTTCTGCATGTTTTCTGCCCAAGTTTTAATAAAATTCAGGGATCATGGCTCAGGAGTCAGGAAGACTGAAAGCTGGAACGCTTTCAGTCGTTCAGTTCGTGCGATGTTGGAGCCGGTTTGTCCAAATCCACTGATGCACAGCTCTATAATCCACCTCTTCCCTAGACATTTCCATTGCACCTCTGCTTGAATTAGCTAATTTACTCATCTCTGTTGCAAAAATGTGACTTTATTGTTTTATTGTTTTTGCCAGTTTCCCGTCCTCTGTACGTCGTGGGGACAAGCCAGAACGAGCGACTCGAACAGGAAGAGAAAGTCTAACGAGGCTTCTACAGTTCCTGCAATTCAAGTCTTAGATCAGGATTAGTAAAGGTTATGGATTACTTAACATCTCTTTGATATCATTTAATACCGTCCCCGCTTGACAACCCTGCACAAGCTCCAACAGCAACATCAGCATTACGCAGGTAACCCAACACTCACTGAATTCAAACGTGTTAAATGTTTGAATGCAGCCGCTGCCATGATGCTCATGGGCAAAGCAGACGCCTCACAGGTGAACAAACAGGGCGCGACCTCCCAAACGCAACTTAAATACGAGGATTTACTAATTTTGTTTTATTCTAAGCCAATGTCAAAAACAATCTGGGTAGCTAGGAAACTAGATTGAGACAGAGAGAGAGACCAAACGAGAGAGAGGCGCTTAGAGATAAAAACACATCTGTCGTCAGCGATTAATTACACAGTTTTAAGGATTATTTCACCAGGACGTTTGACAGAATAAACACTCTCACTTGCAGAAATGGCTTGGAGGAGTAGTTACACTGGAAGCATGGGGATAAAATGAAAATTAATCGCTATGAGAAAATTAAATCCATGTTGTAGTAAAAAGCAGATTGTCCTCTGGCAAAATAAAAGTTAAATGTGGTGCTGTGGTGGAGCGTTAAGGGAGCAACAAACACTGCACAAGGAGGTAATTCATGTTTTTAGGTAGCTAATGCTAGCTAGCCCATATTAGAGAACATTCATCAATGTTAGCCAACTAACGTTAGCTAATGTTTCTTGACCCTAACCCTGACCTTTACCTAACCCTTAACCATGACGACAAACCTTTCCTTTACTTTAACAGTAACCTTTGACCCAGCCTTGACCAAGTGTTTTTTAGTGGCTAGTGAGCTAGCTAGCTAATGGGCTAAAGTTACATAGCCAATGTTAGGTTTTTAGCTTGCTAGCTAGCTCAAGTCAGCGCAATTAAATACAAAATCAATGCAAAGATGCAAATAGATGCAAATTTCTGTGTCGTGGATGACGTGAAAATGTGAAATTCAGTTTATTTATGTGAAATTTTTCAACTCAAAAAAAGTCATAATTAAAGTCATATTAAAGTCATAGTAAAGTCGTAAATTTACAACTTTTTAACTTTATAACTCTTTGTAACTTGGTTTTGGTTTGATACAGTAAAGTACATTAAAGTTCCAGTGACTCAAATTTGCAAAATCTGTGTTTAAGAATTTACTTTACAGGATGTATGCAATATCAACTCATAATAATCTGAGCTCAAAGAGTTTATTCTGTGTTTTTCACTTTTTTTGGGTTTCAAAAATGTTTCAAAGTTTGACTGCTTTATACAACATAGTGGCTTCTGCCATCTGTAACAAAATGAATATTATTAAATTAAGGACTCATTTTGTAATTAATAATATTAATTCTGGGCTAAAATCACAAGTATTTCCTTCAGCTACACGGCCACAGCATCTGCAGCATGTTTGCTCCAACCTTTTTTTTGGCAAAATGAAGCCAAAAAAAAGTTTTTTTTCTCACAAATTTGTGACATTATAATCTAAGAATTTTTTTTTTTTCTCATGAATTTGTGAGTTTTATTCTCATAAATTTACAACTTTGATCTTAAATTCGGAGTTGTTTTCCCAGAATATTACCCCCCTCCTCCGGCTCCATTATTTCCCCCCCCCATGCACCACCATAGTAAAACCATCAGGATGCATGCAATATGAGAGCGTGGATTTGCTGTATGAAAAGTATCATCAGTGTAAGCATGAATGGGAATGGGCGCCACAGCTCCAGCACACACACACACACACACACACACACACACACACACACTCGCCACACGCTGACATGATCTGTGATTGAACAGAGGAACTGGCACCGCGGAGGAACGGCCTTCTGATGTGTATTTCCTGGTTTATATAAGGCGCTGCCATGCCTCATAAATCTATTAATACCCGGCCGGCGATCTGAATGCGCCGGGACCTTCAATGCGCCGTTCTCCCCGCGCCGCGGCACAGCCCGGCCCGCGGCGCACGTACACACATGCGAGGGCTTTGTGCTGTTGTTTGTTATCAGCAGGAACCCGAGTCTACAGGAGGGAGGAAATGTTACTGGTTCCCACCATAACTCAGCACAGGCCTAATCAGTAATGGTGGCTTGATGAATGGAAAGCCTCGGTACACACAGGCCTTTGTCGCGAGCTGTAAACAATGAGTCAGACTAGTATATCTGACAATTATAACCAGCCTTCAAGGACTTCTTAACATATCCAAATGTGGCCTTAAACCCCCCCCCACCACCCTCCTCCACACACACACACACACACTGAGCTCTTTCTCTCCCCCCTCCTCCTCCTCCTCTTCTTTTTAGCGTCAGTCATGTGGTTTTGTGAAATGACAGGCTCCACGTTCTCACACACACTAAATCACACACAACACTCTATCACTGTCAGCATTTACACTGTTTGACCTCCGAGGAGCTGCATGCGAACCTGAGCGCGTTAAAAAAAAAAAAAAAAAACGATAAAAGGAGCAGTTTTGCATAATCAGGTAACCTCCACGCTCTCTCACACACACACACACACACACGCAGAATGTCAAGTCTCGGGCTGTGTGTGTGTGTGTGTGTGTGTGTTCAACCTGCAGGGTAAAACAGGCTGCAGATCTCAGGCAGCTGCAGCCTGGAGGCCCAAATAATTTCTGTAGGAGCCAAATTCCTCCGACAGCGTATTCGGGCCGTTACAGGGGGCTCAGATATTCTCTGAGATTAACGTGGTACATTTACGAGAAAAAACTCACAAATTTATGAGTGAACAACTTCAAAATTTTTATTTTAAAGTTACAAATTTACAAGACAGCTAGTTTGTTCTCCTGTGGGATTCAGTCAGAAGTAAATCCTGCTGGTTTGAGTCCAGAACCCCAATCTCCTCCTCAGCATCTGGACTCTGAAGAGACGTCGCTGTGACTTGGGCCGAATCAGAAGAAGAAGAAAATAGTCTGGTGATTCTGAGCTCAAATCAGCAGGATCTCCTTGTTACTAAATCCCATTGCAAGGTAGAATTTGATACACAGCAGAGTCAGCACATGAGGAGCCTTGGACAAGAAAAAAAAAAAAGTATAAGAAAAAGTATTTATTCTCCTAAATTTGTGACTCTATAATCCTGGAATCATTTGCGAGATTTTTTCTTGTAAATTTGCGACTTTAATCTCATGATTTCTGAGTTTTTTTTCCTGAAAATGGCCCTAATACGCCGCCACAAACTCCTCACATTAGAATATGGTAAAAACGTCTTCAGCGCCTCATTATTGACCTTGTTGGACGAAAAACGAGATTAACACTGAACATGAGACTGAGCAGCTTGCTAAAATCAAGATTACTTACTTCATAAAATCTTAATCTTTATTTACAAGATTAAGATTTTGTCCCTATATGTTGTATTCTGTTAATTTACCTTGTAATGTAACAGGCAAGGAAACGTCATTCTTTCTGCTTTTACTGTGAAGAGTTGAACCTCTTCCCATAATGCAACCTGCTGAAACAGTTCTGACTCAGGTAACTTTGTGTGTGTGTGTGTGTGTGTGTGTGTGTTGTAACATGAGCATCAGCTAAATGTTGAAAAAGGCATGCGCATGTGGAGATGTTTTGGTCAAATGTGCATCAAATATGTCCAATTTAGGTCTAATTTACCTTTGATCCACAGCGGTCCTGAGGCCACATGGTGAGGACCCGCTAGTAGTCGTCTCTTTATGTGCCTGAACAAAATGCATTAACCCAACTTGGCTCTGATTGCTGAGGGATCTGCCAGGGAAAGGGCCCTCGGGCTGCATTTTTTATGTATGAAATCCCCCACCCGTCCCTGCCGCAGAATACAAATTAAATAAGAATTAAGTGCAATTAATCAAATGAAAATCATCATCAATCACTAAAAAATCATTTAGGCACTCCCGATCTCGCCACTTGAGCCACATCTTATATCAGATTGGCTGCCGCACAAATGGTGACGTGCGGCGGCTGGCTTCGCGATGCGTCATCCTGCTGAGGTCGATGTGACTGATACGACCATGAGCTCCACTTTAACCTCAGGGAGAAATGAAAAGTGACGCTGAACCCACCTTGTTTGTTAGTTTTCCAGCTCAGCGTTATGCCTACACTGCAAAAAACGCCATCCAATTCAACCTTAAGTCTATTTATTCCCACCACACGCTAACAAAATGCACCAGTGGAATGAGATAATCCCACTTGTTTCCAATGCAGTTTCACTTGTAAGTGTAAATATGATGAAACAAAACTGAATAAGGCACATCAGCCCACTAGAATCAACTGAATTACTTTCACTTTCTGGACTATTTTTAAACAATTTCCTCATGGTATACCAGTAGGTGCTCATAAAAATTCCCATCGATAATGCCATCTGTCATTTATGAAGACTAAAATAAATTTACATGGAGTTGGTCAGTTTATTCCAGCCTAGCAGGAGATGGTCAGGAAGTCAAATCTGATTCGCTGAGGTGCGAAGATTTCCAAAGAACGTGGAGTCAAACTATAAATGAAATGCAGGGACTTTGCAGCGATGTGGTGCGTTCAGGAGCCGTCGACAGGCAACGTCGGCTGTCCTGCTCATCTGCAACAATAAATGATCTTGTTTTCCTCCAGCTCTCAAAATGATGCTGGGCTGCTAAAACCAACCCTGAAAAATGACTCAACATTGCAAGGGAAGGGGAAACGACTGCTTCTAGAAAGCGTCCCATGTCGAAAATACTACCTTAAACTTTACTTAAGTACTTTAGCTGAGTAAAAGTACTCAGCCTGGCAGCGTGGAGGCAGTAAAAGGTCTGACTGCTGAGCTGAGGTGAGCTCACGCTTAATTAGTTTGCAGTATGACAGAAACCCATTACTGACACATTTATTTATGTATAGCGAGTACAAGTTTATAGCTGCGAATGCTGACTTTTTTTTTCTTCGGCATTCACCATCATCTGTCATCACACCAATAAAAAATCTGTTAGTGAAAGCACCATGGAGATAATCCTCACACAGGCCAATTAGACTGCAGCACCACAGGCGGCGGCTACGTACAAACACACCAACTCCATATACTATTCACATACTAAAAGACCTCATATTTGTAAAACATGAACAAGTTATTTTTATAACACAAAATTCAGAAAACATTGGAAAAGGCAGTGTTTTTTTTTTTTTTTCTCTGTGATGGAGACCGAAAACTGAAATTGTGACCCAAAAAAACAAACCGAAGCATGGGTTTATTGAGCCGTTACACCCCTGACATTTATATGTTATCTGAGTTATAAACTTGCAATTATGAGAAACAAAGCCATAATTTTCAGGTGAGTCACAGCTGTGAGACAAAATCTCACAATTCTTTGCTATAAAGTCATAATTTATGTCTCTATGTGTTCTATAGAGTACAAAGTTGCCTGAAGTGAAAATGAAGATACTGCGATGCCGCTGCAGGGCTGTAGAAACAACGGAGCCGGCAGGGTGGAGCCGGCGTGGACGGAGTCACACACACACCAACACACACACAACAGAACGTGCTAGTTATTGTATTAGTCTCAGATAGTAATGACGGTGGCCTTCCCTCACCTGGAGGCTGGTGCCAGAGAGCATCGATAATGACAGGGAGGAAAGGATGTGTGTGTGTGTGTGTGTGTGTGTGAGTGGGAGAAGGTACACTAATGACAGTGAGGTGAGTGTGTGTGTGTATTTGCAGCAATTTGTGTGTGCATACATGCAAGTTTGGTGTTCATGCGTGCCACGATATGCTAATGTGAGTTTGCCTGCGAGTGGATGTCTGTTTGCGTGTGTGTGTCTGCTCATGTGCGTGTGTGTGAGTGATTGGAGGTCAGGAATGTGTGTGTCCCACAGCGGGAGACAGTGTTCAGTTGGCCACGCCCACAGACAGTCTGGGGCTGCTCAGTTCATCACGCCGCAGCCATGTTCTCCCACAGTCTAACCCGAGTCTGCAGGTCGATACAGATCAAGACCCGAGTCTATAGGCCGATAAACATCAAGACCCGAGTCTGCAACCCGATACAGATCAATTCTCGGGTCTGCAAACTGATAAAGATCAAGACCCGAGTCTGCAACCCGATACACATCAAGACCCGAGTCTGCAGGCCGATAAACATCAAGACCTGAGTCTGCAACCCGATACACATCAAGACCCGAGTCTGCAAACCGATACAGATCAAGACCCGAGTCTATAGGCCGATAAACATCAAGACCTGAGTCTGCAACCCCATACAGATCAAGACCTGAGTCTGCAATCCGATAAACATCAAGACCCGAGTCTGCAACCCGATAAACATCAAGACCCAAGTCTGCAGGCCGATAAACATCAAGACCCGAGTCTGCAAACCGATACAGATCAAGACCCGAGTCTGCAACCCGATACAGATCAAGACCCGAGTCTGCAGGCCGATAAACATCAAGACCCGAGTCTGCAAACCGATACAGATCAAGACCCGAGTCTGCAACCCGATAAACATCAAGACCTGAGTCTGCAGGCCGATAAACATCAAGACCCGAGTCTGCAAACCGATACAGATCAAGACCTGAGTCTGCAACCCGATACAGATCAAGACCCGAGCCTGCAAACCGATACAGATCAAGAGCCGAGTCTGCAGGCCAATAAACATCAAGACCCGAGTCTGCAACACAATACAGATCAAGACCAGAGTCTGTAACCCGATACAGATCAAGACCCGAGTCTGCAGGCCGATAAACATCAAGACCCGAGTCTGCAAGCCGATACAGATCAAGACCCGAGTCTGCAGGCCGATAAACATCAAGACCCGAGTCTGCAAGCCGATACACATCAAGACCCAAGTCTGCAGGCCGATAAACATCAAGACCCGAGTCTGCAAGCCGATAAACATCAAGACCCAAGTCTGCAAGCTGATACACATCAAGACCTGAGTCTACAAGCCGATCCAGATCAATTCTCGGGTCTGCAAACTGATAAAGATCAAGACCTGAGTCTGCAAGCCCATACAGATCAAGACCTGAGTCTGCAGGCCGAAAAAACATCAAGACCCGAGTCTGAAACCCGATACAGATCAAGACCCGAGTCTGCAGGCCCGATAAACATCAAGACCTTAGTCTGCAACCCGATACAGATCAAGACCCGAGTCTGCAACCCGATACAGATCAAGACCCGAGTCTGCAGGTGATATAGTGGTGTTATCTAATTTATCGTTATGTCTGGGCACTTTGGATGATCTCAAATACACCATGACTGCTGTCGATGTTTTCATAGACCACAGAGATGATCGAGGCTTGCAGGGTCATCTGCATCTGCTTCCTTTTGTCTGTAGTGAAAAAGCCAATAATTTTGTCCTTTAAATATGCTCAACTGCAACATTAGAAAGACTGGAGGAATTCTGCACCTCATTGTGTTTTCCCATTCTTCTTCTGGCAAGACAATGGAACCAGAAGCTCCAAATCACTTCAGTTTTCTGTGGCACGATAGAAAAATGATCTGTTGCACGATAGAAAAATGATCAAATTTGTTAAAAAAAAAAAAAGGGCTGTCCCTGGTTCGAATCCGACCTTAGCCACTTGCTGTATGTCCCCTTTTACTCCCCTGCCTTTCCTGTCTCTCTCTATTGTCACCATCCAATAAGAAATGCCCAAAAAGTTTGTTAAAAAAACAGGAGAATTCATTTAAGGGCTGGATGCATTATTACACTGAGACTCCTGCCTAAGGCCGCACTCAGACAGGATCAGGCATTGTGGCACCGAGCTGCAGGTCTGTACGGAGGTGTGGGTGTGTCACTATGCCACCCGTCTGCCCGCTGTCTGCACATTTGGTCTGATGACGGGCTACACGATTGGCCACTACTGCCTTTCTTTGTTTATATGCAAAAGTGTCTGTATTTATTACCTTTATGCATCCTTGGTTATGCAAAAGTTTGATCATACATTTATTTAGCGTAATACTTGTCAAACTATAGAAAAACAGGTATGCACTTCATAATGGTTATAAATAGTGGAGGACGGTAACAAAGGGCTGAGAAAGTTCCAGTCTCTCAACACAGACATAATTCCCATAATTTCTAAATTCTTACGCCCACCTGTCTGTATTTTTCATGTCTGTCATGACCCTACATCCAACACACGCCTTGCAGTGATGTAAAATACACCATGCTGGAAACCACTTCTCAAGCCCAAACACTGATTACCTGCTGAGCAAGTGGAAATCCAGAGAGATGCTGTAGATTTTAAACATAGCTTTTATTTCATTTTCACAGGAAAACAACTTTCTGTTTAACAACAAGATCACATTGGCACATAACCTCCAAATGTGTTGCACC
This sequence comes from Myripristis murdjan, assembly GCF_902150065.1. Taxonomy (NCBI): domain Eukaryota; kingdom Metazoa; phylum Chordata; class Actinopteri; order Holocentriformes; family Holocentridae; genus Myripristis; species Myripristis murdjan. The sequence goes on from NC_044001.1 coordinate 4,210,104, forward strand.
GGGTTCATTTAGCTTTGGAAGACGTCCATGTCTTGGGACAGTGGCATCACGAACATCTATCATAGGTCAGTTTCCTTGGCGTCACATCGATTCAAACACACTTTGGGCAATACTGATAAATTAACCATGCATAGCTGAAAATCTTGGGCCTCAGTTTTGTCTGTGAAGGGAGCAGATTTTCATGAACTTTGTTGTGATTTAGCAAACTAGCTTTCAGTCTGAGGGCCTTTTCCATTGGAAGATGACAGTCTGGTTTTGTCTTGTAATTGCATAGACACTCTTGAGAAGCATCTGAAGATTGTGGAAGAGAGAGGCCAGCAGAGAGACTTAAAAAAGATCTGACATGCTTATTTTCCATGTTTAATTTATCTGATTTTTTTTTAAATGGTCACATAAATTGCAGATTGGCCCTTTAAGCTCATAAAGGCATGCTGGGAAACAAAACCTCAGAGCCTTGAGACGTGCTGACCATCACCTCCACAACCCTGAACACACACGCTGCACCTTATCACCGCTGGGTTTGTCACCGTGTGTGTTTGCTCACCTTGAGATCACCTTGTGCGTTCACGTGCGCGCTCCCACATGCACACACATGCTGACTCATGCGGGCCCTGTGGGATTGCTACTGTATAATAAAGCGCAAGATGATGCATCAGCTCATCCTCTGCAGAAACACCTGAGACACACCGACACACACACGTACACATAGGGTGTGTAAAGGTAATGAAACAGACACATCAACATGCTAGCACACACACTACCTTGTTCTCACACAGATACACACACGAGCAAAGATTTACTGACAGAAATGTACACAGACGTACAAGACAAGACACTAACATGTTAAAACACACAAAGCACACACACACACACACACATGCTTGCCACCTACTGCGCCACACCCTCTGGCTGTGCGCCCGCTCGCCATCTCAACTCCATTTAAACCCAACACAGAGTTTGAACAAATAATGTAGCAGAAGAGGAAAGCGGTTTTCAAACACAACGCTTAGCAAATCATCATAAACTGTGATGTGATGATTACCAGCCAAACCACTGGAAAAACACAAACACACACATACACACACACACACACACACACACGCTGCTCTGTGCTTCATGCTGAAAGAAGTGCCTTTTCATTTTCTGAGAGAGAGGCCAAACTTAACGTGTGAGAACATGAGCGCCAGAGAACATTACAGCTCGGCGAAGACAGAGCGAGGCCTGAGAATCCCGACAGCACAAAGGTGGGAACTTCACCCGCAGAACCGCCGGACAGCCCGACTTTATCCTCCACAAACCTCCAGAACAATCCTCTTCCTCTGGGAAACTTTGTGTAGGATTGAATGATAAGGCACTGAGACAATAGTGACATCAACGGGACTAAGTGTAGCATTTTAACATCAATGAATCACTGCCACATTCATTTGGAGACGTCGGTGTAATTACTGAAAACCAGGGGAGGGAACCGAAACTTTGTTGGTTTGTTCAAAATGTCCCTTGCTTTTTTTTTTTTTTGGCTCCAACAGTCTGACCTATAAATTCAAGTTCACTACTATGGACCGGAAAAAATGGATAACAAGTTTACTATACCATTCATTTGCTTCTTCTTAACCTTTCAATCCCCCGATGGCATGTCTGACTTCCCAGCTCACTCTGCACGTTACGCAGAGTGTAAACATATTGCTTAACTGATGCTACCGTAAACCTCATTTATCCTAACCCCAGTATTCATAACAAATATATTAAAAAAAAAATCTAAACATCACTAACTGCTTTAATTGCTGCAGTGATAACAGCTATGTTCCACAATGGTTAACCCTTTGAATTTTTTTCATGAAAGATGTGGAAAAGGGCAATTAATCAGAATCAGAATACTTTATTGATCCCCAGGGGGAAATTACTTTTTGTTACAATAACAACTCCCACTCCAAGTGTACAAGTAAAAAGAGCAAATAGTCAAGAAAAATAAAGGAAGAAATATAAATATAAATATATATAGAATAAAAAATGTACAAGTGCAAACATGGACAGGAGTTATTGCACTAGCTTAATTAGTAAATTAGGAAGAAATTTTGCAAGAAAGTACAAATACACAGGTGATACACAGCTGGAGGGTGATAGTGATTTGAAAGTGGTTAGCTGAGTATCAATCCCTTTTACAAATGTGAAAATGATATGCAATTAACTCTACACTTGGGAAATATGCTATGAGCTGTTTTTACCACCACTGACCGCTGTGAGGTTATAGTTAGCAGCAAAACACTGACCTCCATTATAATTCCAGGCTATGATGATGCAGGGAAAAATTTCTGCCTGCAAAAAAAAAAAAAAAAAAAATGACAGAAAACCCCTGGCTGGCAGTGCAAGAGCTAGGCTATGGCTTAGGTGAGGTATTTTTCTGCATGGAAACACATCTTTCATTTATGGAGTTATCATGCAAACATAAGATATTCAATGCAAAGCTGTTTTGTGAGATAAATAGGCCCACATGCTGTGAGCAACTACATACAATCATTTCATAGTAGAAGATACTGAAAGAGTGATATACATGGATGTGTGCAGGCTCTACGTGAAACCAAAACTACTAAGAGACCAAAGGGACTCCCTCATGAGTACAGGGTAGACTAACTGGACAAGGGCCCCAGGTTCCCCCTAAGACCATAAGAGCAAAAGGCCTCAAATTAAGTCCTGGAACATTTTTAAAGGTAGTCAAGAACATGGCAATGTCACAAAACAGCTGCAAGCAGGAAATATCAGTGAAACTGTTGAAGGTAGGGTAGACACTGGACGCATAGTGGCGGTGATGACCCTTCTAGGGAACCAGGGGATTGCTTTTCAGGGTCACAATGAGGGGGGAGATAGTGGTAATCAAGGCAATTTCATAGAGTGCATGCAGCTATTTATGCATTTCAATCCATTTTTACCGACATGCAAACCTCCATTACACACTAGCTTCATCTCACGATCATTCAAAAGAAAGTTGATCCTCTGACATCATAACAGCAGTAATTATTTCAGAGATCAAAGCAACAAAAATGTCTTCAAGCATAGTAACTGAAGCTAGGGATTTGCATTCAGAGCTACTTGCTCTATGTGTTCGTTGTGTAATTTCACAAGATTCACTCCTGATCAAAATTTTAAGACCAGTTGAAAAATTGCAAGAATTTACATTTTGCACTGTTGGATCTTAAGAAGGTTCTAAGTAGAGCTTCAAAATGCAAAAAGAAGAAATGGGAGTGAGACAAAAAAAAAAAATAATAATTGAGTAAGCAAGTTATTGCAAACAACCATTAAACTGAAATAGGCTGTTCATCAGCTGATCAAAAGTTTAAGACCACAGCCTTTAAAAGCCCAAATCTTTGCAAAAATGTGGATTCAGTGTCATTTTCTGTCAGGTATCCACACTGTCACACACACTTTTGATCAGGAGTGTATTGTAAAGGAGTGAGTCCCTGGGTTTTGAAAGCTTGATGCATTTGATGCCAGCACCATCAATGACACCATAAAACAGCAGCTTGTCAAACATGGAGTTGAGCATCTCACATGTGTTGCTCAAACATATGATGGCACAGGAGGGGGTGTTCTAGTCAAATCAATCCTTGAAAACATCTCAACACCCTCAGGCATGGGACCGCAGTCAACACTTTGCAGATTTGCCACCATCTACATGCTGGAGATGTTCCTAAACTGGCTTTAAGTCACATAGGGTGTCAGGCAGAGGTTGTTCTTTCCGGTTCTTGATGCTGCAGGAGCTCGAGGGCAGGTTTTCAGGAGATGGAGCACAACTTACAACAGGCATACAGCCATGTCATCCAGCCTCAGAGCAGCTCCTCACTGAAAAATTGCTGAGACACCTTACCACTCATTTCAACATCCACCTACTCTTAGAGGAGATCATGGTCGCAAAGAGTTTATTGACCAGGAAAGACAATCCCTCATATCCAAAGTGTCTTTTCCCGCCTGGATGTTGACATGTCCCCCATGCTTAAGGTCATCTTTCAGGTGGCTTTGACGATCCCTCTCAGCAGCCTCTCTGAGAGAGCTTTCAGTGCCTTGCATCGACTGCATACCCAGCTTAGAAGCACAAAAGGTCAGAAAGAGCTCAGTCACTGACTCTAATGTCCATTGAAAAGGAGATACAGGCTGGTGTGGACCTTGGAAAGGTCAGTGATAGATTTGTTCAACCTAAGCTGAGAAGCCACAATCTCATGCTCACCTCCTTCAAGGTAATGAGACAGACAAGTTGAACAGAACAAGTAGAGACATGATGGTGACAAGGAAAAACAACATATATACTTAAAACCTGAGGAGAATGGAAAACAGAATGAGGAATACTGACGATACACACAAGCTTTGAGATCATTAACCAGAAGCAGAGGCAGACAATGTACTGAATGTAACTTAGAGTAACTTAGTGCTTTGGCCCTGCAGGATTAATGGTATTTTCTGTTTTCTAAATTTAGCTGAAGTGAGCAACATGTGACTGACATTTTGGGATCAACAGACAGAAAGAAGAGCACTATTTTGTCAAGTTAATTTAGGGAGAGGCCACCTGTGAGTCACTTCCTTTGAGATGGCTCAAGGCTTAAATTTCTGAGCAAATACTTTTCATTTTCATTATTTGACATCTCTTTTTTCCCTTCAAATGTGGCTACAAGGGTTTCTGTGAGTGAAAACTGTCCATTTAGAGGTTTAAGTTTTCAATATTTCCTTGCAGTGGGGAAAATGCCCCCCAGTCCTCTTGTGTTTACTGTGCAGATCTGAACATCTACGAAGCTTCTGTTTCCTCCATCGAAGAATTTTTGTTCACTTTCACTTTAGAGTTCTTGAAAACAAGTTAAACTGAAGAGGCACAAGTGGAATTAACTCACACCTTTGACAGGCGCCCTCAATTATTTGAAGACAGATAGTGTTTTAAGAATGACTCATAGGATTAGCTGTCTTCAAATGCCATTTCTTGAAATGCGGTAGTCTTGTTCCAGGTGATTGAAAGCTTAAGTCGAGGGGAATGGACGGTCAAAGCATTATGAGGCACTGATCCTTTCTTTTCTTCTCGGGAGTTTGTATTCTTGCAGGGTCTTTGCAGGAAGTTGCTGGTTGAAAAGTTTGGATAGGGGTGTGCCGCTGGGAGCCTCTCCTTTCGATCAAAGATGGAGAGACGGAGCCAAATCGCCCACTCGTGGAGGCTCTCTTGTTGAGTCACTCGTACAGTGCATGGGCCCCCGGGGCTATGTGTAAAAGATGTGTATTCAATGCCAAAGTATTTCAACCCACCAGTGAAATGCTCTCAGCCTCAACGTGCTGGCCCGCTGTTTGTCCGGACATGCAAAGGCTGGCATGGCGAAGGTGGCATGTTTATGCAGGGGAGAGGTTTAGCTCACTGTCAGTAATGTTCAAGAAGCAGAACAAAGAAACGCACCTTAATGTATTAATCACATAAGTCTCTGTCTGTCACACGGAGCTGTCTTTCTCCTTTGCTGTCACGGGGGATCAGCGGCCGAGAGAGAAAGTCCTTTTGATTTGAGGCGACGGTGGATTCCGCTGGATGCCGCCACTTGCGTTGGCAGGCGCAAAATTTTAAGAGGGTAATCATAAGATTAATAAGGAGACTTCACACAGAAATATCAAAATATATCTCCCACGCTTTGGATCAACTAAGTGAGGTCTCAGCTGTTGACGTTCTGGTCTGTGGACATTTCTCAAGTCAATATTTAACAGGTAGATCTCCAGATTGTTGATTCCTCTGTAATGACCCAAACGATGGCCTACTGATAAGCACATCACGCCTACAGTTTGTTTTCTTTGCTCTCAGCCATTTTGAAGGTGGAGACAAAATAATGCAAAGGAGAAGAAGTTATTCAGTTTCAAGATCTTTTATTCAACAGTGACCTGAGTTTGTCTCCGCAGAGCACAAGACTGGAAATCAATAACAGTTCATGTAGTTTTATAAACATGAACCTCCTCCTATCTTTCCGGGGACAACACCCATCTTCTCCACCAATGAGATTTCTCCACTCACTCCCTATAATCCTTGATAAACCCAATGAATGTATTTCTCCTGCCTCAGACATCAGTCATTTCAACAGATTTCCCAGAACGAGATTCACGTTTCGCCAAAACTACCTGTACCCTTTTGCAGAACAGCTGACTTTGATGCTTAGTTTATGTTCACGCTGTCCAATTACAAACAAACCAGGGCTTTTAAACAAAAGTCAAATGGGCTTATAGGTAGCTAATTTATTGGATGACTTGTTATCCTGACATGTTTAAGATTTTGGCAGATTCAAGGAGGCAAATCAAATCTGATTCTGGTTCTTGTACTTTTTCCTAAACTGACTACCTCGCCTAGTTCACACCAATTAAGAACACATGAAGAAATGAGGCACTGCTAGCTATTAGATGTCGACATGCTTCTCCTTATACCCATAAATCCATGTCATTTCCTAACATGGCAACATTGCAAAACTATCTCTCCAACCAAAGCCTCAAGCCACCAAATGGGCGGACCAGTCAGCGTCCTTTGGTGAACTGCATGGCTTTGGTCATGATGACAGTGTCATTGCAATAATATCCAAAACTTAAGCAATGGGGCAAGAACTCATTTACAATTTCCCATCAAAATTGGCAAGAATCCAACACACGCTTTCTGTTAGGCTTGCTGACTTTCATCATCGCAATTGCTGGATTTGTTAAACTCACACCACATTACATTAGCCTTGACACAGCTCCCTTTTTGTTCATTTGTTTTTTTTTTTTTTTTTTTTTTTTAGAATCAAGGGAATTTGGGGGGTTCTGTTTCCCCTTCTTCCAACTCTTTAAAACATGGTTCCACCGGGAAAGAGTGAAGAAAAAATGTGTGGTCGGCAAATACGGGGTTCTTAGAGGCAACTATTGAAAAGACCTTTACACATCAATGGGGCAATTAACAAGCTGCCCTTTCCTGTTCAAATTTGGATGGACAACTCAACAGACCAATAACAGGACGATGGGTGAGTCTTATTAGCCTCCCCCTTTCTCCACAGTTGGGCAGCTTCTTCCAGGCTTCACATTCAGTACTGAGGAGATGGTTGGCTTGTCTGAGTAGGTAAGTCATTTAACCATGGAAGGACGATTGATCCAACCACTTGCTATTGTTTAAAGACCTGCTGCCACCCTTATTTCAAATGGTTTGATCCCAAAAGTGCCCAGACCTTGTTTCGTGAAATGAACAATGAAAAAAAAATCGGACAATGGCTCTGCGAGGTTTTTCTGTTGCTTCTAATTCTGTTCTTATTCCTAATGAACTGCACCACGGCTCTGTTAGAGGAGGGCTGGGAACGGCGTATTCAGGCATTTTGATTCGGCCATTTGCTGCTGCCTAACTCTGAAAGACACTCTCACCTGCCCAACACAACTGCGCTCAACCTCAACGACAAACACCACTGTGAGGATGACAGGCTAGAAACAGCATGCTTACTGTGGAAAAAGGGTGAAACATGACAAAGATTAGGATTGAGCAATAATCTGGGTTTGTTGCAATGTTTTGGTTGCTTTTAATTTGTCTTTTTCCCACATACCTTTTTTTTTTTAAATAAAATTTGTGGTGACTGTTCCATGTTATGGCCTATCCCAAACGAAACTGAACCATCGCCTCCGGTTATCGGCAAAATGACTAACTGCGAAGGTTTGGCTCACTCTCGATCATTCTGATTGGTTCAACAACTACAAAATAGCCCAGTAATGTTTTTGTTTCTGTGCTTGAAAGATAATGACTTTCTGTGAGATTACAACATGACAAGATGAACGACGGAGTACAGAAATGTCTGGTGTGAAAGCGCCCTCCATGATCTCATGGTAAAATACTTTAAAATGCTTGTGGTCGCTGTCGCCGCACTCCACAGGGAAATCTTTAATAAATCACCAAAGACTGGCTGATGTAAATTCTCACCTACATAATATTAAAAAAAAAAAAAAAAACACTGCAGTGCTTTAGCTGTTGATGATTCAGTCCAGGACAATTATGATATCTGCAGCTCTGTAGATGTGAGCACAGATCTGGCTCCTTCCTACACATCCAAACATGGCCTTCTCAAAGGTTCGTCTCTTTCTTCAAGTTGTTTTTTTCTGTTTTCCTGCCAGAGGATCACTGATGAATCACACTGGACGCGCAGGTTTGCGTTAGCAGTCACAGATTGTGGAAGGGCAAGCCGTTCGACCGACAGAGAGAATCCAAGAAGAAATACAAAAATATACCTCCCACGCGCCGGATCATCTCCATGCACTGAGACTGCTGATGTTCCGGTCTGAAGGGGTTCCTCGAGACAATATAATCAGTAATTGTGCAGAGCTGATTGGACAGACAAACACCTGCGTTCTGTGGACAGATTGAAACATGGCCGACTAAGCTTTGAGATAATTAAGGGCAATTGCTTTGCAGAGTTTGTGTTGGCTACCAGATTCACCATCATTAAACTACTGTTGACTTACTGAGTATCTATAGAAATAAAACTTAAGGAAAAAAAAAAAGTCGGTTCCCATGGAATCCACTGCCAATGGCTTCTTTTGGTTGTTGACATTTCAGCCCGAGACTTTAGCCGAGACGACAGAAACGGGTAATTAGCAGATGAAGGAGACATGCAGATTTGCCAGAGCAATCATCGGATTATCGTGGCAAATGAATCAGTAGAACAAAAGACCAGAAGCCTCCCATTTGGTTAATAATAACTTCAAATGACAATTATTAATGTTGTTTGTATTGCATGTTTTCAAATGGATCCTCGTGGCCATCAATCACTGACAGACGAGCGCCAGAGAGAAACAATGAAAAGTGTCAGATCTGACTTCACGGCGGGATTAAAGAGGAATAAAACAGGAATCAAACACAAAGACCAAATGATATCAAACTTTACTCCTAGATATTTTTTTCTGCAATTGAAAGACTATTGATATTTACATCTGAAACCTTTTGTAAGACGATAACAACATGCAAGATATTAAAATGTAAGGCAATTAAGAAGTAATGGTGAGGTGTTAGATGAAGAGGAATCGAAATATGGCCAAAAATCCTCTATCTTGAAATAACCTATTAGTATTAGTTTTGCATGAGCCATTATAAACATTTTTACGTTTTTTCTTTCAGTTTTTCCATTTTATTGCCATTGCACATGCCTCACTGTTCTGCTCAAGCCATTTTTAAATCATGTTTGATTGTTAAATGCTGTTTTACTGTTTATTTTATTGTGTGTTTTTGCTGTCATGTGTTAAGTCCAGTAGTAATCAGGCTCACAGCAGCGGTGGAAGAGCAGGAATATAATGTATAATCATCTCTACATCCGTGATTCACTCGCTGACGTCTTGCTTTAACACCTCTTTAAAGACAATCGGGCAGATCTGGAGAGCCGGTCGGTGGGAATCGGCTCGGCCTGTTTCCAGGTTACAGATCCAAACACGAATCGCTAAGCCACTCTCCGGGAAGAGAGACGGGGAGGCGGGATTAGAGGTGATGCAGCGTCTTGGTCATGAGCCTCGCCGGGTGTTCGCTGTGTGAAAGGTCACAACACGAGGGCAGCACAGTGAAGCCATGCTCTGTGCGTTTAGCGACACATTTTGGGCTCAACACCCACATTTTTATCACGAAAATGAGCAGCGGGACATTAGATTTATTACATTTCTAGAGTGACAATGTCAAAATTGATCAGCCAGCATTTTTGCCAGTTTTTCCAACTAGATTTGAACTGATTATTGATATTTTGGGTTCATATTGTCATGGAGATTCCTCCCTGGTCACATGAGGAAAAATCAAGCCTGTGAAATTTGACATTCAGTTTTTCTTTTCTTGAGATATTTTATTTATTTCATTGTTTAATGCTTGTTCAGTGGATCCAAGAGTTTCTTTCACCAGTAAATGATTGGTAACTTTAGTTTAAAGGAAAATATGTTCATGTTTAACTGACCAAGTTAAGTTAATTGAACCAAAATGAAGAGCTGGTAGGTAAAATCAATCTGAGGTGGCCTCTGTGCTGCCTGCATCAGCCGAACCCAAGGAGAGGCAGAAGAAAACTAAAACTAGACTGACATGAGGAAAAACAGCTGAGGCCAAACACGATCAGAGGAGTTACAGTCATTACAAATTACAAATCTGCCACAGACTTGAAAAATGCCAGATTAAGATAATCCATCCCAATAAACATGCTGCTGTCATTATGTTGTTTAAAAAATAAACTGCTAACGTGTTTGAAACTCATTGGTCAGCAGCCTCGTTTTTACATCAAACTTTAACCATTTAACAATAAAGGCTTTTCAACATTTTTTCAACAAAACAATGTGCCTTGGATGATTTTTTTTTTTTTTTTTTTTTTTTTTTTAAGTTTGCCGGTCATATTCCACACAGGATATTAATATAAAAAAATTTAAAAATATATTTTCCATTGTTCTGACCCACTCCAAAGTAAAGAACTCCTGATTCTTATTTGCCAGATTGAGCACCCACACAAGCACTCCTAATTTGCCTTCTTTTTTGCAAACAAACAAACAAACAAACAAACAAACCAATAAATCTTTATTTTATTGTACTGGAGTGTGAATAAATTTTCCAATTGTCCCCAAAAATTGTTGCGCTTCAAAATTTCAGCTTGCAAATGATATCACTTTTTTTTTAATTTATGGCAGAATTGTTTATGAGGACAACATTCAAATTTAAGCCAGTCTGGACGTTTAACATTTATAAAGTCATAACGACAAAACTTTGAATTGTCTAATTAGATATGAGCCGCTAACTCCAAACAAAATATTCGTCTGAAAACTGTTTCAGAGGCTTTTCCATCCGGGCAAAACTAACATTATGGTAGAAATACGGAATATTTGATGTTTTGAGGAGCAGGATCATAAAAATAAGTTGATTTCTTCAGAAAACGCCTGTGAGGAGCCTCATTGGTCTGCCTAGCCGCATCATAATGTTACATTATTAGGGGAGATTTCATTTTCCCTCATGATTTTTTTTTTTTTTTTTTTTTTTTTTTTAATTTGTCAGTTCCCGTCCTCGCTGAGGGTAACACTCCTCACATGTCGGGGTAGAAATTTATTTCCCTGCATGTTTCTCTGTCGTACATCGACGAGCTCGTTCCCCCAGGCTCTCCTGACGCTCCGCTGACTCGCGTCTAGTCGGTGTGTGTGAGTCAGGCTGGACGACAATACAACAATTCTCTAAATGATGATCATCACCTCAGCCAAACTGTCTTGACTGATTTTCTCCGATAGACACACACACACACACACACACAGAGAAATATGCACACCCAGAAAGAGCAGCTGCAGAGGATCTCCTGCCCAACCACTGTCTTAACGGCATGAATAATCAGGCATGGTATGACTTCAACACACACACACACACACACACACACACACACACAGTGGAGAGCTGCTGTCCTGCATTTCTTAAATCCTACTACATAAAAGTGACTATTAAAGTGGCGTTTTATTGTTATTTCATGTTATTGCTTCACATTTTTCAAGTGAAAGGGAGTTATTCCTCCAGGACATATTGCCCCTTTAAACCTCAGCTTGCCCAACATGTGCCGACAAAACGATTAGCATCCTGCAAATCTGCTCATTCAGGTCACCGCTGCTTGTTTAGCGCGCCGCTGGAAACACGCAGGTGGGACGCAAATGGAGCAGAAAAGTCAGCTCAGGCTCTTCGGGGGGTCAAAGTTCAACACGATTTAAAAAAAAAAAAAAAAAGAAAGACAGGCGGCGACACTCGATGCTGACAGTCCAGCTGTTACAGCAGCCGTCACCGCTTGTAATGTTTTCACTCCGTGCAGATCTGCTCGCCATTTCCTGTCTGAAGGGATTCCCACATGGAACGAAATGAAAGAACATGATTTTGACCCGTGTGTGTGTGTGTGTGTGTGTGTGTGTGAGAGAGAGAGAGAGAGAGAGAGAGAGGAAGAGCACAAGTTCAGTGATCACAACCACATCCAGGCCAGGCGGGTGGATCGATCTCGACGTCACTCAGAGTCAAGATTAAAAAAAAAAGTCCATTTACTTATTTTTTTTCTCTCTTTTTTCCCTTTTTATTATTTATTTTATTTTTATTTATTTACTTAATTTTTAATTTTTTTCTCTAATTTATCATTGTTATCATCATTATTATTATTTTCATTTATTTATTTATTTTTTATTTATTTATTTATTTATTTATTATTTTATTTTTATTTTTATTTTTTTTTTTTTTGTCACAATTCTAATTTCATTTTACATGTCGGGCTGGGGTGTTTTTATTGTTGTTGTTGTTGTTGTTATGTCTTTTTTTCCTTAAATATAAAACAATAAATTTAAAAAATATATTTAAAAAAAAAAAAAAGTCCATCTGTGAAATTTTAATCCATTTATTGAGTCACATCTTCTGAAAATGTGGAACAATTTTTCAGAGATTTGAATTGAATCTGGCTTAGAAAAAAACAGCCTCACACACACACACACACACACACACACTCCAACATGAGAGCTGACCTCCTTAAAAAATAAAAAATGTAGCTATGATTGGTATTAAAAGGTCTGCCAGGGGAAACAGCGCCCACATTCTTTCAGGATTAAACGTCGGTCTTTGAAATAGCGAGTGATGAATTTCACATCATATTTTCTCTGCACATGGATCTGAGTGGATCCAGCCTCTGGGAGGACGAGCATGTGTGTGTGAATCAGAACCAGGTGTGTGTGTGTGTGTGTGTGTGTGTGTGTTGCTGGGTTTCTCTGTGTTTTGCTGTTTGGTGGATGTGTGCAGCCCGGCGGGTTCGACCCCCCGTCCCGCTGCAGCCGGAAGGAACCGACCTGTGAAGGTGTTTCAGTGTGTGTGTGTGTGTGTGTGTGTGTCTGTGTGTGTGTGCATATCAGTAAGTGTTAGTGTGTTTCAGTGTGTGCTGGTGTGTTTCAGTGTGTGTGTGTGTGCTGCTGTGTTTCAGTGTGTGTTTCAGTGTGTATTGCTGTGTTTCAGTGTGTGTGTGTGCTGCTGTGTTTCAGCAGTGTGTGTGTGCTGCTGTGTCTGTGTGTGTGTGCTGCCGTGTTTCAGTGTATGTGAGTGCTGCTGTGTTTCAGTGTATGTTGATGTGTATCAGTGTGTGTTTCAGTGTGTATTGCTGTGTTTCAGCAGTGTGTGTGTGTGTTGGTGTCTTTCAGTGTGTGTGTTGCTATCTGTTTTTCTGTGTTTCAGGGTGTGTGTTTCAGTGTGTCTAAGTGTGCGTGAGTGTGTGTTGGTGTGTTTCAGCAGTGTGTGTGTGTGTGTGTGTGTGTGCGTGTTGGTGTGTGTCAGTGTGTGTGTGTGTGTGTGTGTGTGTGTGTGTTCTCATGAACCTGCAGACAGAGGTCTCCCCTCCTGTGAAGCTGCTGTTGGGAGGTGTGGCACGCACGCACACACACACACACACACACACACACACACACACACACACACACACACACACACACCGGCTGCTCCGTGTCTCCAAGTCTGTTTCTGCTGAGTCGCTCTCTCAGGGAATGACGAGGCATCACACACACACACACACACACACACTACAGGTAAACTGTGTGAATATGATAATCATCATAATCAGGGCATAATAAAAAAACATAATGTGCAAAAATGTAAAGGGTGGAGTGTTTTAGATGATGAATGTATAGATAATGACACGGTGTCAGATTGGATCTAATTTTCTGATTTGTCTGATGTTTATATTCACTTTTTCTTTTTTTTCCCATAATGCCTCTTGGGCGTTGCCGTGCTTTCTTGTGCCAAATATTCATGTTTTTATTCCGCTACATAATTACAGCCTCTCTAAATGAAGTTAAATCAAAACGTCAGATATGTAACAACTCTGTATGCTTGTGTTTGTTGTTGAGATTAGGATCAAATCCCGACATCGGCGCGGGGATTTGTAACCGGGACGGTGACGGCAAAATTGGTTATGAGCTGGCAGATCTGGACGCTCACCAAAGCGTATGTATCCCAGTTTTTCCTGTGTTTTTTTGTTGGCGCTCATTTTCACGAGCAAATAAGACACAACACCTGGAAATAAACCGTTCACATTTATGTCAAACTGGAACACTGTCATCGAAACGTCAAAAATCCTTTGTCAAAACGTAACTCTGATGACAGAAGGAAACACATTTCCATCACGTGAACACACTTTCACATCAGCAGCAACACAATAACACACTGAACACAAAACACTGCTTTTTTTTTTTTTTACTGCTTTTCATTTATTTCTTCAAAAAGAATTCTGAAAAGCTCAAAATAGAAATTAAGCATCTTTTATTTTTCACAGTAACAACGGTTTCCAAAATAACCAAAAAAGAAAAATCAATAAGAAAGGTGTCAACTCAAACCTGTATACAGTGTACAGTATACTGTACTTTACAGGAGAGTAAAGCAAACATAAAACAATAGCAAAAAATAATATAAAACATAGTATGTAATGCAAAAAACAAACAAACAATACAACAAAATCAAACTAAGTGTTTTCCAGAGATGGGGACTCGAGTCATTGTGACTTGGACTCGAGTCGACTCGAGTCATTGCGACTTGGACTCGAGTCGCTGTTTTAATGACTTGCGACTTGACTTGACAAAAAATAAAAAACTTGTGACTTGACTTGGAAGTTTAAGACTCGGGACTTGACTCGACTTGAGACACGATGACTTGAATGACTTGATTGTTGTTCATTTCATGTTTTCAGTTTGAATATAAAATATATATTCAATAATATCATATATCATATATATTCATATTCTCTACTACCTACCTTACGTTTTGGAGAAACACGCCCCTCATATCAGACGGTCAGCATCATGTCGGCGGGAGCGGGAGGAGTGCCGAGAGTCGTCCTTTTTGGCTTTCGTAACTCCACATGTGAAGGGAAACGGCGAACTGCCGAATGCAAGATCTGCTCAACAAAGATTTGGGACAGAAACGCTACAACGTCAAACTTTGTCCGTCGTTTGAAGAGCCGTTCTGCCGAGTTAGTGCTTGTAAATGAGCTAATAGCCTATTACCCTGTTAGTCGATAGTTAGCTTAGTTAACGTTAGCTTGATACAAGCATGGATACGAGATGGTTTGTGTGTGATTTATAGTCTCTTACTGACTTGGCGAGTTAGTGCATGACATGTAGGGCCTGATTGACGTTAGGAAAGCAGATCAATAAAACAGAGCAATAAAGCAAAAAGTCATATTTTTTAAACAGGTTAACTAAATTAGCCGATAATATTATTTGACATTAGCAGGTAAGATTGTAATAATGTGACTTGACTTGACTTGACTTGACTTGACATAACCTGTGACTTGACTTGACTTGACTTGACTGGACATAACCTGTGACTTGACTTGATTTGCCCAAGAAAAAATTACTTGGGACTTAGTTGTGACTTGAAGGTTAAGACTTGAGACTTACTTGAGACTTGCACATGGGCGACTTGATCCCATCTCTGGTGTTTTCCCAATGGTAACCACATGATTTCATTTTTGAGCGAGGTATCTTCTGTATGAAATAGTGTCAAGGGTTAAGGAGGAAGTGTGTTGCACTTGTGTCTAAGGTATGGCCACGCTGTGTTTATGTTCTTAGTGTGTAAGCAATCGAAAAAAAAAACTGTAATCTTTATTAATCTGCATTCAAACGAGGAGCCTTCTCTTGCCAAATAAAAGTTTCCTCCATGTTTTTTCTCCACCAAGGTTTTCATTGTATTTTTTCTCTTTATTCTCACTGAGAACCTAAGGTGTGAAATTCTCATTCACAGTTTCATAATGCGAGCACTGTGAAACCCGGTGAAACGTACAAGTCTATACACACAAACTACACACACACACTGAATGTGATTGACACATTTGGCTTTGGAAACAAGGGGAAATGAAAAGCTGCAATGTTGTGGCCAAAGCTGCCAGCTGCCTTGACCCCTACGGGAAGTATTTCCTACTTTTTTATTCATGTTTTTTGTGTGTGTGTGTGTGTGTGTTTCTCCAAGGTGCGACTGCCTTATGGCGTCAGGAAACCGCAGTTCTCGCCCCTATCTTTAGACATGGGTGTGTCTGTTCAGCCAATCCCTCTGTTTTGCGGCGTTTCTACCTGTTTGGTCGTCAGTCATCATTCAGATCCATCTCCTGGCACGCTGCTCCACTTGCACAAGAAGCATCTGGGATCGTCTCTCTCTCTCTCTCTCTGCATCAGTTTTTTGTTAGAATCAGACATATTTTGCCTCTTTGAAGCCCGAGCCAACACGCCAGAGCTCCTGCACTGTTCAAGGTGCAGGTTAGCGAGCTACAGGGGCATTATGGGTCAGGGGGCAGGCTGGGAGCTGCAGCAGTAGGCCCTGATGTGTTTTTTTTTTTTTTCCACCTATGTAACACACAGCTAATCTTTTCATCACTGCGTGCTGGGATGTTCAAATTGCACGTTGCCGTGTTTAAGCTGTGAGATTTATGTCACCTGGATCCATTTACAAGCGGCATTCAAATTCCACTGCAGTCGGATGACGCATCAAAATTATTTATGCCTCCAAGTGGTATCGAATCAGTTTGAAGTGCACATGTAAACACACCGAGAGCAAAGAGGAGCTCGATCATAATTTTCTCCAAATGTATCACACCTCCAGGCACAGTAGCTTATATCACACCTGTAGCCACATGTCACAAAAAACTGCCATGTAAACCCAAACGTCAACTGTTCAAAACTAAAATCCTGGATAAAGAAAGAAAGAAAAATAATAAAACTGATTAACAATTCCTGTTGGTGTAACAACTCCCTTTATCTGACACATTTTTACCCTTATTTAATTATCACATTTTTTAAAAATGTATGTTAAGTGGAAGTTTGAAACCATAGCATCTTAGTCAACTACAACATATAAAAATGACTACATAAAGGTACTGAATTTTTAATTTTGTCATCATCATGGTGACATTAAGTGATCATTGCACATAAACAAGTGCATAAATTGTTGTAATAAATGCTTGTTAACATATATACCTATCATAAAGCGCAAACTCTGTGTATTATTTAAACATTTTGACATAAATAACAGTGTGTTACTGTGCAGAAATAAGTCTTTAGCCAAGTTTTTGTTAGATACTTGGTTAGGCTCAGGGAGAGGTCATGGTTAAGGTTAGGAATCGTAACATGCATGAACATCGCTAGCCAGCATAAACCAGCTATGTAAGATCATTGTCCGCAGATGTGGAAATTTGCCTTTTGGCCTCACAAGTTGGTTAAAACACATCACATGAAATCACCATAGATACAACAATAAAAGACATGCTTCCGGTGTGAATGGTGTTTATTAATTTACCTGAGTTATTGCATTTGGTATGAAAGACTTTTAGTAAATGTTTAGTTTGGCCGGTGTTTTGTTTCACCTGCATTTTATATGTACATCCTCGTTGTCAGCTAGATAAAAATGAGTATTGCTGTCACTTCACACGGCGCTCAGGCTCAGGGATCTCACCCACCACCGCCCAAACTTCTTTCAAACAGCCTTCAAACCCACTAGAACAGGGGTGTCAAACTCATGCCATGGAGGGCCAAGAGGCTGCAGGTTTTCATTCCAACCAAAAACTCCACCAGGTGATTTCACTGATCACCCTACCTCCAAACAGAGAGGCGGGACTAATCAGTGAAATCACCTGGTGGAGTTGTTGGTTGGAATGAAAACCTGCAGCCTCTTGGCCCTCCATGGCACGAGTTTGACACCTGTGCACTAGAAGGTACAGTATGATTGATAACGCCCGCTCAGTGGTGTGACAGCAGGCGACTCGGGCGTCTCCTCCGTCTTGACTGCAGCGAGAGGGGGAGGGCAGGGTTTTAAAGACCTGTCTGTCTGGGAGTCCTGATGTGTATCTTGAGATCTGACCTGGAAAGTCAGGGGTGAAGTGTCCCATTAACCTCCGTCTAGGTGGGGGTCTGCGGGCCGCCGAGGGCTCTTCACCACAGGAGCCACTTAGCGTCCCACGCCTCCGTCTCAGGTCAGCTGCCTCTGAAGAGCGGCGTCCCGCCCTTTCAAGGCAAGTCATCCGTCCCTCCAATCCATCCATCCATCCAGGTCCGGTTTTTCAAGGACAGGGGCGACCAGCTTGTGAAGAGGTGTTCACTTCAAAGGCCGTTTCTAAGTCGGGACATCAGCAGAAAAAAGCTCACCCCCCCCTTCTCCCCTCCTCTCTTCTCTTTCCCTCTCTCTGAAATCCACTGAGGTCTTTGGTTTCACTTGCAAGGTGGAAAAACACAGGTCCATTCTTGTTTTTGGACATCAAAGCAGAGGCCCTGGAAGGAGACGCTTTATATGCCGGTTGTGTCCTCCTGTCAGGTTGATCAATGTTTATACATGGCTCGCTCTGTACTTTGACAGCTGCTGTGGTCGGAGCTATTAATCTTAGATTAGTTTGGCAAAACCTAGTGGTAAGCTTGCTTTGTTCAGAGACTTATGAAAATGATTTGCAAACCTCACCCTGGTGATAATGATACCACACCGGTACCCAAACCCCTGTAAATTACAGATTACAGAAGTGTCTGGAAAATTTGATAGTAAGCATGGCATGAAGATCCGGTGGATGAACGAGACAAACCACAGATTAATTTAACCGCGTGTTTGCACCGATTCCCTGGTGGATGATATCGGCAAACTGAGCCAAAAGATTGACATGTTCATACCTGAGACAAGGGAAATAATAGATCATTTGCAGGTTGGCAGGCCGATCAGTGGTGAGACCATGCCCACAGTAAATCACGTAGCACACACTGAGGTAGGGTCATGAGTCATGATTTATAATGTCTTAATGTCACAGTATGATCCAAAGCAAATTCATCCTTCACCATTTAAGACTTAAAAGGTGCACGACTCAGGATGCAAATGTAAAAATGCGCCTGCCTCTCCAGTCTAAACACTCCGTCCGCACGACTTGTCAGCCCACAGAGGCACCAACATGCCCAACCAGCAGTGCACTTTATCGACAAAACTGAATAATAATAATGCTAAAGACAATAACAATAATAGTAACTTCATTTCATAATCATTTGAACTATCAAAATAACCTCTGCCACCAAAAGTTATGTTTTTGCCCCTGTTTGTTTGTTTATTTGTTGACAAGATAACTCAAAAACTCAGTCCCTCCATGAAACTTCATGGAGGGACTGGCAGCGAGTGAGGGATGAACCAGTTAAAGTTGGGATTATCTAGGTCAAAGGTCAAGGTCAAAGATCAAAATCCCCCAGTGGTCAAAATTCACATAACTGTACACTATTGAAATTGTTCATTTAACCATTTAACTATGCAATAATTTGTACCTGTAGGACTTGACAACAATTATATAGGTGTATATAGGTAGACTTGTTTTTTTTTTTGTTGTTTTTTTTTTTTACATATTGCCAGTTTCAAATTCCTGTATTTATTGTTGTAATATTTTGTAGGATTAATGCGCACACTTGATGCACATACTTTTGATACGACTTTATTAGTGTTGGAAAATTCCCGGAATTTTCAAAGTTGGAAAATTTCCATGGGAATTTTCGGAAATTAACAGGAATAAACAGGAATTTTTGGGGAATTTATATTCACTGCATTCACCCGGTCATATACATGTATACATAATTAACATTTTGGTTTGTTATAAGCAGATATGCATGCAAACATGTTACATTATAATGAGTTTCCAGGGAATTTTCGGGAATTTTCATAACTGGCAATGAGTCTTTTACATCGCTGTGGAGGAATTTTGGCCCACTCTTCTTTACAGAAATGGTTTAATTCAGCCAAATTGGAGGGTTTTCGATCATGAAAGGCCTGTTTAAGGTCATGCCACAGTATCTCAATTGGATTTAAGTCTGGACTTAAATTCAATTTTGTTTTAAGTCTGGACTTATATCCAATCCAATGACTGTTGGTAGAGATGTTATTTTCATGAAATGCTGTGTTAGTTTTATGCCAGATGTGACGGGATGCACACTTTCCAAAAAGTTCAACCTTTGTCTTGTCAGTCCACAGAATATTTTCCCAAAAGTCTTGGGGATCATCAAGATGTTTTTTGGCAAATGTGAGACGAGCCTTTGTGTTCTTTTTGGTCAGCAGTGGATTTCACCTTGGAACTCTCCCATGGATGCCATTTTTGCCCAGTCTCGTTCTTATTGTTGAATATTGATGCTGACATTAATTTTACTGATTATTGTTTATTTTAGCCCCATTCACCTTAAGTTAACAACAAAAACGAAAATTTCCAAAATTCTTTAAAATTTAAAATTTTAAATTAAACTTCTTTAAAAACCTCATTCAAATTGATGACAAGAAAAAAAAAAAAAGAAAGAAAATTCCCAAAATTCCCGAGCCGAATTTTCCCGGGAATTTTCGGAAAAATTGGAAAAAAGTGACAGCAAAAATCTCCTGAAAATTTCCAAAATTCCAGAGCGAAAATTCCCACAAGAATTTTTGGAAACTTTCCGGGAAATTTACCGGCAACTCTCCACCCCTTTGCAACACTAGACTTCATACATAGTGCACTGCAAATACTCCTTTAACAAATTTGTAAGGCACATATTTCCTTATATTTCTGATTTCTTTCCATTTCTTGACCCAGTTTTTGCATTCTGATTCATTATCTCCGGGATTAACCATCACGGAAAGATGCAGCATCGTGCTGATGAGGGGGATCGTGCGGCACGGTGGAGGTTGCCATCCATGACTTCTGGTGCTTTATTTTTTATGACTCTATCATTAAATACTTGCACTATAGTGCTCTATCATTAAAAATTTGCATAAACAGAGGTTTCGGTCATGGTTTGATCCGGGACCAAATTCCCATGGTTCTCCAGGTGCACCACACCACAATCACAGAACCAAGTCTTACCAGTGTCTAACCAGTGTCTTGTTCGATCAAATTTTGGCCTCATTAATTTGACGCAGATGCACAACCGGCCTGCTGGATGGGCACCGAAACAGATTTGGTGCTGGCTCGCCCCCGCTGGCCGCTGGCAGGGGTGTTTCTGCACATTCCTCTCCCACACTGAACCTGCTCAGTGTCCGACCTGCAGACCAAAGGCTGCCGCGACGGTACAAGTTTAAAATATCACTTTTTTTTTCTTTTTCTTTTTTTTTTTTTTAACAGAGGACATTTTCCTGTTTTAGGGGCATTTTTGTCCCCTCTGCGGGCAGGCACCACTGCATTTTGGAAATTAAACCGTAAATCTGTACGATGGAGATATGTCATCCCATGCCATAAAGCGAGCAATAAGCAGAGACATGTTCTGCCGCTTCAGGCTACTCGGTTGTTTTTTGATCCATTGCAAGGTCATGAGCTCCAACCGATCAAGTGACAGACACGTTCACATGTGAACTTATGACAACTCAGCCACAAGAATGTGTGTATGAGTGTACGATTAAAATAATAAAATACTCACAGTCATCTGGGGGCATTTTTTTGCAGCCTCGGTTTTAATTACACAAGCATGAAATGATCTTTCAAGGGCATTCCTGCTATGAGCGAACAACCTCTGAACATGTGCACCCATTTTTTTGGGCAGCATGATATTTGTGTATTGGAAAAGCCATTAACATGAGAGCGCTGTGTTACAGATGGACAGCAGAGGAATATAGACAGAAAGTCACATGTTAGTCATTAGAAACCTCATGTTCATCATACCCTATCATATCCTTTTGTTGTGTGTGTGTGTGTGTGTGTGTGTGTTGGCCTACACTGCTACACTCAGAGGCATCAGTCCAACAGCAGAGCAGCAGGATCAGGGGACAAAGCTAAATAGAAATAAACATATGTTGATGATCATGAAAGCTTCCCTAATCTGGGCAAAATCCTCATGCCTATCATGTAACTGTGTTCGGCTGGTGTGCAGGGATGTTTTTTTGACGTGAGGTATGAACACTCCTGCAATCAGAAATGTGCAGGAGTACAGTAGATCCCCGCTGTTAGGTGAGACCAATCTCCAAGGCCAGGACTTTGAAAAGACAGCGTCACTTTTTGGATTGACAACCTCGTATTATTGAAATTATACAACTGGCTTTCACGGGGCTTTCGCCAGCCAAAGGGTCATAAAGTCTTCAGCTCAGAGAGCATGTATGCAAAGTCTCCAAATTTTTTTTTTTTGTAGCTGCTCCTCTGACAACCCCGATATTCAAACGTACTCTCAGGGAGGCTTTTCTCTGTCTAATAAACTCCCTGCCCCCCTTCCTGCTCTTCCACTCTCTCTCTCGCTGCACTGCACCACGAGTACAGATCTGAACATGTTTGACTTAACATGCAAATTTTCAGCTCCTCCAAAACCCGAGGGTGACACTGGAGGTTTCTTCTGATTAGCCCGAGCTAACGAGACAAAACACCAAAAAACAAACAAGATTGATTTATCGTTCCATCATCAAAGCGTCTGATCGACCCGGGCCTGCGGTGTGGCTGTGATCGACAGGCAGCGAGAGGCGGTATGAGCAGAATGACACAGGGAGGCGAGAGCAGAGGCAGACGGTCCGGCGCAGGGCCGTGCACACACCTCGAGAGCGTCAGGTTCCCCCGAGCTGCAGGAGGGCACATGGATGAAGATTTCCCAAACAAACACCAACAACATCTTAACCTGCTGACCTCTAGAAACCAATAATCAACCACAGAATCTTACAGCAAACCGCAGGATTGCACCATAGTATATGATTAGACTGGCATCCCATACAAAAATATGGCCATATATGAACATGTATATTAAATAATGGGACATATAACTTTACATATGTGGACATACACTATATTACCAAAAGTATTCGCTCACCCATTCAAATGATCAGAATCAGGTGTCCTAATCACTTGGCCTGGCCACAGGTGTATAAAATCAAGCACTCAGGCATGCAGACTGTGAAACAAGACATTTGTGAAAGAATGGGCCGCTCTCAGGAGCTCAGTGAATTCCAGCGTGGAACTGTCATAGGATGCCACCTGTGCAACAAATCCAGTCGTGAAATTTCCTCGCTCCTAAATATTCCACAGTCAACTGTCAGCTCTATTATAACAAAATGGAAGCGTTTGGGAACAACAGCAACTCAGCCACGAAGTGGTAGGCCACGTAAAGTGACGGAGAGGGGTCAGCGGATGCTGAAGCGCATAGTGCAAAGAGGTCGCCGACTTTCTGCACAGTCAATTGCTACAGAGCTACAAACTTCATGTGACCTTCAGATTAGCCCAAGTACAGTACGCAGAGAGCTTCATGGAATGGGTTTCCATGGCCGAGCAGCTGCAGCCAAGCCACACATCACCAAGTGCAATGCAAAGCGTCGGATGCAATGGTGTAAAGCACGCTGCCACTGGCCTCTAGAGCAGTGGAGACGCGTTCTCTGGAGTGATGAATCACGCTTTTCCATCTGGCAATCTGATGGACGAGTCTGGGTTTGGAGGTTGCCAGGAGAACGGTACATTTCAGACTGCATTGTGCCGACTGTGAAATTTGGTGGAGGAGGAATTATGGTGTGGGGTTGTTTTTCAGGAGCTGGGCTTGGCCCCCTTAGTTCCAGTGAAAGGAACTTTGAATGCTTCAGGATACCAAAACATTTTGGACAATTCCATGCTCCCAACCTTGTGGGAACAGTTTGGAGCGGGCCCCTTCCTCTTCCAACATGACTGTGCACCAGTGCACAAAGCAAGGTCCATAAAGACATGGATGACAGAGTCTGGTGTGGATGAACTTGACTGGCCTGCACAGAGTCCTGACCTGAACCCGATAGAACACCTTTGGGATGAATTAGAGCGGAGACTGAGAGCCAGGCCTTCTCGACCAACATCAGTGTGTGACCTCACCAATGCGCTTTTGGAAGAATGGTCAAAAATTCCTATAAACACTCTCCTCAACCTTGTGGACAGTCTTCCCAGAAGAGTTGAAGCTGTAATAGCTGCAAAAGGTGGACCGACATCATATTGAACTCTATGGGTTAGGAATGGGATGGCACTTCAGTTCATAGTATGAGTAAAGGCAGGTGAGCGAATACTTTTGGTAATATAGTGTATATTTGAGATTCAAATATGTTTAACACATATATTTCAGGATATGTGTGCAAATATGTAGCATAAATATTTGGTCTCTGACATAAGGTAACATATGTGCATATACTGGATTGCATTATTTATTTTCCACATATATTTGGAACTTTAAGTGTGAACATGTGGCAGATGTATTTGTTTTGCACATATATAATGCAATTATGTATACATACATGCATTGTATATTTGGATCCTTAATATGATTAACAGTATATGACTAAATCGTATATTAACATTTATGCAATAGAAATATATTTGCCATATATGTGTATATCTGGAAAAATATATGGAACATATTTGAAAGTGGCCATTTTTGCTATATTTTAAAATATATTTGTAATATATGCCTATATATGGACTTATATGTATATCACATATATAACTATCATATATGTAAGAGACATACATGGACATATATAATTAATATGTAGTTTACATATTTTGCCATATATCAGATTTATGTAAAGTTGACAATGCAGCTGTTCAGTTAACCTAACAGAATTATTTTACCTCAATTGAAATATACAATAAAGAAATAAATAAATCTGTTGGGACGAAAAATCGATTTAGATTTGAATTTCAAAATAAATAAATAAAATAATTACACAACTTGTAAAAATGGAGTATAGTGTGCTTATATTTAAAAAAAAAAATGTAATAATCTTATTTTTAAGTTTATTTTTAAAAAATAGATCTAAAATGCATGTATGTATCCATAATTGCATTATATATGTGCAAAACAAATATATCTGCCACATATTCACACTTAAAGTTCTTAATATATGTGGAAAATAAATAATGCAATCTAGTATATGCACATTTATGTTACCTTATGTCAGAGACCAAATATTCATGCTACATATTTGCACACATAACTTGAAATATATGTGTTAAACAGATATTTGAATCTCAAATATGTCCATGTATGTAAAGTTAGATGTCCCATTATTTGATATATATGTTCATATATGGCCATATATCAGATTTTTGTATGGGTTATTAGCAAGTGTCTGCACTGTACAATGAGGCAAAGCAACTGATAATTTAGCTGTAGTTTATTACTTAAAATATACACAAAACAACAAAAGTACAACAATTCAGTGTCTATTTCTCCAATTTGAGCAGTGAATATCAGCCAGAAATATTATACAGAGTATTCTCATGGTCAATGCAAAACAAATATTAGTCTGTTTGGCTGTTTGAACTGTTTCACACACAAAAAACACAACACAAGGAAAATAAGATTTTTCCACTGTAGGAGCAAGGCAGAGCTCGCCACTGTGTCATTAAACTACTCATTCATTAACCACATTACCGATAAATAACTCTTTCAACCAATCAATAATGAAGTCAGTCTATTAATGACAGAAAACATAAATCACCAGACAGTTTTTAATTGTCGTTTGGTTCTATAATTGAATCTCTTCGTATTGTAAATGGTGCATGTCTTCTTTCTTTACCTTGATCTTTGTGTTACCTGCAGAATGAATAATGAATGTTTATCCTACATCTTGATGAATATGATGGATAAATTAGTAAAATCTGATGACATGTATAAAATTGTGATGGAAATATCACAGCTGCAATGTGAGCTCTTCAGTCTAGCATTGAATCAGAATTCAAAGGTGCATCATCTGGATATAACAGTAATATCAACACTACAAAGCACTTTTTATTGCTACACACATTATTGATATAAATGCTGAGTTCTAGATAATTGCTGGCCTGCAGGGAACGTGGAGCCGACAACACACAGCACTTTGCATCACCTACTGCTGCATGATTGACTCACAACACCATAAACAAACATAATGAGACAACATATTAGCAGCCGGGAGGCAACCTTATTCATTACACAATCAAATTAAACTGTAAACTCGCCGTCTGTGGTCGGATCATTTTTTTCTCCCTGAAGCAGAAACGCAGACCAGGTCACATGATGTCAGCTGACAGCACATTTCCTGTTATTATTAATTGAATTATTAATTGAAAAAGGTGATAAAGAACCTGGGCAAGGCTGTTCACCTCATTCGTGAATGCGGCGTTTACACTTTGTTGACAGTCTGTTATGTTGTTCCATCAACGCAACATGAGGTCGAATTTATTTTTAAGCGTGCGACAGTCTCAG
Source organism: Myripristis murdjan (assembly GCF_902150065.1). Classification (NCBI taxonomy): domain Eukaryota; kingdom Metazoa; phylum Chordata; class Actinopteri; order Holocentriformes; family Holocentridae; genus Myripristis; species Myripristis murdjan. Next base: position 4,236,240 of record NC_044001.1, read on the forward strand.
AGGAAAAACACGGCCCTTGGTGTGCAGAGGCCTTTATTGCCTCGGACTAGATCGCGCTGCATGTCGGCCATCAGCTGTCGTCTGTGTGGCGTCTTCATGGACAGTTTTTGGGCGAGAGACGTGCAGGGACGCGAGGCGATTTGCCCGTCTGTCCCCAGTCGGTGTAGCTGCTTCCTCTCTGAAGTCAGTTTAAAGTCACTCTGCTCACTAAAGCTGCACCTCACAGTTTTAGGGTGTACTCAGACCTGTCTCGTTTCAAGCGGTTGTTCCGAGACAGGGAGCGTTTCCCCCCAAAGATCGGTTCATTTGGACACGTGTGAACACAGCGATCAGACTGAGGTCGCCTAGAGGGGGCGGTCTCGGCTCGCTTCCTTTCGAGCCCTGGAGCAGCTCGTCTGGAGTGAGAACAGAACCGACTCATAACTGTGGTTCATCCTCCAACAGAGGGGGGGCAGTAATGCACCCGGCTGCCAACCATCAACCAAAAAAAAAAAAAAAAGAAAGAAAGAAAGAAACAGCAGAAGAAGAAGCAACAGAAGAAGAAGGGCCCTGCGTTCCAAATCGCATACTTATACTTTTTACTTTTAGTATGTACTGCAGCTGCCCTTACAGTAAGTATGTAGTGTAGTATGCAGCATGCATGCGTATGCATCCTTTTGGGACACACTACATACATCGTCCCTGAGCTCCGACCCTCTTGCTCACTTCCGCCGCCGTCACATTTGAATGTTGTTGTCAAAATGCCGGTGCTGTTTCATACTGCGCTGTCCTCTGTCATATTTCTGATCTTCTGTCTTCCTGTCGCTGCTGCTGTACCTGAGCCAGTTTTGTGCGACATGTGTGTTTTGTTGTCCTCTGTATGTGGGCGTGGCTTGTACATGCAACTCAGTCAGTGCGACGTAACGTCCGCTGCGCAAAGGATTGTGGGTCAGAATGGTCAGAGCAGCATGCTGAAATCTGACCGGATGTAGGGGAACATCCTGGTACTCTTGGCATACTGCATCTGACATACTATGTATTGGGACATACTAAATCTTTTCTTTCCCTACTAAATAGTATGGTAGTATGAGTATTGGAATGCAGGGGGGGGGGGTTTCCTTCCGGGATTTCTGACCAATGAGAGAATAGTCGGTCCGCGCATGGCATTTGTTTACAACTTCGAAAATTGCAACACTTGTATGGATTTGGCCCCCGAATCGGAACAAAGCAAACGAGCCACAGGTCTGAATACACCCTGAAATACAGGATCATTAGCAGAGGTAACACACGGACGCTGGTGTCCCAGTAAAGGCACACAGACACAGACACAGTGAAGCCCTGGGTGGACTGGCTGACGGTGAGGGGGGGTCCCGTGGAGGCCTGGGGGGGCAGATCTGGACGCCGGGTTTGGTTTGGTGAAAGGAGGCCACGCCGCTGTCATGGTTGACGTGCTCACCCGTAATGAGAGCTGATCTGGGACTTAATCGCGCATTAAGCCGTATTGTTGCACCTCCGGCCAACTGATGACACAGTGGTCAGCCGATCCGGTGAGCGCACCGTTCACACTCAGCCGGCCCAGGCCCCCCCCCTCGCCCTCCCCTTGCCCCCCCCCTCAGGCCCACCCGCTCCACCGCCGTGCGTGCAAATGGCATGACGTAAAGCCAGTGAGGCCGGGCTCGGCCTGTGTCGGGGTGTGTGTGTGTATGGATGAGGGAATGAGTGTGTGTGTGTGTGTGTGTGTGTGTGAGACATCCAGGGTGAGAGAGGGGGGAATGAGAGGTCAGAAGGTCAGTGTGGTCTGTGCAGCCAATCAGCTGCCAGATCTGAAACTGTCAAAAAAAAAAAAAGGGCACAAAGTCTTTTCTAACATGAAATGCATGTTTTATCATAAACTTAGTTATTTCATTTTATTATTTTCATTGTATTATTTTTCTTGTTATTTTATATTCTAAAATACTCTAAAATACTATTTTATTTTATTTATTATTTTTTATTATTTATTTATTATTAATTTATTTTCTAATCTGGAAAAAATTGTCTTTATTATTACAAAAATGCACTGTATTAAATAAGAACAATAATATATTTATAATTTAATTAGTTTAACTTATTATTTCTTATTATATATTTTAAAATAAATGTATGTTGTGCATTTTCAATTTTTAATTTCATTGAGCTCTTCTGTTTTAGTGTTATTGAAATAAAAGTCTGTGTGTGTGTGTGTGTGTGTGTGTGTGTGTGTGTGTGTGTGTGTGTGTGTGGATTGCTACTGTGAGCCACCACAGTGGGTTTCATAATTACACTTGTTCACTCAGCTGCTGCTCTCTCTCCTCCAGAGGCTGTTTTCTCTGGCGTGGAGACAAATCACCCAAACACGTCATTTGACAAATTAACGTTTTGCATTGCACGCACAAGTGTGTAAGCACACGGGGATAATATGTTTTACCGTAACACATTAAAATCCACTTTCCCTTTTTTCCCGTGGCAGCGTCTCCCGAGCGTTTCTTCATGTGTGTGCAGATCCAGTCCATTTGGGATGATGAATAGGCGAGCGATACCGGGAGTTAGACGGCGTTCCTCTCTTAGTCGGGGCTTGTCTTTGAAATGCGTAGCCTTGGGTGGTGCGCACGTCAGCCAGGCGTGCCACATCAAACTCCACTTTCAAAAAAAGGCAGTGAAATGACTGGAACCGCTCGCCCTGCATTCACGCCGAGGGCTCGGCGCTGATCCCTGTACCTCTGATCACACCTGGGGTTTTGTCTCGGCTGCCGACAAACCTGGCAACCCTCTCGTGTTTCACGGTTTACGGTTGCCGGGGTGCATAAAGCGCAAACATGGCTGCATCGCTGAGACAATCGGATGTTTTCCTCCTACTGACCGGGCCAATAGTGAAACAGATGTTGCTGTGAATAGTGAATCGAATCCCCCGCTGCATGTATGGATGAAATTAGGGACGGGGATGGGGATGCGGGCGTGGGCGCCAAGTATGTGTTGGCCTTCTCTCTGTTCTCTGTGTGCATACCCACAGGATATAGGCATTAACGTCAGCTATTCTGATGAGGGGCCCAACCCACTTCTTACCCTCCTAAATCATTTATTCTCTCTCCCTCACACACACACACACACACTTTCACTCGTTCTCTCGCAGCCTGGAAGTGCTCATTGTTTTGAGTCCTCCTCCAGACTTTGAAGTGAAGGGGTCAAGCGGAGGCTCCCTCCTCGTCCCCGGGGAGAGGCGCAGAGGAGAATATTCAGTGTCAGGAACATCTGGGAGAGCGCACTAAGCAGGGCTTACTTGGCAGGCGGCTGGTATTGGCACCGACAACCTTCCTACCGGGGGCCTTTCATCTCCGTTTGAACATGTGGACTCTGCCCTAACCCTGGGAGGAGTCGGAGGGCTCGCCGCCAGGAGAGCGAGGGCGAGGCGTGGCCGCTCCGAGGAGGAATCCGGCTCTCCTGCTGTCCCCAGGAGCTCCGCCGAGCATTCCTGCCTCTCTGCCTTTTTCCCTGTGCAAACTTTTCCTGGCCTCCTCTCAACATGCCATCGATCCCCGGGCCCTCGGCTGTTTGAGTTGCACCCGATCGGTCCGTCAGGGCTCGGCCGGTGTGAGTTTTGAACCGAAGCTGGTGATCATTTTTATGACCACAAAATTCCAGGTATTCAGTGTTTTGCCTGCAATTTGACTCTCATCAGGGTGGAAAAACCTCTGACAGCCTTCGGACCATCGTGGGACACCAACACATGTCCATTAAAGGCCCGGTTTCAATGCTGCATGGTTTAGCAGCTCTTTAATGTTCTGCAACCACCAGCCTGCCTTTTCGATCATTTTTAATCATGATATTCATCTGGAGATGGCACGTTTGCCACATTAGACTGCTAATAGTCTCACAAGCAGCCCTCTTGATAATATCACACTGCAAAAACTCAAAATCTTACTAAGATTATTTGTCTTATTTCAAGTCAAAATGTCTTATTTCTAGTCAAAATATCTCATTACACTTAAAATAAGACATGATCGCCTCAGAAGTAACTTGTTTTTAGACAATTTTCACTTGTTTCAAGTGAAAATTTGCTTGTTTCATTGTCAAAATTTGCCAGTGGAAAAAGTGAAAATTCACTTGAAATAAGTGAAAATTAGCTAGAAACAAGAAACAAATTTTGCCAATGAAACAAGCAAATTTTCACTTGTTTCAAGCAAATTTTCACTTGAAACAAGAGACAACTGTCTAAAAACAATTTACTTCTGAGGTGATCATGTCTTATTTTAAGTGTAATCAGATATTTTGACTAGAAATAAGACATTTTGACTTGAAATAAGACAAATAATCTTGGTAAGATTTTGAGTTTTTGCAGTGCAGGGGGTCAACAATGAAAATCTCCGCTGTCCATCAGCTGATCTGTTTTGTTGTGACCAGCTGAAACTTCCCAGAAACTGGAATTTAAAATTTCACCTTGAAGCCTATGACTATTAAAGTAGACTCCACACAGTCTAGCATGAGCAATTTGTTAACGTTTTCCCGGCCAGAAACTTCAGTATCTCATAAGTTCTCACAGTATAAATCTGGAGCTCCATTTTGATCGAGTTTATGTGTTTTTTTTTTTTTTTTTTCACTGCAATAACAGTGGAAGAGCAGCTTCGGACCTCCTTGTGGCCTCTTTAAATTTCCTGCATGGATCCACTATTGGCACCAGAGGCTTCGCAGCTCTCTCAAGAGTCAGAGATTAGATTGCTGATGAGGCAGAGCGCATGAATAGATATTACATTTGAACTTAAAAGGCTGAAGTCTCACCGTGTGGCGCGACTCGGCTTTGAACCCGGCCCAGGCTCTTTGCTGCATGTCATGCCCTCTCTCTGCCCCGTCTTTCCTGTCTCTCTCCACTGTGTCTGTCTAATGATGCAGAATAATGCATCATGTGCAAAATAAAATCTTTCAAAAAGACAGCCGACAGTCTGTGCTGAATTGCACAGCGGAGAAAGTAAGGACAGCAACACGCCGAGCAGCCAAGAGTAAGAAGCATAAAGCCTGACAAAAGATTTAAAAAACATTCCCGCATCCCAAGAGCATATTATAGGAAAGTGCAGGGGAGAAAGTCGTTTTTTTTTTTTTTTTTTTTTTTTGAACAGGGAAGTGAAAGCCTACATAATGGTGCCAACCTGTGTGTTTGTTATGACGAGATGTGGCCTGAGATAGCAGCTCTGCGGCGCGAGCTCGACGCTGACGCGAGGACCGAGAGGGACGCCAGCCAACAGCAACAGCAGCAGCCGTGGTTGTGGCGGTATTTCATCATCGGCCAAGTGTGTGTAACTAAAGCACGCTGCTGGTGATCAGGGCAAAAATAGGTGTGTGTGTGTGTGTGTGTGTGTGTGTGTAGACAGGTATGAGCCTGTGGGCACAGGAAGCTGGAGCAGGCCGGGGAGAGCCAGAGAGGCTCCTGGGTTCAGGCCCCCGGCTTGGTTTTCTCTGGGTCACTGTGGCGCCGGAGCAGCAGGTCAGGGAATACCCTGGATGCTGGCACCGCCGCGGTCCCCGGCTGACTTCCCCAAAATCACTCGCCTTGAGCCGTACGAGGCCGCGCTTAATCCGGCAGGTCTCCAAAGACAACCGTTCCACGTGATTTCAGCCACATTTTCAAGGTCTGATTCTGAGCTTATGATGGCTTCGTTCACACCGACGCTGGAAATGTCCCGGTTTGGTTTTTTTTGGGGGTTTTTTTCTCCTCACAGACGAGATGTTTTCTCCAGCGGCCGTGCACACGTTCACATTACAAGCTGAGGTAACCCAGTGCTGGTTGTTTTCGCCGACATGTGACACACATTTGATTTTCTCTGAGCACAAACACCTGATCTTTTCAAATCAAGATTTGGGTCACTTTCCTAAGATCTCCTAGACTGGATATGAATCTGATTCCTGGCGTTGTGAGTGCTACTGATAATTAAAGTTCCCCTTCAGTCATTTAAAAAGCCATCTGTTCATCAGTGCTACACATTCATAAGTTTTTTTCCTTTAAAAAAGCCTCCCTTTGTGTCTTTAAAAGTAACTAAAAATTGCCCTCATTGAAAATCACAGATCTATGAATATGCAAATAGGCCCCGCTCCGTCATAAATTAAAGCAATGTTTTTGAGGAAAATAAAGAAGGTTATGAGGTAAATGTTGGACATTTGAACACAAAGCTCAGTGGTTTGGCTGCAAAATACTTTTTAATATCTACAAGCTACAAACTTCAAAGGATTTTAACTGACCAAGGGGTGAGCTGTTAATGACTTTTCATTTTGGAGTGAACTGCACCTTTAAAAAAAAGCCTCACTCAGCTGCACCTGGACAGAAGTTGTTGAAGAAGCAGGTTTCATTCAGTTTCCCAGGTAGAGGATAGTGGGCTACCAAAGGCTGTTCTTCCAACACACCAGTTTCAAAATAAAAGCTCTACATGGGAAGGTGTAAAAGCCACTGAAAAACAACACTTGTCAAATTAATAACAATAAAAATCTTCCTCCTCATCAGTATCTTCTCCTGTTGTTGCCATTCAGACTTTCTCAATGCAGATGAAAGAAAAGTCTGATACTGAATGCCTCCATAAACTGTCTTTTGGGGAGCTTTCATCCACTGTCCCTGCCCTGCTGGTTTCCCAGGGATTCAAACCAGCAGCCCTCCAGGTGCACTCTCACCTCTCTAGCCAACATGTTTTCTCTGGGATGAATGCGAGGTGTGGGATATGAGGCAAGTCTGTGCAAAATGCCACTGAATAATATTATTACTTGTATCTTTTTTTATGTGCAGCAGGCAGAACGCTGACCTCATCCCCAAGCTTGGTTAGCTTTGGTGGAACCACTATGCTTGGGTTCATCCATCCACCCTCGCATCCACCCATCCATCCATCCATCCATCCATCCATCCATCGCCCCAGTAAACCAGCCCACTTACCTGGAATGAACTGCCTGTGCAGGTAATTGAATCCCGGCTGAGTGTGGAAAAGGCGGCCATCCGTCCTCTGAGCAGATTAGCTGCTACACTGAGCCGTCTGTCTGCGTGCAGGAGATGCGAGACATTTGGTTAAACATCAAGCAAAGCGTCCGTCGCATCACCAGGGAGACCGGCCAGCTCTGCGCCGGCCGTTTGAGCGATCCGAGACGGCGAGCATCAAATGGGCCGCGAAAACTGCCGCGGCGTCTCAGTTAGAGCAGATTACTGCAGGCGGACAGGACAGCAGGCCCGCCACGAAACGGTGTTTGCAGAAACAGCTGCACGGTTCGGTTAGTGCTGCCGTGGTGCATGATGGGGGTTTTGTCATGTTTGGTCCCGGGTATTGATCTGTGATTGAACCCAAGAAGGAACAGTGTTTAGTGAATTAATCAGTTTATTGGCAGAAAATTAACTGATCATAATTGTGATAAATTGTCATTATCAAGTCAAAATGCCAGACATTTGCTGATTCCAGCTTCACTAAGATCAATACTGACGTTTATTTTTCTCTGTGCATGTTGTGCTATAATCAATTTGAAGATATGATGTCATTGCTTTGGGCTCTGCTGTCATCATTTTTGACTTTATTGACTGAATTATTAATTGATTCATGAAAAAATACCGATGAAGAATGAAAATGCACATTAGTCGCAGCCCTAATAAAATAGAAAATATCGATTACGAAACTTTCTATGACGGCCTATTGCAGAAACATTTAGAAGCTTTGCATTTTAACATCATTCAGAGGTGTTAGTTGATTCATGCACACTGCAAGACTTTTCTTTGCAAACACATGCATCTCAAATTGTATTCATGTCTATAAACCGTGATAATTAAAAAAAAAAAAAAAAAATCTGAGTCATGCTGAAGCAACATTTTGGCGTTACATACAACTATCCGGTCTTTTTTTCTTTTCTTTTCTCAGGAATGGCATTTCTCTGTTTTTGCACGTGAGTTTTCTCTGGATGTTTTAGACACTTTTTTTTTTTTTTCTCACATCCAGCCAGGACAAGACTGAGTTTGTGAACTTCTATTCTTATCGGCGGGTGAAAATATACCGCCGAACATCTCAATTGCCTTGATCCGGGTAAAGCCCCGACCCTGTTCCAAGAAGGTTAAAAACGAACCGCTGAGATGATTTGCGGCCGCTCTGTGACCCGGCTCTGTTTGGCGGTAGTACTTCACTCCAAGGCTCCACACGCTCGCTGGCACTGGAACAATGTGATGGCGAACACGCAGTATGGAAAAACTAACCTGCGTGCCTCCGACCAGCACCTCTAGGAATCCGGTATTGGCTTACACGGAGCATTCTGGCGTGGAGGCGGGAGACGTGCCGTCCTCTAGGCGCCCCCTCGCTCCACCTTCGCCCACAACACACACACCCATCCCTCTTTCTCCTCCATTGTGGCTCTTTCCAACTAGGTCAGTAATCACACACTGTACATACATGTGACCCGGGTGATACGTGATCCAGGATTCTGGACACGTCCCCCCCCCAACAACAACTGCCGGGTTAATGATCACACAGCGGGGCGCATCCCGAGCAGGACCCTCCACACAGCTGCTGGACGGCGTTCATGCAGCGTGGATTAGTGTTAATCATTACCTGCTGTGTCAGTAAAGGGCAGATGGAGACACGCAAAAGGACTCGCCTCATTGGCCTGCCGCTAAATTGGACAGGAGGGGCGGAGACTGATGGCTGATTGGCCGGCCGCGCACGGATTCCCGTCTCCAGGAGATGGGAGTTAATCTCCAAACTGTTGTCGATGCGTTTCTGAAAGTGGCCCCGTGAGATGACCCCACATGACTTCTGCTTCCTGTAAAACACAGTAACTTGAATAGTGGCATCGTCCTGAACCGGTAGGGGTGAATTTAAAAAAAAAAAAAAAAAAAAAAAAAATCAGCCAATAAAATCTTTAAACATCATCTCTCATCCAGATATTCACTGCAAAAACTCCAAATCTTACCAAGAATATTTGTCTTATTTAGTCATTTAGTCAAAATATCTCATTACACTTAACCCTATAAAACCATTTGTATCATATATGATACACATTTTCAATTCCGTTTTTCATTTTCAGTTTAATCAATACTTGACCAAAATCCTGTTGTATACCTTTGAACACTTCCCCTGTTCACCCTGGACCATACCATTGGCACTTCAAGTACATATCATATATCATACAACAGAAAGGTCGTGTAATAACATATATTTTTATTTATATATATATATATATATATATTTTTTTTGTTTTTGTTTTGTTTTGTTTTTTTTTTTTTGTTATAGGACTAAATAAAGGGTTCAGTTTCAAAAAAATGGATTTTTCTGCCAATTCTTTCATAGTTCAGGCTTTATAGGGTTAAAATAAGACATGGTCACCTAAGACGTAACTTGTTTTTAGACAATTTCCCCATGAAACAAGTGAAAATTCACTTGTTTCATGTGAAAATTTTCCTGAAACAAGTGAAAATTGTCTAAAAACAAATTACTTCTGAGGTGATCATGTCTTATTTTAAGTGTAATGAGATATTTTGACTAGAAATAAGACATTTTGACTGAAATAAGACAAAGATTCTTGGTAAGATTTGGAGTTTTTGCAGTGTTCCTTCATAATAAAACTGTTTTTCTCTCTCAAACTGAGATCCTGTTGGTTTGCTCTTGTCCCGCCCAAACTTCCTGTTTCAACAGGAAATACATCAAATCAAGAAAGTAGCCCTGCGTTCCAAATCGCATACTTACACTTTTTACTTTTAGTATGTACTGCAGCTGCCCTTACAAAGTATGTAGTTTAGTATGAAATATGCATGCGAATTCTTTTTTTCCCTACTAAATAGTATGGTAGTATGAGTATTGGAACGCAGGGTAAGAGTCCATTTCATTGGGGTGTTTAAATGTGAAGCACACTGAAAAAAAAAAAAAAAATCTGCAGTTTGACACGTCGTGCAGTCTGATCTTCAGCGTTAAAATCTTGGTTTTTCTCACTCGTGGTCACTCACTCGGGGACGTTTTGCAGGAAGTTTAGTGGGAAGCGTGTGCAGTTTGTGCTGCTCCTCTTCCCTGGAAAATTCCAGAAACAAGTGAAACTTCACTGGAAACGAGCAGCATTATCACATCCTACTGGGGGAGTGTTTCTTCACTGAAGAAAAAACAAAACAGGATCTTAAGGATGAAGTTACATTCCCACTTTTCCCCCATTAGGCAACACATCAGTTCACAATCAAGACCAGTCAGGACCAGTCAGGACCAGTCAGGACCAGTCAGGTCCAGTAAGAGTTGTACAGACTCTAATCTGAGTGAGTCGGAGCTGATTTGCTTGAATCAAACATGTTTGATCGTCACAGCTGGACCATGGATGTGATCAGGCAGTGTGTCATCAGCAGCAGCCAACAAATAACATGACACATCTGTATGATCACACTGTCACATCACACCATTACTGTAGTTTCCTAACTGCCACTGCAGCTTTTGCTCTAGTTTGAACTGACAGGTCGACCACTGAGTCACAAAATCACTCAACTCCAACTCCCTACGTCTGTTTTCCATGATTTCATCCAAATACTTTCTTTTTTTTTTTTTTTAGTGCGTAACAGAGCAAACAAAAGCTGCAACAGAAACTTCTTCCTGTTTGTTTTTACCTGCAGCTCGTAGTAACGCGAGATCTGGTGAGTTTGAAGTGAGCGGCTTGGCTCAGGAGCGAGAGGCATTTCTGTCATTTCCAGTCGTCGTGTGTGTGATGCCACGCTTCGAGTCCTCAAAATAAAATGTACACAATTCATTTGGTTTGTGAATATATTCAGTTTTTTTGGAATATGTTGAGAAGTTAAAAATTTAAAGTTGTGTAGTAGTCTAGTCATTTTATGACTCAAGGTCAAACAAATTGCAACAGAAACAAACTCAACTGATTTTGTATCCTCAGTATGTCCTGAGTGAGGGAAAAAAGCCCTGAAGAATCCCACTGGGGGAAAGTTTCAAAAAAGACCAAAATATTGCCCATTCAAACGCCTATTAACTTTTTTTCTCATGTGAATAGAGTAAAAATTTTAACCTTTAGGTATCTCCATGAAAATTGCTGAGTTGATTACTTACATATAGACAAATAAAAAATGTATTGCAAGTTTTTTGAAATTGTTTATTGACATGAGCAAATGGTGCATATTTGAATTATGTACACACTAATTTGCATAAATGCTACAACAGATATAAACCTTGGGTATAGCCAGGTGAAAATCTCATAATCAATCCTGTTGACATATAAGAGTCAAATACTAAACATTAAGGTCTGAATGGAACCCATTTAGGCTACCAATGAACATTAAGGAAGGAGCTTAAAACCAGTGTTTAGTGATTATCATTGCAGCATGTCATAACTGCTCCACTAAGGTGGTAGCAATCTTGAAAAATGGCAGCCATTTTGAAATTTCTAAGTGGTTACTTGTCAAGTGACCCATGGAGACCGCTCATCCCAATTTTCATGCTAGTATCATAAGAAGACCACTTTATATGCCCTCTGTAGTAAAGCTGTGGAGTTTATGCAAATTTATGCAAATTAGCCCGTTACTAAACAATTTCAAAAAACTTGCAATACATTTTTTATTTGTCTTAAGGTAAGTAATCAACTCAGCAATTTTCATGGTGATACCTAAAGGTTAAAATTTTTACCCTATTCACATGAGAAAAAAGTTAGGCGTTTGAATGGGCTGTATTTTGGTCTTTTTTGAAACTTTCCCCCAGTGGGATTTTTTGGGGCTTTTTCTCCCTCACTCAGGACATGTCGAGGATACAAAATCAATTGAGTTTGTTTCTGTTGCAATTTGTTTGACGTTGACCCCTTATTTGGCTTAAAATTACTGGACTACAGAGCATCCGAGGCCTAAGAGGCAGCATAAGACTTGCTGAGGTGGATTTTAAAATGTCATCAATCACAACAAGCAACACCGTAGAAAAAGTGTGGCATCGTTTCTGTAAATTTTGAGCTACAAATCAGTTTGAAAGAGTCGGCGTCACCGGTCTGCATGTCGTTTTGGAACAAAACTCTCCACATGCAAACTAAAGCCTAAAACCCTTGTTTTTTTAATCCAACATTTCTTTACTTCAGCACCTGAAAACTTGATCTTGTCACATTTTCCCGGCCAAAAAACCCTAATCTGCTCTGTACATGAAGAACAAAAGAATGAGCCCAGGATGAAGCTGAGCTCTGAGATATCTCAACTTAAAAAAACAACAAAAAAGACAAAACAAAGCACGTTTGGTATAAAATACTTTAATAAATAGGATTGTTCTAAGAACAAACAAAAAAAATCATCTAACAAACCAAGACTTTTGCCAAATTTTGTACAAAATAATTACAATGTTCTGCACATTCAGCCCGTCGTCTGGGGCTAAGAAAATGTAGAATTTACTGACAGAGTATGGATTGTGATTCGGGGTGGGTTTTCATAATTTGCATCATCATCATCATCAAAAAAATAAAATAAAAATAAAACATTGAAAACTTTATTCTCATCCACAAATAATACAATATCGGACTATGCCTATGTATTGAACAACCAAACCTATTTTTTTTTCCTCTCTCTCTCTCTCCTGTGTGTTCTTAGTGCAGAAACAGACTCAATACAAACACTGGACAACAACCACAACTGTCAACATCAACAACAACACAACTTGTTCCCTTCATTAGACCAGTAGAGATACACAAGGAGAGGCGGGGCTAAGCGGGAAAATAACGGGGACACACACACACACACACACACACACACACACACACACACACTCGCTCGCTGCAAGTGGGGGAAGCTAAACCGACTTACTGGACGTGCAAACTCTGCAGAGTAGGGGGCGGGTCTTCCTGCGACGTGCACGCCCAGTATGTCAGTTTAGTCTCTCCCCATTCAAAGCACATATCAGGAGTGTGTGAGCCACATGAGTGTGTGTGTGTGTGTGTGTGTGTGTGTGTGTGTGTCGAGCAGGGCTTCGGTGTCTCCTCTGTGCAAAAGAGTGAGTTTATATCTTTGTGGTACCAGCGGGCCAAAGAGAAGTGGTACCACCGGGACCCGAGTGCATCTACTGAAAAACAAAAACCAAAAATAATAAAAAACTAGAATTGAGATGCATCAGGGCGGGCCGAGCTCATTTGTGCCATTTGGCGTCCCGCAAACCGAGGTGAATGCCAACGCAGAGGGATGCAAAATGTCTGGTGTGACCTTTAACGCAAAATTTTGACATCATACTTATTGGGTGTCCATGCTCTGGTGTCATTTTTGAGTTTTTGTCTCAGATTTTTTTAGCGTTGTCGAGACTTCCAGTATCAAAAAGCGGAAGCGATCGCCTGTAGGAGAAACTTCCTGAAAATAATTTGTATTTGCATCTTTGCTTGTATACGAAAAAAAGGGAGTTTTCACACATTTTTTTTAGTTTTAAAAAAATAAACTGCTGACGGCTACGTGGAGATCTGAGGTCAATTATTATACATTAATTTGCACCCGGTGGCACCATCTCCAAAAAAAAATTAGAGTAAATTTAAAGTGGAATATTGGAATCCAATACGTCTTTCACTGTGGATCATACAGGAGAGATGAGCAGATTCAGGTGCACACGAGACTTTTGAGAGAATTCCCAATTGCATGAACCTGACTGGAAATCAAATCTTTTTTTAAATAATCTTCAGGGAGTCCAGATTATTCCGGCATCCTCTAATCCGACCTGCTCGGAGCCCGTGTGGTCCGCCGGCGCACTGACACACCTGCTCTCTGACGGGACATTTTCGTATTCACACACAACATCACAGCGAGAAGGACGAGGGTCTGAAATGCTTGGAACCAAAAGGGTCGGCTGAAATCGGCAGAGACCGAGACGCTTTTGGCGAAGAGCTGCTTGAATCGCCCACAACCTGTCCTGCTCGTGGCGTGAAAGAACATTTTGACCCCGTGACACTAAAATTCGACAGACGCCTGGAGGAGCCATCACCATCTTACCAAAAAAAAAAAAAAATACAAAAATGTATTTATTTATTTATTTTTTTAAACACGTAGAAGAGCTGCTGAAACATCATTTTGACTCTGGGATGCCGAACGTATCCATTCCAAACAACCAAAATAAGAGAGATATTTCCGAAAAGTGGCCCACATTTACTTTTCCTCTGTAAAATAAAATAATAAAAAAAAATAAAATACAATGAAATAAAAAAAAAAATGCTTGTTACAATAGCTCCAACCTCTCATAATGTCAGGCTTCGCAGACAGCGTGCAGACTGTATACTTGTGTTCTTTACAGCTGGAACAAAAAATCATAACGCAAAGACAAACAACCACTTATGATCTGTGATTTTTTTTTTTTTTGTTATTTTTTTTTTGTTGTTTTTTTTTTTTCTATCTTTTACCAATGCTCAGGATTAAGTGGGACCCTGGACATAGTCCGTCGTAAATCTGTATAAAAGCTGTCATAGTGTCAACGGACACTAATAAAAGGAATGACATCATTTAGAAAAAATAATAATAATAATAATAACAACCACAAACAATTCTTATTCTTTAGAATAACTATGATACAAAGCGTCACTTAAGTTACTAAATTCAAATATACACAGCCATTTTTCATATTTACATATGTACATCGCAAAGAAAATACCTTTTTTTTTTTTTACGGTGGTATGAAGAGTTGCTGCTAGGACATCTTTCCCTTTATAGTTATTTAAATTCTGCATAAACTCTATGAAAGGAGATTAAAAGGGGAGGAAAATAAGGGCTGAAGGCACTTTCTACCGAAGCAAATACTGAAAAAAAAAAAAAAAAAATCATCGCGTAGAAGCAAACACAGGAACTGTTAAGCCTTTACACAATATGGAAAAGATTATGTTTATGAATGTAAACAAAAAAAAAATGCTCATGCCAGGTATCATATACAGTGTTTTTTTTCTGTGCCAGCTTTCCAGAGGAGTTACATTTATTTAAATTTTTTTTTTTTTTTTTTTTAATTTTTTTTTTTTAATTTTGTCCTGATTGGACATGGTTTGAGGAGACAGTGTAGAAAAGGCACCGGGTTCGAGTCCGGGCTAAGGCAGACGACACCGACAGTAGAAACAACACCAACAGCTGCCAGCCAATCACGTTCAGCCAGATCTCCGAGGGGGGGGCGGCGCTCAGGTCACGTGACACGATGAGGCGAGGTGGAAGAGTAAAAAAAAAAAAAAAAAAAAAAAAAAAAAAAAAAAAGGGCTATTCCGCTGAACACAGCAACAGTTTGTAAACAACAACAATGACAAAAAAAAAAAAAAAAAAAAAAAAAAAAAAAAAAATAAGGAGCAGTGAAGTGAAAACGTTCTTGAACTGAAATCCAGAGCGGCCCAGAAGCTGTGGAGTCTGTTTTTTTTATTTTTTTTTAAATGTCTTTTTTTTTTTTTTTTTAAAGTTTTTGGTAAAATAAACAAGCCTCCATGTCGCGGACAGACGCTGAATAAAAAGTTAAATAAAGTGTGACCAACAAACAAAACGAAACAACAACAACAAAAAAAAAAAAATAGAAAATTAAAGCATCTGAAATCTTCACTTTTGGTGCTTTTGAAAAGTTGAGAATTCAATGACATTGAAGACATCGCAGTTTCTCTCTCTCTCTCTCTCTCTCTCTTTCTCGCTCGCTCTCTCCGTCCGAGCGCCGTTTTCATACGTAATGGTCATTGATGTCCTCGCTGAGCTTGGCGGCGTTGAGGTTTTTACACCGGTTGTCTTTGGGGCTGTACGCTGTCCGGTGCGGGGCCTTGACCGGGCCGCTGCGGCTCGTGCAGATCACCCCTCCCTTACCCATCATCCCTCGGTCCTGCGCCCCCGCTTTGGAGCACTTCTGGGCGGGATACTCGGCGAAGCCCAGCCCCCTGTCCTCCTCTTCCTCGTCGCCCTCCTGCTCCCCGTCCTCCTCGCCCTCGGCGCCGTCGCACGCCCGCTCCGACGAGCCCATCAGTTTCTTGCATTCGTACTGAATGTCTTTGTCGCGGTTGTCCTTGCGGGCGCGGCTCCGCGGCGGCTCCAGCCGGTTGTTGACCTTCTCGTCGTCGGCGGCGGCGGGGCGGGCCGTTCTCTCGCGCTCTTTCTTCCTCTTGCGGGTCCACCAGACGCACACGACGATGCAGAAGATCCAGAGCAGGCTGAAGACCACGCACAGCACCGGGACCAGGTAGTCTGCAGGGGGGACACCACGTCATGTCAACTTTCAACTCCTCACATTTATTTCCCCGTACAACTCAAATGCATTCCCAATTATGTTTCAAGAAATCATATTTTTGTTGTGGACAGCATTTGCTTCTGAATTTATTGCAAATACATTTCTAATCAATTTAACTTGCAAATCATGTCGAGCTGCATTTCAGCCACCAAAACTATGTGGTTAAGGTTAGAGACAGGTTAGGTTTAGGCACAAAAAACACTAAATTAATGATACGGAAAGGTAGAAAACCCATTTGCATATGGTAACTTAATGTGTAACATCTGCAACATCACTGATGAGTGATGAGATGGAACTGAGAATGCAGTTTAGTTGGAGGAGAAATGTCATTTATTAGCTTTACATCCCATAAAGTAAAGCAACTGTCTCCTTCTCCTACAAACCTCTTGCTTGTGTCCTGTGAGCTGGAACGTAATCACTTTCCCAAATTCAAAATGAAACGTGGCAAAGTGATGCAGAAAGCGTTTCTGAAGTTTTGAAAACCTCGGAGCGCTCCCTTCCATTTCAAGATTATGGAAGAAATGGTCAAAGTGTGCATGGTGCTTGAGCCACAACTTTCTGTCATAATCTGACTGCCTATTATTGATATTTTTTCAATGAATCAAGTAATCATTTAGTCAATAAAGTGTCAAAAAATGGCTTCAGATTGCTTCCTTAGTCGCACCAGCAGCTGTATGTATATATGTATATGTGTATACAGTATATATTCTTATTTTATTTTATTTTTTATTTAATACATCTTGTGTTTATATATATATACACAGAAATTACAGATGAACAAATTACTTTCTGTCTGATTAGAATGAAAAGGACATTATGATGAAATAGAGATTAGGGGGTAGGATTAAATAAGTTCTACTTCTTCCTACTCCTTTTCGAGCATGTTAATGATGATCAAAAAAAAAAAAAAAAAAACCATTAATAATCGTAATTATAATGTGTGTATTATAGTTAGAATGTTGTAATGATTCCTGTCACGTGACTCACCGACAGGCGGGGCCTCGACCTGCGTCTCCACCTTCACCTCCACCACGGCCAGCATCACCGTGCTGTTGTGGCGTTTGGACAGAGCGCCGATGATGGCGCTGGCCGCCTCCTGGATCTGCCCACGGTCGCCGTCCTTCGCCCGGCCGTCCTGCTCAAAGGACTGAGGGGACGGAGAGGGGGGGGGGGGGGGGGGGGGGGGGGGGGGGGCATGATGGGAGAGTCAGGATTAGGGAAGCTGCTTGTTTTGCATCAGTTTCAACAACCCACATTCCTTCCCTGTTACAAGAAATCCTAAATTCCTGCAGTTTCCATTAGGAGAAGGTGGAAATCAATGTGTTGAGTGTGTGAGATGCTTTGGCGATTGATTTTTGGAGTTTTAATTGGCCCGTCCGGACAGAGAGAGAGAGAGAGAGAGAGAGAGAGAGAGACACACACCCAGACTGGATGTTCTGTTGATGCCATTCGGGTGAGAATCTTTTGCTGGGACTGGAAAACGAGTGCAGGTGGAAAGAAAGGAAAGAAAAGCAGGATTCCTGTCTGAACATCTGGCGGGCCACCGAGGCGGCAGAGGGCGGAGCCGATCGCCAAACAAACTGATCAGAGTAACAGCAGGGGGGACGGGGGGGATTCGCTCTGTGCTCTTCAATTAGACTAAACAATAAAACAATAGAGAGGCGGAGCAGCTGACTGACACAAAGAGTCATTTCATTAAAGCTCGCTGCTTAGAAGCACCTCGACACGCACACGGCCAGCTGTTTTACCTCATTCTCACATCTGTATTTACAGTTCTCTGTTTCATGAGCTGAAATCCTCTAACAGGCTTTTATTTTGATATATTTGGCTGATATGTGCCTCTTATATTTGCTATATTAATCAGTCAGCCAGTGCTGTTTGGTTCATTACATATTTATTTTATAATGATCAAAAACCAGAACTGATACTAATGTAATAGCTGGGGAAGCCGTCAGCCTGGACTGATGGATCAATAAGTTTATTCATTAATGATATTATTTATTATTTATTTTGCCTTATCAGTTATTTAAAAAAGCACATCTGGGGGGGAATTAATAATTATTAATATTATTATTTATTATAATTAATTAATTAATGTGTATTTATTATAATTAATTAATTATTGTTTATTTATTATTATTTATTAATTATTGTTTATTTATTATAATTAATTAATTATTGTTTACTTATTATGATTAATTTATTATTATTATTATTATTATTATTATTTTATTTTTATTATTATTATTTTTAATCATTTTTCTACCTGTTTTCTGACTGTGTTTTCAGTTTCTTCATGGTGCAAAAAAAAAAAAAAAAAAAATCAAGAAATTTGACTCGTCTGGCTTCTCAGATGAAACGCAGCATGTTTGAACAGCGCTTCCAAATATCTGAGGAGCAGCGCCGTCGATTCTCCTGCCCACACACTCGGCGAGGCCTCGAGCGCGGGAATGCCGCGGGGGGGGGGGGGGGGGGGGGGGGCACGCCGCTTTGCGAAACGATGGCGACGGCGGCGGCGAATCGAGCGCTCCCTCGTTCTCCTCCGCCCGGCTCGAACCTCAAACACACCGAGGCTCAGAGCGGCTCGCCGACGGCCTCCGGGTCGGCGTCTGGACGCGACGCGGCGGGATGATGAAGATTTCACCCGCACGCTGACGTTTCGGTGCAACCGGAGCCGGCGGCGGGTGGGCGGGGCCTTGTCGTGGGGTTTTTTTTTGGGTTGGATGTCGAGCTCTCGCCACTCCTTTTTCCTGTCTCTGCCCCTCAGAGCCGCAAACATCACAAGAACAAACCCTAATCCCCTCCATTAAGAGCTTAGAGCCCCGAAGAGGCTGATTTCCCCCGAGTCTGGGTGGCCGAGAGACAGAGAGAGAGAGAGAGACAGAGAGAGAGAGAGAGAGAACAAAACAGAGAAAGACTGAGGGAAAAGGTGAAAGAGGTAAAGAGAGACAAAGGGAGGAGGAGGAGGAGGAAGGGAAGTGTAAGCCGAGAAAGAACAAGACAGACCGAAGACGAACAGGAAAAGAAATGGGGAATGTGGAGATGAAGAGAAAAGACGACGGAGAAGAAGATAAACGAGGGAAAAAAAGGAGAGGAAGATGCAGAGGAAAGGAAGAAGAAGGAGGAGGAGGAGGAGGAGGAGGAGGGGAAGAAGAAGAAGAAGAGCCGCAGAGCAGCAAGGTGCTCCAACATTAAACTAAATCTCCTCCAGATGTTAAAAGCAGGGCGTCGCACTTCAAACGCCTCTCTCTCTCTCTCTCTTTCTTTCTCTCTTTCTTTCTTTTTCTTTTTTTCTCCTCAACAAACAGGGAAGCAACAGAAAACAGAAAGAAAGGCTCTGATTTTACTGGACCCCTCTGGAACCCATTTGCAATGACGAATTAAGTGTGTGATTTAATAAAGAAGGGCGAGCGAGAGAGAGAGAGAGAGAGAGAGAGAAAGAGAGAGAGAGAGAGAGAGAGAGAGAGAGAGAGAGAGAGAGAGAGAGAGAGAGAGGAGGAAGCAACAGCTTTTAAATCTATAGGTGAGTGTGTGTGTGTGTGTGTGTGTGTGTGTCCTTGTACAAATGTGTGAGTGATTGTCAGGGTGTGTCTCTTTGTATACGTGTGTGTGTGTGTGTGTGTGTGTGTGTGTGCTTTTATGTGTGTCTCGCTGTACAGTGTCAGTGCAAAGCTGTGTGTTCACATGCATGCACATACTGTGTCTGTGAGCCCAAGTGTGTGTGTGTGTGTGTGTGTGTGTGTGTGTGTGTGTGTGTGTGTGTGTGAGTGTGTGTAATCACCATGGCGACCTCCACGGCGTCGCTGTTGGAGTACGACAGGTCGCAGAGGATGAGGAGCGCTCGCTCTCGGGCCAGCGTCTGAGTCACGGGGAGGTACCTCAGCTCCGAGCAGATGTTCTCCACGGTGGTGCCCTTTGATCACACACACACACACACACACACACACACACACACACACACACACACACAGATAAGACAGATTAGTATTTGCATTGCTTGCGAGGGAACAATCGGCTCCTAATTCCTCCTAAGTCTGTTTCAGATGCAGCCAATTAAAATG
This sequence comes from Myripristis murdjan, assembly GCF_902150065.1. Taxonomy (NCBI): domain Eukaryota; kingdom Metazoa; phylum Chordata; class Actinopteri; order Holocentriformes; family Holocentridae; genus Myripristis; species Myripristis murdjan. The sequence continues at coordinate 4,256,452 of NC_044001.1, forward strand.
CGTGGCCCAGCGGGGGAGGAGGGGGGCCTCAGATGAGTATCTTGTCAGAGCAGCCTGTGTGTGTGTGTGTGTGTGTGTGTGTGTGTGTGTGAGCCGAGGAACATTAAGGCAGCGTTCATTTCCATTCATAAAACTTTATTCTTCGCCCCCCTGAGGGTCCCGTGAGGAGGCCGGGACGGTAAACAAGTAAACAAGCAAAGCAACATCTGGACTGCTGGGACGGGACGGGGGGGGGCCATGGGGGCGTGGGGGGGGTGAAGTCGTTAGCGGGGCATGTCGAGTAATATTTATCCCGTCATGTCGGTGACTTTTATAAACGCACACACACACACACACACACGGCTGGACGCTTTTCCCCGCAGTAAAGTCAACTCAGTTCCAACTCACAGTCACCATGAGGAGGCTTTTATTTTTTAAACTTCATGTACTTCCTGTAACAGGTTGTTGGGGCGGAGCTTTCAAAAGTGCCAACCAATGGGAGATCATGAAGGCAGTTTCATGCCTTTGATTGGACAGGGATTATTAAAAAATATGTTTTTATGGTCACACCTACTGGTCACTCGTTTAACCCTCCGATTATGTTTAACGTCTCTAAATAAACGATTAACATCATTTTTTTTGCTTCATATTTAATGAGTTTTCCTAATGTAATGGGTACTACCAGGTAAAGATGAAATTCACATGATGATATGTTTTCAATGTCCTGTTCATGCTTTGTAACACATCGGTTATAAATAACAAAAATCTGTACTTAGAAATAATATAAAGCCATTAAAACACCAAAAATTAATATTTCTTTCCAATTTTAGGTCAATAAGTGAGATTTTATGGTGATTTGCATATTTTTCCATTGTCGCCTAATAGGAATACTGGATGTATAAGTTATGTTTTATTTAAAGGGCTATTTAGGTCGTCAACAAAGAAACATAAAGTATTTGACACATAAACTTTAATAACAATTTTAGTTATAATAATTTTGTGGAAGTTTAAACTGCTGGGGTCAAATTGATCCCAAACATAAAGGATATTCAAAAATGTGAACATAACAGGAGGGTTAGGACACACTGGTTTCTAGGTGAATATTATTGCATTAAAATTAGCTACCATGCAAGACTGTTTTTTTTTTTTTTTTTTTGCGCCTTTAGCTTCATTTGTGCAGGATTATTTTTGTACCAGGAGCTCTGCAAAGCCATTTCTATCTGAGGAAGATGCTAAAATTAATGATCAATTTGCACGGGATGAGAAATCACTGTGTATTACAGAGCCGACCAACTCCACTGTGGCTTCTGCAGCTGATCGATGAGAGCGAGCACAAGCTTAAAAACACGGAGCCAAACTGGGAGAAAGAGCGTTTTCCAGTTTGGAGTCGGGAAGAGACTGGGAAAGCTCCCCCTCTCCCACAGGATGTGACATGTCGACGTGCACCGGGCGGCTGTTACCTCGGGTTATTTTTTTTTTTTTTACAAGGTCTTTTACGGGGCATAAAGACGCCATAATGTTTACAGGTGCGGGAACACGCAGTCTGTAAAAAGTCTGTAAAAGTGAGAGACGTGAGATGCTCTGGCAGCGATTACATCACCGCACCTCCTCAAGGAAAACGGCCTGAAAAGGGCTTTTATCGTTTTTCGGCGCTCGCACCGCTGGGGTCCGGCCCGGCGTCTGAACCCCGGCCACGCTGCGTTGGTGCTGTTTGCGTACGAGAGCTGAGCAGTGAGAGCGTTTTTTTTGGGTGTGATGACACACACATGGAGGCAGACACTCCCATCTGTGTCATCCTGAGGAGAGACTCCAGAGATCTTTCCTCCCGTGTGAACAGGACAGATTCTCCTCTCCCTGACAGGCGCTGACGTCTCAGACAGAAAAAAAACCTGAATGCCAACACCTCAAAACCATCAGGCCACTCACTTGAATTTCTGATGGAACTGCTTTTTTGATTCTGAAAAAACGAAAACCTGAGGATCTGAGGATTCAAGTCTCAAGATAAAAAAAATCAATTGTCAATCAATTGTCTTATTTCAAGTCAAAAATGTCTTATTCCTAGTCAAAATATCTCATTACACTTAAAATAAGACATGATCACCTCAGAAGTAACTTGTTTTTAGACAATTTTCACTTGGTAGCGCTTTTTGCGTCTTTCATACTAACTGTTGTGACACATATCAGAAGTTTTTTTTTTTTCTTTTTTTCTTTTTATATATACGCTATTTTGTACCTTTGTACTCCCATTTTTGTGGAAGCACGACATTGAGGAGCGTACTCTTGTATTTGGAAAAAGGGGGGCAGGATACAGATAAGCTACGCTTCCTCCTCTCCCTCCTTGAGCCTTTTTTTGTGGTCTCTCTTTTTTGTATCTTTTTTTCTTTTAATCACTTCTTTTTTTGCTGTGTATAGACCTTGTGTCTTGTGATTGTTGCTTTTCCGGCATCGAGGTAAATAAAGAAACTGAAACTGAAACTGGTTCAAGTGAATTTAACTCGAAACAAGTGAAAATTTGCTTGTTTCATTGGCAAAATTTGTCAGTGGAAGTGGAAATTCACTTGAAACAAGTGGAAATTGTCTAAAAACAAGTTACTTCTGAGGTGATCATGTCTTATTTTAAGTGTAATAAGACATTTTGACTTGAAATAAGACAAATAATCTTGGTAAGATTTGGACTTTTTGCAGTGTGACAGATCAAAACACTGGGAGAGAGTGTAGTGGTGACCAGCAGCAGAGCACTGTGGTTATACTGGGAAGCTCCTGACTGTGTGTGTGTGTGTGTGTGTGTGTGTGTGTGTGTGTGTGTGTGTGTGTGTGGTTCTTTATGAAAATGGAGCTGAAAAGAGCACGCATGTTCACAAAACACCGCACACACTGAGCTGAAAGCAACAATTTCACCCAGCTGACTGCAAGTGGGCCGTGTGTGTGTGTGTGTGTGTGTGTGTGTCTGTGGTTACAGATTCATTTCCTTTCCAGCAATCCCCCAGTGTTAACAATCCAGGGCGGGCAAGAAAATGATCAGAAATGTATTGTTATGACATTTTAGTCAACAGGGATGAAATCTGATGTTGATTTAGGAAATAAGGCTCGCTGGCCGTATTTAGCCGCCATCTGCCAACCACCTACATGCCGAATTTCTTTTTTTTTTTTTTTTTTTGCTTGTGAGGAAAATTTTGCACTGGCCAGGTCTCAAAAGAAGCGGCCAGCACAGGGCTGCACTGCAAAACATGACAGAAAACGAGGTAATGCCACTGATGTCCGACGCAGAGCCGCTTGTTTCGGGAATTTTTGATGGGAACAAGAATAAATACGCCGAAATATGATCAAATAAGGCAGATTAGGCCACTAAGATCAAGAAAATGACACTCGATTGATTGGAAACAAATGGAGCGATGTCATGCGGGTGGCAGATTTTTTTTTTTTTTTTAACCTTGTTTGAAATAAAAAACGATTTTAACATTAAATATGAAACTAAATGACTTGTGAAGATGGATTTTTTTTTTTTTTTTACAGTGCGTCCACGCTTCCAAAATTCCTATCTCTTTATTTAGTACAAAACAGATGGGTGCCACACTCTCCCCATTAAAATGAATGTCTTTCTGGAAAAGATTAAAAAACACGATGTCTCATTAGACGGGCCAAAATGTCATGTTTTTAACGTTCTCGGCTTAAATAAACACTAATGGAGACACTGTCATGCCCCTCAAATTCATACTTGTAGACTATTTTTGTGGTTCCATCTCAGCTCCTGTTGTTGCAGCCTATTTTTTCTTTCTTTTTTTGGTTTTTATTAGCCAGAAAACGGGGGAAAAAAAAACAAGTTTCAGCTCCACCTTGAAACATTTACTCAGTTATTCAGGGAAGCCGCCGAGTGCAAACAGACTTTCATGCACCGAGAGGCTTAAAAAGGAACGTTTCAGAGTCCAGTGTCTTGCTCAAAGGCTTAGCGGCAGCAGTCGCGCGAGCAGGAAGTCGCCTCACCTGTGGCACTTTGTCCCGTTTGAAGATGAGCGTGATGCGGGCGCAGCTGTTGTCCAGGTAGCCGCTGTTGGGCTCGCACTGGGTGTGCAGGGGCGTCGGCGGGTCGGGCGTCGAACACACACCCCACTGGTGGCAGGGCGGCGAGAAGCAGGTGAGGAACTGGTGCTCCACACACTCGTGACCTCCGGGGCAGGACGGGGCGCTGCTGCTGCTGCTGCTGCTGCCGCCCGGAGCTGGGAGGGCCTTCGGGAGGAGGCAGGGCCTGCGACCGCACCGCACCTGCAACCACATCACACCTCACATTTACCTCCTTCCACTGAACCTCAATAGAGCTTCAACAGTCCAGTCATTTTATGAAAAACCCTCGGACAAATTCCAAGAGAAGCAAACTCAACTGATTTTGTATCCTCAGTTTGTCCTGAGTGAGGGGGAAAAAAGTCCCAAGGAATCCCATTGGTGGAAAGATTTGAAAATCACCTCTATATGACCATATAATACCAAAAAACGCCCTTTTTACCACACAGGGGAAAGGGGCTCAACATTTTACTTTCAGATATCACTATAAAAATTCACAAGTTGATTACACACACAAAGACAAGAAAAAAAGTCAATTACAAGTTCTTTGAATTATTCTGTTTACACATGCATATCACACATTATCTGATTTGATATGCGCTAATAAGATAAGATATCCCTTTATTAGTCCCACAGTGGGGAAATTTCCAGCATTACAGTAGCAAAGTGGATAGCAAAATATGAAGCAAATTTACATTATAAACAGATAATAATAAGGAATATAAGGAATAAAAGCCAGAACAGATATTTAAACAGTGAATTAAAAGGTTACTATATATATAATAACCTTTTAATTCACTGTTACATAGTTACTAAATAACAGAATTCAAAGAACTTGTAACTGACTTTTTTTCTTGTCTTTGTGTGTGTAATCAACTTGTGAATTTTTATAGTGATATCTGAAAGTAAAATTTTGAACCCCTTTCCCCTGTGTGTTAAAAACAGTGTTTTTTGGTATTATATGGTCATATAGAGGTGATTTTCAAAACTTTCCACCAATGGGATTCCTTGGGACTTTTTTCCCCTCACTCAGGACAAACTGAGGACACAAAATCAGTTGAGTTTGCTTCTCTTGCAGTTTGTCCTTGTTTGACCCCAATTTTGGCCTAAAATGACTGGACTATAAGTTTCACACAATGAGATATGCATTTAGTCATTAATAATACAAGTGTGAATGTTCTTTGAAATGTCAGGAAATGAAGAAAAACTGTGAGAAAATCTTTTTTTTTTTTTTTTTTTTTTTTTTTTGGAATGACCACCACGGATGGTTTTTTGACATTACATAAGTGGCTTTGAAAGGGTTTGTAAGCCCAGGGGTCACAGCATTTCCAGAAAGTCTTTCACCAGTTCTCAGGATCTGATGTAACCGCTCCCCCGTGCCGTCCGGGGCGAGCGCCTGTGTAGAAACATGACTTGCATTTTGGAGGAAAGACGGAGAGGGCGGCTGACACAAACTGGCCTCGGTTCAAGTCAGGAGACCCCAAAAAAAAAATGGGCAAAAGCGGAGCCACGTTTTCGCCGGGAAATCGCGAACACGCCGGTGTAATGCGAGCCGGCGGCGGCGGCGGGGGCGGGCTCACCTTGGTACAGCTGACGTGGCCGTTGACACACTTGCAGGAGTTGCACTCCTCGTCCCAGCGGCTGCCGTGAGGAAACTGCAGGCCGGCGTGACGACAGGCCTTCCCGACTCCGATGACTGCCGAGAGGAAAAGCGGGGAGGAGGAGGAGGAGGAGGGAGCGGGGGAACGAGACAGCGCTTCAGATGTCAAAGGTCAACACCAAACATTTACTTGCTAAAGCTCTTATGAAACCTCTCGCACGTGCAGCGATATTTAAAGACGTGTTTCTCTCAGGTCTTGCGACAGCAGAGCGTGGCTGCCTCATACTCACACTCCTCGCAGCGAGGGCCGGCCTTCCCCGGAGGACAGACGCAGCGGTAGCCGTTGATTTCGTCCACGCAGGTGGAACCGTACGTACAGGGGGAGGACTGGCACTCGTCTATGTCTGGGGGGGGAAATCAGGCAGCTTTTAAATACGGGCGCATACGGAAATATCAGTCAAATCTAGTGTTGCAAAGGGGTGGAAAGTTTCCAGTAAATTTCCTGGAAAGTTTCCGAAAATGAACATGGGAACATTCGCTCTGGAATATTGGAAATTTTCAGGAGATTTTTGCTGTCACTTTTTTTTCCAATTTTTCCGAAAATTTTCGGGAAAATTCGGCTCAGGAATTTTGGTAATTTTTTTTTTTTTTTGTCATCAATTTGAATGAGGTTTTTAAAAAAATTCCATGGAAGTTTCAGTTTGGGAATTTTGGAATTTTTTGTTTTTGTTGTTAAGGTGAATGGGACAAAAATAAACCTGTGCTGTGAAAAAGTATTTGCCCCCTTCCTGATTTCTTATTTTTTTGCAAATCTGTCACACTAAACATTTCTGTAAAGAAGAATGGGCCAAAATTCCTCCACAGCGATGTAAAAGACTCACTGCCAGTTATGAAAATTCCCGAAAATTCCCTGGAAATTCATTATAATGTAACATGTTTGCATGCATATCTGCTTATAACAAACCAAAATGTTTATTATGTATACATGTATATGATCGACTGAATGCAGTGAATATAAATTCCTGAAAATTCCCGGAAAATTCCAATTTATTCCTGTTTATTCCCATTAATTTCTGAAAATTCCCATGGAAATTTTCCAACTTTGAAAATTCCGGGAATTTTGCAACACTAGTCAAATCTAAATCTGAAATAATCTACTGCCAAAAAATATCCAGGGAATATTCATAGAAAGAGAAGGAGTTTATAATCTAAGAGGAGAACTAAATTTCAAAAAACATAAAGTAAAGAACAGCGATGAAAAGTCTGTGCATATCAAGCTGTGGGGTGACTTTGTGGAACAGTTTGGAGCAAGAGATAAAACAAAGTACAAACATAAATATATTTAAAAAGAGGTACAAAACATTATTTATAAATAGGTATATGGAGGATGAGGGATAAAATAAATTGCTGAAATGATAAGGGATAAGCGGATAGGGGTAATTATGTAGTATAGACCAATGATTATATATTTTAATGGCTGTGGTAAACATGTTTATTGATATGGATATCTATGCAGCATATATACAGTGATATGGATAAATATGAAGTATATATATATATATATATATATATATATATATATATATACTGATATGGATAAAGCTGTAATAGATATATAAACTATAATGGGTAGGGAAGGGGTGGGAAATTTAAAAAAGTGCATACTTCTTCCCACTCCTGTTTCGAACTTGTGTTTATTATGATTTGATGAAGATGCTTGTATTATTATTTTTGTTTTATTTTGTTTTACGTATGCATGCATGTATGTATGTACATACACTTTTTGTTTTAGTATTTCTTTCTTTCTTTCTTTCTTTCTTTCTTTCTTTTTCTTTTAGACATGTTCGAAATAAAATTCATTCATTCATTCATTCAATTCCAGGCGAACACTGAGACCCTGCAAGCTAATTCTGCCTAAGTCTTCTTCTCTGATTCTTCCGAGTTCAGACACAGCTGATCCATGGACCGTGCAAAGGAGGTGCACTGCATTGTTAGGAAGGCGCTCCATATATCTCCTGTCATTTTTCTCGATTCGAGTGTAAGATCTTGACCATCCAGGTGGGGAAACTGTCAGAAAATGCGTCAACTTTTCATGCATCTGGGGCTAAAACCAGGCACCGTTTCAGCCTCAGTGCCTCTGAGGTGGCAGATAAGCCGCGCTCTCTTCAGTTCCTTCTCGAAACACTGATCCACTGTTTGTTTGGACAAATCTCCGTGGCATTGTGGCGCCGGCTTTCGAGTCGTTTGGCGAGCTTAAAGCGTAACTTCTGCCAGGAAAACGCTGAGCTCTGAGAGCATGGGAAGTTATGTATCCACAAGTATCATGAATGATTAATGAAATCCAGAGAATCGCTTTTTTTTTTACACAATGGATACACAGCGCTTTGGCCTGAAACGCCTCAGACTGGACAACACCCTGCCTCTGAAAGGGGCTTTCACTGGGACAATTCTCCCATAAGGCCGCGGGAGACCGCACCGACCCGTCTGCCGAAATCTCCGCTGACCTCCGCTCGGCCCGGAGGTGAGAGGTTAAGACCGTCTTGCTAAAGGCTTCCTAATCTGTCGCCCTGAAACAATCGGCTCGCGCTCCCCCGCCGCGACCTCTGACCCCGCCCCCGCCCGCCCGCCTGACCCCGGCCACACGCCCCTCCGGTTCCCAGGGACTCACTGATGCGGCAGTCCGGTCCGGCGAATCCCGGGGCGCATTCGCAGCGGAACCAGTTCACGCCGTCGACGCAGATCCCGCCGTTGTAGCTGGAGAAAGAACACACACACACACACACACACACACACACAGGGTTAGAGATGAATTATTACTGCAGACCTGACAGAGGCACAGCATCCCGGACATAAAATGGGCTGGTGCACACATTCCGCTGTGATGCAACCGAGATTTCAAAGATGTTGCAAAACACATTCTCGTAAAAATTCCTCGGAGCTGCCTGGCTTCTGCAGGGAGTTGATCAATCCTCCTGCTTCTCCCCGTTTGGAATGCATTTCTTAAAAAAAAAAAAAAAAGTCCAGTGGGTATTTTTGGAGTCAAACCAATTTAAGTGCATCAAATAAAACGGATTCTGGGCTGATATTCCCCGTCTGGAGTGCATTTCTTGAAATTTCCAACATTTTCCAGCAATTCCATGACCAATGCAAATGGTTCAAACTGGCACATGCTGCCAGGTGTCATATCTGTTATTACCTGGATGCTTTAAAAAATAATAATAATAATAATTTTAGATATTTTAACCAGTAGGAGTGAAACCCTGCCAGTGTTGCAGCTCTGATCTCTGCACTGAGCTGCTGTTCACCTCAAACACAACATCAGGAATCACAGTGCAGGTTAGTGCTGGTGCTGGTTCCAGTTCTTCCATTTCAATACCAGTGCCAAATCAAATTTGGGAGAAAGAGGTGTGACAAAGGTCCTGGCCCAGACTCAAGCCTGAGATGCCTTTGACTACCGGGCTAAAACCCACTTTTGGTGCAGTTCTTGCATTGGATAGTTTGGAATGGAATGGAATGTCTTTATTGTCACAGCAACAACTACAACGAAATTGAAAGGCGCAGTCCTCCTTAGTGCCATTTAAAATTATAAAAGAAAAAACACACAACATTAACACACTGAACCCCAAACCCGCCGGCGGGATAGAAAGACATGTATTTTTTAAAAAATCGCCAAAATTCAATCGTTTATCATAGCTGTAAAAACCTATTTTTTCGTCAGAAATTGAATTTTCTGACAGTCCCTGAATGCAACATGTCCGACTTCGGTTTAGCGGTAGAAAAAAGGACGAAACTAAGCCTAAAAAAGTGATTTTTCATTTGAATCATTTTATTATACATGCTTCATTCAACAATTCGCCAAAAAATAGTCGTGTACTCAATCCAGATCATTCAAAAAACAGAAAATTCTGCGGTCTTCAGCGGATCTGAGACATCTTGATTGATTCAGGTGAGCCCAACAGTCGTGTGACAAAAATTCACTGAATTTCAGTGTGTAGGCAGCAGTAGTAACATGGAAGGGCGCAAGGCAGTAAAAACGCCTAAATTTATACAGGTTGGAAAAATGTTAATATTTCAGGAAATAAATCATGTGAAGCCCTACTTTTTTTTTCCTGGATCAGTGACACTTGTGGGCACCTGAAAAAATGTTCTGTATATTTATTCCAATGTTTCTCGATTTTTGTAAAATAAATTATCAAAAAAAATCAGTTTGCCGTTTTTAGATTTTTATTATTTATGGCACTATAACTCTTTCATACTGTGTGAAAGACATTTTTGAATGGCTTCAGGTGATAGCCACAGCTGTGCTGTTTCCATAGAGGTGCAGCACTTGTAATTGTAGTGAAAAACAAGCCCACAGTGAGCCAAAATGTGAGGGCAGCAGAAAACGCCCAAAAACTGCTTGGGGTTCAGAGGGTTAAATTATCAAAATAATAAAAAAAAAAACACACACACACACACACAAGAACACACGAGAATAAACGTATAAAGAATGCACTGTAATATTGTGTAATAAAGCAGGAAAAAAAAAACATTGTAAAGTATTGCACATTATATTGTATTACACTTGTGTTCACAGTCAAACAGTATTTAGTGCAGTTATGGCTCTTGCCAAGTCCAAGTAAGCATGTACAGCAGCTAACAAAAAAAAAAAAAAAAAAAAGTCTATACTGCCTGCAGAGAGACAGTCACCTGCCCCAGGTCAGTCAGAGCTCTGCAGGTCAGAGCCAAAGCATCACAAGTTGTTGCCTTTTCACACACTTCCAATACGAGAAAAGCTTGTTTGTTGCTTGCGGCCGGTGAAAAAACACCATCCACACATAAACACATGATCAAAACCGGGGTGCAGGGACCACCGGGGGGTCCTTGAGAGGGTCACAGGGGGCCCTCAGCAAAAAAAGCAGGAATGGATGAGTTTAACCTGCGTGGTATTTTGTGTCTCAGGACGCACGGTGACCCCTGTTTGATCACAGCTGCCTGTTATTTCCCCACGTTAAGAACAAAGATCTTTTCAGGGGGGATTCCTCAGGACAAACCCTCTCAGATGGGGGGTCTGTGGGCTATTGTGCATCGACTTTGGGGGGGTTGTTGACATGAAGAAGTTTGGGAAGTCCTCCCATTCCCCTGAAATGGGACAGCTAACCTGGTGCTGTTAGTGCCTTGCTCTACCCATCGACTTACACAGGGAATCAAACTCAACACTGCAGATATATTGATATTACTTACTAATAAACTGATATTATATGGAATTTGGATGTAGTAACATTATGATATGGCATCTTTTCCTGGTTTTAAAGTCATTATAAAGACTTTACAGTAAATGGATGCAATTTTCTGAACTTATTAAACTGTTGCAGTGGTTCTATTTGCTTCTACCTGCTTGGTGATAGAATAGATAGAAGCCTTTATTGTCACTGTGCAATACAATGAAACTGCATCATATTCACATTTTTACTCATTGGCCTTTAACCCAGCATGAGACGCTGCTCTCTTTTATTTGTTCTACTGTTTATATTCCTTTTTACTGTTTTATCGCTTTTACTGTTTTGTTGTTTTATGATCATTTATGCACATTGATTTTAAATTCCAGCATCAGACGTGGCTCTGTTTTTAATTTGTTTGATTGTTTTTATTCTTTCTATCACTGCAAAAACTCCAAATCTTACCAAGATTATTTGTCTTATTTCAAGTCAAAATGTCTTATTTCTAGTCAAAATATCTCATTACACTTAAAATAAGACATGATCACCTCAGAAGTAACTTGTTTTTAGACAATTGTCTCTTGTTTCAAGTGAAAATTTGCTTGTTTCATTGGCAAAATTTGTTTCTTGTTTCTAGCTAATTTTCACTTAATTCAAGTGAATTTTCACTTGAACCACTGGCAAATTTTGCCAATGAAACAGCAAATTCTCACTTGTTTCAAGTGAAATTTCACTTGAAACAAGTGAAAATTGTCTAAAAACAATTTACTTCTGAGGTGATCATGTCTTATTTTAAGTGTAATGAGATATTTTGACTAGAAATAAGACATTTTTGACTTGAAATAAGACAAATAATCTTGGTAAGATTTTACGTTTTTGCAGTGTTTATTGCTCTGTTTTTAATTTGTTTGATTGTTTTTTATTCTTTCTACTTTTCTTTCTGTTTTGCTGTTTTATTTTCATTTGTGTACAGCACTTTGTTTCAGCTGTGGTGGTTTTTAAAGTGCTCTATAAATAAAGCCGAGTTGAGTTGAGTTGAGTTACTGATGATTGTTTATGAAAAATCTCATGTGTAAATATCTTACGAAAGCTCAAACTGTCATCCTATTAAATCATCATCGGATGAGGGTATGCTCACATGAGTTTTTGTCTCGATCGCCCGGCCCCGCTCTAAGACGCCGCCTGACTTCCTCCGTGGCGTTTCCCGCCGTGAGACTCTCAGAGACTCGGGGCGGCAGAAGGGAACGGCGAGAAAAAGGAGTGAGCCGGCCGGCGAGCTAAAGCCCGAGCTGATCCCTTATCAATGTCCGGACTTCATATGCAAATCCTCTGCTGACCGCATGCTGAGCCGCCCCTATAGGAGCCGCCGCCCCCCCCCCCGCCCCCCGCCGCCCTCCCCCCGGCCCTCACAGCCACCCCCGGGTCAAGGCTGGTGAATGGTGAGGGGGGCGTCTCTTCCCACCCTCCCGCCCCCCCCAGTCCTAATCCTCCTGTCAGTCACGGAGGCTGCAGGGAAGGAGGAGGAGGAGGAGGTGTGTGTGTGTGTGTGTGTGTGTGTGTGTGTGTGTGTGTGTGGGGTGGGGGGGGGCTTTTGTCCAGAAGAGCCTCTCTGATCCAGAGAAGCTCCCGTGCACAGCTGTCAGGAGACACACTTCCCTGCTTTCTTGTCTGTGCACGTGCACACACACACACACACACACACACACACACACACACACTGGTTCAAAGGTGCTCGCACACACATGCACACTGATGGGAGCGCATATAGGGAGAAATACACAGAGGAGCGTGAACAGGTGTGTGTGTGTGCTAATGCATACACACCGATGACACACACACACACACACACACACGTTTGCACGCTCAGTTTGATGCAAACGCACACTTTGATAAACACACAGATTGATAGATGTATGCACAGAGAGGATGACAGGTGCATCCACCCACACACACACACACACACACACACACACCATAATGCAAAAACACACTGACACACACACACATTATAGATATACACACACGGAAACACAAGCACACACAAAATCAGACATCTGCACGTTTTCTGACAAAAGCACAAAGATGGACATACACACAGGCAAACACACACACACACACACACACACACACACCTCCACATCCCCAATCTTTAATGGGAAAATCCCAGAGCATTAAATCAGATTTGCAGGATGAGAGTGGCTGCTCTCTGTGGGAAACCCCGCGGCTCAGAGTATTCCCTCTGCGTGACCGGGCTTGGAAGGCGTCTCGGCCGAGGTGCCAGCGGCTCCGCTCGGCTCCGCCCGCCGCGTACAGCCGGCTGAGCTCGGCGTTTTACATCCTCCAGTCAAAACACGGCATCTTCCATCGCTGGCACTCTGCAGACGCTCTTATTAGAGAGACTAATGAGCTTAAATTTCCGGATCAAAGGCGCAGCGGCCGGCCAACTGATGTAACAAGCATTTCCCGTGTTCCCTGAACGCAGCGCTGCAGTTCGGACCACCTTAGTCGAGTCCCGAGTCAATTCCCGGACCAGATCCGGTCGAGTTCAAGTCAACAACAGGAGGCCAGAACAATTCGAGGTCTGTTTGAAACCAAAACAATAAACGGTGTGCTTTTCCTTCCAAAAGCCGGAGTGATGATTAAGAGCCGCGCTAAAAGATGAACGGGGATGTTGATCCATCTGCAGGATCCCTGCTGATCCCACCGATCAACACGCCGGCTCGACGCCCATCTCTACCGCTCAGATACCCTTGGATAAACCCAACAATAAATCAATAAAATGACCCGTCTTCAAAGCTACGAGGCCCGAGTCATCGTTTTGAAGCAGACGTCTGAGAAAGCCCCCTGCATGACTCGTCGGTAGCTTTACGAAATCACATTAGGATTAAAAAAATCAAAGAATTTAGAATTAGGATCAACAATTAGGGCCATTAGGATCAAAAATCACATTAGGATAAAGAATTATGGTTATTTCTTCCCACAGCCAGCACAGAAATCGAATAAACATCAAACAGTTGCCAACATGAAAAATGTTCCCGGTCAGAGCATGAGACCGAGACAGAGGAAGAGAGAGAGAGAGAGAGAGAGAGAGAGAGAGAGAGAGAGAGAGAGAGAGGCCTTCGTCTTACCAGGGATGTGGATTGCAGTCGTTGGCATCTGTAAAAAAAAAAAAAAAAAAAAAAAAAAGGGAAGACAGAGCGGAAATCAGTTCATCTCTCAGGGAATCAAAGCTGCAAAATCTAAAACACCAAAACCTGAAACTCTGAATGTCCCTCAAAAAGCTCCCACACTGCAAAAACTCAAAATCTTACCAAGAATATTTGTCTTATTTCAAGTCAAAAATGTCTTATTTCTAGTCAAAATATCTCATTACACTTAAAATAAGACATGATCACCTCAGAAGTAACTTGTGTTTAGACAATTGTCTCTCGTTTCAAGTGAAAATTTGCTTGTTTCATTGGCAAAATTTGTTTCTTGTTTCTAGCTCATTTTCACTTATTTCAAGTGAATTTTCACTTTTTCCACTGGCAAACTATCAGTGATATGAGATATTTTGACTAGAAATATGACATTTTTGACTTGAAATAAGACAAATATTCTTCGTAAGATTTTGCATTTTTGCAGTGCAGATGTTTCTGTACTTTATTCTCGATTCGTTCTAAAGCTGTAAATGAATGGGGCGGTGTCGTACTCTGAGCGCAGGTGGGCCCCTCCCAGCCGTCCTTGCAGATGCAGGTGAAGGCGTCTCCTCCTCCGACGCAAGTGCCCCCGTTCTCGCACGGCCCTGAGTCACACGTGCTGTTCTTGGCTGGAGGAACAAACAGGAGAACACACACATTTAGGATTTAGGATTTAGGATGACTCGGTGTTTGGGACTTACTGCAGCAGGATTTGCTTCCACGCAGGATTCATTTCCATGACTTTCCACATCAAAAAAGAGCTTCCACCACCCTAAAACTCTGAGTCATTCTCATGTTATAGTCCAGTCATTTTAGGCCAAAACTGGGGTCAACCCAGGTCAAACTGCAAGAGAAGCAAATTCAACTGATTCTGTATCCTCAGTTTGTCCTGAGTGAGAGGAAAAAGTCCCAAGGAATCCCATTGGTGGAAAGTTGCATATCACATGCATATAAATGGCAGAACAGATATTTAAACAGTGAATTAAAAGGTTACTATATATATAGTAACCTTTAAATTCACTGTTATATAGTAACCTTTTAATTCACTAAAGGTTACTATATAACAGTGAATTAAAAGGTTACTATATATATACAGTAACCTTTTAATTCACTGTTTAAATATCTGTTCCGGCATTTATTCCAATTAGCGCATATCAAATCAGATAATGTGTGACATGCATGTGTAAACAGAATAATTCAAAGAACTTGTAATTGACTTTTTTTCTTGTCTTTGTGTGTGTAATCAACTTGTGAATTTTTATAGTGATATCTGAAAGTAAATTTTTTTTTTAACCCTTTCCCCTGTGTGTTAAAAACAGTGTTTTTTGGTATTATGTGGTCATAAATAGGTGATTTTCAAAACTTTCCACCAATGGGATTCCTTGGGACTTCTTTTCCCTCACTCAGGACAAACTGAGGATCCAGAATCAGATGAGTTTGCTTCTCTTGCAGTTTGTTGTAGGTTTTTTCATAAAATGACTGGACTACTATTGATGTTATTTTTCTACTCGAATTCATATCTCAGATATTTTTGCTTTAATTCTGCTTTAAGGTGGTAAATTGCTAGTTTGGTTAGTTTTTTTTTTTTGGTTACTATTTTGCACACGTCTGGCTACTGCTGTGGTGTGTCTACACTAAACTTCCCAGAAATAACCTGTCAATCAAAACATGTGGGCGGGACTTGGATTTCCTGTTGTATTTGCCAGTTCTCCTTCTTGTATTTACTCCAAACAAACCAGACACATAAAATCTGTCTCTTCCTGTGTGGAAAATGATTTTTGTGTTGAGAACAGCAAATGCAAACAAATGAATCACTATTTTATTACATCAATTAGCTTCACAAAACAGAAAACAGGCATTTATTTCTATGAAAACGCCACATTATGACTGAGCTAGACGCTGACCGAGCGGGCCCGGGACAGCGAGCGCCGTCTCAGACAGATAACGGAGCGTAATGGCGGCGTAATGGCACGCGGCGTTAGCACTCTGTTATTATCGGCGCTGTAACGGTGTCATTAGGGTGAAGGCCTGACCTGTGTTGCAGGTGCTGCCGCCCCAGCCCGAGGGGCAGCTGCACAGGAAGGAGTCCCCGTGGTCGTAACACGTCCCGCCGTTACTGCAGGTCGTGGAGTCGCACTGGCTCTCACCTGGACCAGAGAGTGAGAACGAAAAGAGTGTGACACTGAGCCAGGGCTGACTGAAGGCACTGCAAAAAGTCCAAATCTTACCAAGATTATTTGTCTTATTTCAAGTCAAAATGTCTTATTTCTAGTCAAAATATCTCATTACACTTAAAATAAGACATGATCACCTCAGAAGTAAATTGTTTTTAGACAATTTTCACTTGTTTCAAGTGACACAAGTAAAAATTTGCTTGTTCCATTGGCAAAATTTGTTTCTTGTTTCAAGCTAATTTTCACTTGTTTCAAGTAGATTTTCACTTGAAACAAGTTATTTCTTAGGTGATCATGTCTTATTTTAAGTGTAATGAGATATTTTGACTAGAAATAAGACATTTTGACTTGAAATAAGACAAATAATCTTGGTAAGATTTTGACTTTTTGCAGTGGGGGATGACTGCGGCTCCAAAGCAGAGCTCAAACACATAATAATAATAATAATAATAATAATAATAGTAATACAACTTTATTTGTATAGCACCTTTCATACAAGAATTGCAGCTCAAAGTGCTTCACAATAAAAAGAAGAACATTTGAAAACACATGAAATAAAACATTAAAAAGAATAAAACACAGCACAGGGTGGAATTAAAAAAAAAAAAAAAGGAAAAGGCTAAAGACGAGAACTTTGAAATAAAACAAAAGATGCAAATAAAAACAATAAAAGACAAAAAAAAAAATCCTGGTGCTTATTTTTATCTTTATATGCATTTTTCACATTTTGCACAATGTCAATGTTTTGCCCCATGATATCTCAGCTGTCCAGTGCCAATTTGCTGAGATTTATATCGCAATATAAGATCATGCACACACACTTTAGCTCTGCACACACATACATTCCCTCGCTTTCTCTATCAGATTCTTTTCTCTATAAACAGAGACGATGCAGAAAAGCCATGCACGTTTACATAAACACAACACAGACTCACTGAGGGCTATAGACAAGCACTGCCGTATGCATACAGCGTACACACACACACACACACAAACACACACACACACACACAGAGTGACTCACGTGAGTGGCAGGTCTTGCCCTTCCAGCTGTCGATGCAGTGGCAGTAGAAGTCGTTGAGGAGGTCGACGCAGTGGCCGCCGTTCTGACACGGGTTCCTGCTGCACTCGTTCACGTCTGCAGCCACAGAGGATCAGATCAGCTCAACACGTCTGGAACTACTTTTTCACAACGACCGCAGTGCGTCCTAAAGATTCCTACGCTTCCTACAGAGCAGTGCAGAGAGCAGCTCGGACACTAATAAAACCAGTTAGAAAGGACATGTCTGACTGTGCTGCTGTGCCTCCTGCTTTCAAAAAGGACAGGCATCATTTTTTTTTTTTTTTTTTTGAGTGTCTTGTTGGACTGTGTTGAAGGGTGTGGTCAGGTTCTCCCATAGAGAGTCAAAGTGTCCAACCTTCAACCTTTATATTCTTTATTCTAACCGGCGTGGGCATTTGGTGTTGGTATTTATTGTGTGTTATTTATTTATGCGAAGCACCTTAACTCCAAGTCAAATTCCTCGTTTGTGAAAACTTGGTAATAAAGATCTTTCTGACTCTGATTCTGATTCTGGTTCACAGCACATAAAACTGTTTCCGGGTGATTCCCGTTGTCAAGGCAACAGCTGTGCACGTTCAACCCTGTCATCGCATCAGCAGAAGAAGAAGAGTTTGTTTACGATGGGAAACCTGCTGCACAGCTAACGGAAATGAAAGAAAATGAATGAAAAAACATCGTGAAAGTAACTTTGTGATTCATGATTTTGATTAAAAAAAAGAATTTTTAGATTAGTGGCATTGACTTGGTGCTGAAGTATCGGTTCTCACGACGTCTCTAATTTGAAGCCAGGGCGGTGCGGTACGTGCTCTACCACACTCTACTGACACACGATGGAATCAGGATTTTAATACGGGCCAAACCTATCCTCTAAGGTATAAAAAACAATGAAGGAGAGAAAACCAGACACCTCCTGTGTGTGATGCTGCGTCCTCGTCCCGGGGCCCGGCTGTGCTGAGGGCCCGGGCCGGGCGCCGCCACCGCCGCCACCCGCCCGCATGACTCACACACAGGCAGCATGGCGAGGCTCGTCCAAGTCTGCCTGTCTGCATGACTTTCATTTTTCCCTTCACTCTCTCATCAACGCCCACTCAAATACCTGCTTCACCCAGACACTCGCAGACACACTCACACACACACACACACACACACACACACACACACACACACTCACCGACATCACACAGGCTGCCCTCCCAGCCGTCTGGGCAGAAACACTGGAAGGAGTTGATGCCGTCGATGCAAGTGCCTCCGCTCTTACATGGAGATGACACACAGTCATTAATGTCTGGGAGGGAGAGAGAGAGAGAGAGAGAGAGAGAGAGAGGGAGAGGAAGATGGTGAAGCTGTTTGTCAAATTCACAGCAATTTAAATTCAGTGCAGATTTACATCATCGCATCCTGTCGCGTTGCCGTCGCCATTTTCACAGAAAATCCACAAAACAAAACAACCCCCATCCAGCCAAACTGCACCGGGGGTGAGGGGTCACAGGGGTCACAGACCGGAAACCTCGAAAAAACGCACGGAATCCCACATTTTAGACTCTCTGTTTGTTTTATTTTGGGTGAAGTGTCCCTTTAAGATTTGCAGAAAAACTATGGGTTTTCCAGTGATTTCTACACATGTGAGCGGCTCAGGAATCCTGACAAATCTTCTGTAAAAAGCCCCCAAAAATTATTGTTCATTATAGCACAAAACTGCAGAGTAACTGGAGGTAAAAGGTTCAGGGAGGTGGCGGTGTCCTCGCTAATTAATTGTTATATATTATTGATATTATTATCGATAATTATATTTATATTCCTAATTATATTTATATTCCTGGTGCTGTAAACTGAACTGCACGATGATGAGAAGTGAGACTGGAGCCAGAATTACTGTAAGAATGATGTGGTTCACACTGATGGTAACTGATGATAAATATAGTCTGTGTGTGTGTGTGTGTGTGTGTGTGTGTGTGTGCTCATGATGACTCACTCTCGTGGCAGTAGGTGCCAGTGAATCCCGGCTCACAGGAGCAGCTGAAGTTCCCGGCAGGCAGGCTGATGCAGCGGCCGTGGGGGCCGCACACGTTGGACGAGATGTGCCACACCCCTTTCTGCGTGTCGTTGGTTGCCACGGCGATGGTGCAGCTGTCAATCACTTTTGGGATCAAAACGGGGGAACCAACCGGTAGGAAATAAAGAGAGCAGGATGTCAGAGAGGTGGAGGTGTGTATCTGTCGAGCCTGTCAGGTCACTAATAGAAGAACCAGGCTTCAAAAATGACCAGGCCATTATTAAAAACAGGTTGTTAGTTGAAAGGAGTAATTTAACCCTCCTGTTATGTTCACATTTTTGAACATCTTTTATGTTTGGGGTCAATTTGTCCCCTGCAGTTTAAACCTCCACAAAATTATTATAACTAAAATTGTTATCAAAGTTTATGTGTCAGGTACTTTATGTTTCTTTGATGACGACCTAAATAGCCCTTTAAATAAAACATAACTCCGCCCACCCCCATTTATACATCCACTATTCCTATTACGCCACTATGGAAAAATATGCAAATCACCATAAAATCTCACTGATTGACCTAAAATTGGAAAGAAATATTAATTTTTGGTGTTTTAATGGCTTTATATTATTTCTAAGCACAGATTTTTGTTATTTATAACCGATGCATTACAAAGTGTGTGCAGGACATTGAAAACATATCATCATGTTTACCTGGTAGTGCCCATTACATTAGGAACACTCATTAAATATGAAGCAAAAAAAAAATGATGTTAATCATTTATTTAGAGACGTTAAACATTGGCTGGGGTCAAATTGACCCCAAACATAATAGGAGGGTTAAGAAACATTTTGAACAAATGATCCCATGCCAGCAACAAAAACGCCCCACACAGAGGCACTAATGTCCAATCAGCTTTTGATTTGAAAAAGAGCTCATTTTGTTTTGTTGCTCAGTTTGAACTGATCTAAGAGTCTGGACAGATTTTCCATCCCTGGGTGACACTTTCAGCCACTGCCTCCATTAACAAAAGGTGGTCCTGTGTGGAGAAGGTGTGTGTTACCTTGACACTGGTTGGTCTTGCAGTGATCCTTGAGCTCGGAGCAGGTTTTGCCCTCGTAGTCGTCCGGACAGGCGCAGAAGAAGTCGCCCGGCAGACTGTGGCACTGGGCCTTGTTCTGGCACGGGTTGGGGCTGCACGGGTTATTCTGCACCTACAGAGGGACAGAACAAGGCAGAGACAGAGGAATCAATCAATCAATCAATCAATCAATCAATCAGTGACTGAATGCAGAAAGGAAGGAATGTAGAAAAGAGGTGCTCTGTGATTTAGAACAGATTGAAAATGAGATTCATTTTATGTTCTTGTCCTCTGTACAATGAGCTTAGACATGTATTTTTTGAAAAAATGAGATTATTATTCATTGGTTTCTTTTACCTGGATGATTATGAAAAACTTGAATTATGTTTTTCATACAGCTAACTTTATTTCTAAAGCGTGGGAAAAGAGAAAAAATGTGCTGTACATTTGATTTGAATTTGGTAATATATACAGTATGTAGTCCATATGTGCAGGCATAAGTGTATGTATGTTTTTCTTTATTTTTGTTTATCTGTTTACACACTGTGCAATGCTGTTTGTCATGTTTAGTGTCTTATAAGCCCATGCGGGTTGAATGCACGACACTTAAATAAAATATTCATTCATTCATTCATTCATTCATTCAAGGATAGAATGAGTGAATGAATAAACCATCACTGTCACGATGGCATTAAAAACAATTAAAAGTCTGCAGAGGGTTGATTTAAGCACATAATTTGTGAGTGTGTCGGGCCACTCATGATTTCTATACCACCAAATTCCATGCATATTCCATATTTTCCATATTTTTTCTCAGGTGAATCTGAATGTCACTTAAATCGACCATCAGCAAGTTTTGGTCTCCATCATCTTCATCTTTTCTGCCGAGCTGTGGTGTTTCTGCTGGACTTCCTGTTTTCTGTAAAACCCATCACTTCCTGTGCAGTGGAGGATTTTTCCCTGAGAAAAATTCCCTCAGACCGTGTGTTTAGAGCGGCTAAAGCGAATCCTCTCCTGGTTTTTGCTCAGCGGAGGGATCCCCGGCTTACCTCGCAGGTTGTGCCGGAGAAACCCTGCGGACATTCGCACATGAAGCCGTCCAGCAGGGTGTGGCAGCGCCCGCCGTTCCTGCAGGGGCTGCTGGCACAGCGGTTCCTCTGGACCTCGCAGTGACGGCCCACGAAGCCCGGCTGGCACACACACTGGTAGCCTCTGGGAACCTGCTGCTGCGGAGACGGAGGACGTTACAGTGAAAGCAGCGTCCGCACCGCAGCGGAGCACCAAAACCAGCGAGGAGGCTAATCAGGTTCGCTTCGCTGCGGGACGGACTGCGAGGAATCTGACACGTGATACGCCACAGATGTCACCTCAGCTTTCATCATCATCTGCTCCGAGCATGGCGCCAAAAATCATCATCTACTCAACTTCAAAACACTGGCCTCAATCTGATTACAACTGGCTGAGTGTCACTGGCTGATGTGCTAACAGACAGCTTATGATCAACTCTTCTGTTTTGCAATATTACAGATGTTGTACAGAGCATAATACCTAGCATACGCTGCAAAAACTCAAAATCTTACCAAGAATATTTGTCTTATTTCAAGTCAAAATGTCTTATAACACTTAAAATAAGACATGATCACCTCAGAAATAACTTGTTTTTAGACAATTTCCACTTGTTTCAAGCTAATTTTCATTTGAAACAAGTGAAACAAGTTGGTAGCACTTCACAATAAGAGTACAACAATTAACGTTAGTTAATGCCGTAATAAACATTAAGTAACAGATAATAAACATTAAGTAACAGGTGATAAACATGAAGTAACAGGTAACTAACCGTTAACTAATGTGTCTAAGAATCATGTACTAATGCTGTTCATGCTAAGGTTTTAATTTATATGTTATTTAAGGGTTATTGTAGATATTGTTAACATTAGTAAATGCCATAATAATCATTAACTAACAGTTAATTAACCATTACGGCATTAACTAACGTAAACTAACGTTAATTGTTGTATTGTTATTGTAAAGTCTTACCAACAAGTTACTTCTGAGGTGATCATGTCTTATTTTAAGTGTAATGAGATATTTTGACTAGAAATAAGACATTATGACTTGAAATAAGACAAATATTCTTGGTAAGATTCTGACTTTTTGGACTTGGACTAAGTGCATCACCTTTACCTGCATGGTCATGATACAAAATGCTCTCTTATGTTTTATTGCTAATGGCTTCAATTTTCTGATCATTTCTTGGTGAGATGATTGTGGAAAGCATGAGATAAGAAAAAAAAATCTAAATTTTTTAAATGTGCAGAGATCATAGTGTTTGCCACAGTGATGAAGCGCCTCCAGGTTTCCCATGTCTGAGCCTCACCTTGCACGTTCCTCCGTTCTGACACTGTCCGTGGCAGCTGTTGAGATCTGCGGAGGGAAAAATCAGCGAGACACGGGTCAGTTTTTGAGCCTGGATTTAACATGTTAGCACGTGAGGCGTGTAACATGCAGTCACTACGGGGAGGCGGCCGGTGCACCGAAGCAGACTGTCCATGCCGAGAGGAGGCGCAGGTTCAAAGGAGCGGGCAGATGTGATTCTCTCTGCGGTTTCAGCACATGCAGTGAAGCCAGGTTGCAGATGGGAAACTACCCCTCAAGATCCCCCATAAAAGGTTCCCGACAGATGCAAGACAGCCATGTGGAAAAATCACAGCCCGTTTTAGTCTTTGATAGAAACGAGAAACAGTTAAGCCGGGGTGTAGCGGATACAGACAGGCCACGGAGAGCCGGGTGGAAGAGCGAGCACAGGCAGGTGGAGAGAGAGAGAGAGGCCGATGCAGCGGCTCTGAGGGTTTGCTCATACGATACTAACTGATGTCACACTTCTGGCCCGCCCATCCACGAAAACAGGTACAGAGATATCCACCAATCAAGTTTTTGCAAGAGTAAGCATTGAAGCAAGGCTTCCCCAGACACTCATTAACGTCTGCAAAATGGAGACGAGAGAGAGAGAGAGAGAGAGAGAGAGAGAGAGAGAGCTAAGAACTGATTTACAAGCCCCGCCACCAAGCGTACAGCAGCTTCCTCGCTGCATAAAAAGCTTAAAATCCTTTTTAAAATCTTGTTTTTCCTCTAATATTAATAATAATCCACCAGTGGGATGAGATAATCCCACTTGTTTCCGGTGCAGTTTCACCTGTTTCAGGTAGAAATAAGCTGAAACCAGGCAGAACAAGGCAGATCAGCCGACGAGGATCAAGTCAAATGACACTCGACTCAAGAAACTTCTGGAAGCAAGTTGAACAGCGCTGGAAACAAGTGGGATTATCTCATCCCACTGGATTTTTTTTTACCTTGTTAGAGGAAAAGTACAGTTTTAACACCGAGGATGGGACTAAATGATTTTTTTTTTTGCAGTGCAGTGAGGCTGAAGCCAAGATCTGCTCTTCATGTCATTGGATTTTGAGTGTTTTCAAACATGAGATTATGGTTTTCCTTCATTTCTTTTCTTTCTTTTTTTTTTTTTTTTTTTTGTTCAAGGCTCCGGTTCACATTCCCTGCTATTTCTTTCACAGCTCTCCAAACCGACCAAACCTCCACCCCTCCCACCACCACCACCCCCACCCTCACGGGCTTCATTTCTCTATTGCATTCCCTGCAGGCCGACCTGTGGCATTCCAAGTGGTCAGTTTCAGAGGCGGCGGTCGCAGCGAGCCCGCCGCGCCGCGCCGCGCCGCCTCGCTCGCCATAAACCCAGCGAGTGCATTAATACTTACTCCCAGGAGGTAAGCGGCACCTGTTGGCCGGCTGAAACTCAACACCGCATCTAACCCCCCCTTCACCCCCACGCTTCCACACCGCCATCCCTCCCTCCTCTCTCACAGGTACCGCCCGCGCCCTGAAAGGGGAAGCGCTCCGGCAACAACAGGAGCCGTAACAGGAGCCGCGGCGTTTCGGTTCCTCCCTCCCGCGCGTGTTTACAGGTTGGGAAGTGTTTCCTCTCCTGCCTCGCCGCCTCGTACTGCGGCTCCGCGAGCTCCGGCAAAGCGGACGACGACGAGGGGGGCTCCACCATGCCGGAGCCGCGCCGCGCCTCGCCTCGACTCACCGTAGTGTACATACTCCCCTTTTTTTACGCCCCGTCTGGAGCCAAAGATAACCCCCCGCCGGAGTAAATTTGGCCCCAAGGCTAGCAGTTGCCAGGCGGGAGGTTATTTTTAACTTTACTCAAGTCACCTGGCTCGAGTTGCAGATGATACCCGGCGAGTCTCTCCGTTGGACATGCACACACACACACACACACTTGCACACACACATTTCTCATGAGCAGCAAGTAGTGCCTGCGGTTCGACACGGCAGGATAAACAAACAGCTAGATGTGTCTGTGCAAGCGACGCGATTCCTGGAATGGGTTTCGAACGCGCGGCTCTGGCGGCGGCTGCGACACACGGCGACACGCGGAATCACATGTTCACAGGGGAACATCACCACAGCATGCAAGCAGGAGTCCTCATCATCCAGCCAATATCTCAACCTAACCCTCTCATGTGTCCCCGTATTTTGATGTGCACACACTCGCATGTAAATATATGAAGAGTTTCATTCCAAAATGCCACGAGGCAAATTTTTTTTTTTTTTTTTTTTTTTTGCCTCGTGGCCCATGTTAGGCAATATTTCACAAACACAGATGAGGCACAGATGTCTATCATGAAAATATCCATATTCCCTGATCAAAGATCTGAAAATGACTGAGGGCTTTATTAGTAAACCACAATAATTTACTTCACTGCCAGCAATCATTGTGTAAAAGGAGGCATTTCTTTTTTTCTTTTCCCCCAAAGGAAGGAAACTTTTCATATAGTCTCATTCACTTCAAAAAAAAATAAAAAAATAAAAAATTGCATTGCTCTTATCAAGTCATTCAGTCTCACATGTGTTAAAATCTTTTTTCCTCAAAAAAGGTAAAAAAAAAAAAAAAAAAAAAAAAAAACCTGCCAGTGGGATGAAATAATCCCACCTGAAAATGACCTTTTATGAAAAAACAAACAAACAAGATTTTAACACTGAATGTGAGACTAAATAACTTGTTAACCCTTTATCCAGCAAGTGACTATTTTTGGTAATTTCAAAAATTTTACATATCAGGCCTATAACCTGTCTCAGTTAGTTCAATGATCATTTGGTCTTCACCCAGCCAATCAGCAAAGATCGCTCTACATCCCGGGTCACATGATTGTGGCAGTTGACCAATCTCATTGGCTTTGATTTTCTACAGGAAAATGAAAATTTTAGAAAAATTTTATAAAAGTAATAAAGTCCTGTCATGTTCACTAATAACAGTCTAGGGCTGTTTTTTTGAAGTATTTCAATGAGTGCCCTATAAAGGGTTAAGATGGATATTTTTCACTGTCGACACTCTGATTTTAGTCTTCAAAAGTCTGTTATTATCATCTTTGTTCACGATGCAGTCATTAATAATTAATAATTAATAATTGCGTGATGGACGGGGCGGGCGGGGCGTACCTATCTGGCAGGTCTTGCCCGTCCACTGGGCGGGGCACAGGCACTCGAAGCCGTTCTCCTTGTCGATGCAGGTGCCGCCCTGAGCGCAGGGGCTGGACGCGCACTCGTCCGTGTCTGCAACACAGGAGGACACGGGCCTGACTTGAATAAAACACGCAGGAATTACATAATCACCACCGACACACACACACACACACACACATACAGACGTGTGCGCACTCACACATATAAACATAAACAAACTATATTTACCATCAGCGGCCATCGCAGTGATAAATCACTCTCCGGTTTCACATGCACTATAGTGGGAAATTAATGTAAGCCCCGAGCCAGCGCTGATATATATATATATATATATATATATATATATATGTGTGTGTGTGTGTGTGTGTGTGTGTGTGTGTGCGCTAGCGGCCATTTTGGCAGGAAGTCAATTTCATCATTTGGACGTCCTCTTCGGTTTTTAGACGCCGACCTGGCTGGCAAAGTGGTGAAAGTGGCTGTTGCATGCTGGGAGGAGCCCTGATCTTTACCCTGCAGGTTCACTCAACGTCCTTTATTTTTTTTAAGTTTTGGCCGCAGAGATGTAAAGAAACCTTTTGATAAACGCAATTTTTGACGTTCATACAGAGCCGTAAAATAAGCGAGCGTCTGTTTCTCAGGCCTTGTGGGAGCCTGGTTAATACTCCTTGTAATCAAAGTTTATTTATTATCTATATATTACATCCCAGGTTAATATACATTCACACTGTTTTTCAGACAGGAGGGGACGTGGTGATTCCATAAGAGGCCGAATCAAGTCGGATAGTTCCTGAATCCCAGTGCCGGGCATCGGGTTCTGCCACTTGGTTAGAATAGAATAGAATAGAATAGAATAGAATAGAATGCCTTTATTGTCACTATACACACATGCACAATGAGATTAAGAGCAGCTCCTTTCAGTGCAACCATGTAATAAAAACAGAACAAAAAGATAGATTTCAATATGAATAAATGTAAGTAACATAAGATAAAATAAGTTATATATACAGTATGAATTCTAAAAAAAAATATTGCACAGCTTGGTTCTTGGTTTCGTGGTTTCATGCTAACTCTCCTTATCTATTACAATCATGTATATACTTCAGCTCCATCTGTATATTTCATTTAATATTCATTACCATCTGTATATTTCACATCTCATATCTCATATTCTTAGGTTAGCCCTTATTGTATATTTTGAGTTTTTTTAGTCTTTATAGTCTTTATTGTATATATTTAGTCTTTATTCTATTTTATTTAACTTTATTATATGTTTCTACTGTTGCTGCTGGAACACGAGAATTTCCCTGGTTGGGATCAATAAAGTATATCTATCTATCTATCTATATGCACTTGGCTGCATCCCAACTGTGTTGTGCTGGGTCAAAAATATCACATTATTACTTTAAACTTCATCAGAACAGACAAAATGGATTATCTGACGGCTGCACGTGACCGTTCAGAGTTATTTGGTGTTTAATTTCTTTCGAAGCGACACTCACCTTTAGCGCAGGTCGGCCCCGACCAGCCTGCGGGACAGTGACACTCGAACCCGGACGGGACCTCGTGGCACGTCCCCCCGTTGGCGCAGGGGTTGGACACGCAGGCGTGCTCAGCTGGAGACCCAAGAAGGACATCAAGACGTCGAGATCGGGAGGAAGAGAAAGACACGGGAGCGATCAAAGAGAGGGTGGGAAGCCAGAGGGAGAAAGAGGGAAAGTGTGAGTCAGTGTAATACAGGTGTCGGCACTCGTAAATCTCTCTTTCAGATTTATGAAATCCTGCAGAAACTCGGCCTAAGCGTGCCGTGGCACCGTCGGCGTGAAACCCAAAACCCCCGCAGATGATTGGCGTTTGATCCGCCGACTCACCGATCTCGCAGTTCTTGCCAGAGTAACCGTCCGGGCAGGCACAGTTGTACTCGTCGGGCTCCGTGTTCATGCACGTCCCTCCGTTCTTACACGGCCGGTTGGTCCCGCAGTAGTTCAGATCTGCACAGCGGAGGCCAACCAGTCAGTATCTGGGTTAAAAACCTTCCCCCGTGCGTGTCAAGACATCTTTAACTTACTTAATTTACCCGCTGCTTCCGGAAATAGCGTAATTACAAGGATGGCACACATGAAAACCCTACCTAGAGGTAAATACAACAAGGTAAAGTCCGAATTCCCCGTGACCTGACTCCACATTTAGGGGGCGGGGAGCGTGGAAGCAAGGTGCACACTTCAATTAAAACATCAATTACACTGCAAAAAGTCCAAATCTTACCAAGAGTATTTCAAGTCAAAATGTCTTATTTCTAGTCAAAATATCTCATTACACTTAAAATAAGACATGATCAGCTCAGAAATAACTTGTCTTTAGACAATTTTCACTTGTTTCAAGTGAAAATTTACTTGAAACAAGAAACAAATTTTGCCAATGGAATGGATTTCTGAGTGGTTCTGCCACTTGGTTTTCCTGGTTCCATGGTTTCAAGCTTACCCTGTGCCATACCATCTACTATCTGTATATTTCATTTTTCATACTTATTATTGCAATTGGTATATCTTACATTTCAACACTTAAACATCTCTTATTCTTAGGTTAGTTTATTGTATATACTTAGCCCTTATTGTCTTTAGTGTATATATTTCGTATATTTAGTCTCTATTGTATATACTTTTAATTTTAATTTTAATTTTATTTTATGTTTTTTATTGATGATGCTGCTGTAACGTGTGAATTTCCCAGTTTGGGATCAATAAAGTATACCTATCTATCTATCTATCTATCTATCTATCTAAAGCGCAAAGTGGCTGCTTGATTTCTTGATTCCAGGGTGCATTCTGCTAGTGTTTCCATCCAAAAGCATCAAAACCATGGCCAAGTCCTGTTCATGATGTGAAAACTCGAAGGCAGCACGAGGTCAGAGTCACTGCAGCGGCAATTTCGGCTTCGTTTCTGCGTCCTCGTGTGACCCGTGCGGCGCAAAAGGCAGAAAAACTACAAGCACAACAAGCCGAAAGCAGCCGTGAACCCTGTAGTTTCGAACGCTGCCCTTGACAGTGATGGGTTAAGAAAATAAAAGCACTCCCTGGGTTTTTTTTCCCCAATCTTTATTCCCACTTAAAAATAGCCTCAGTCAGACCTTTCTCCTGTAATGCCGCCGTACAAAAATAAAGTGAAACAAGAGTGATGAGAAAGGTTTGGCTCCCCTGTGCTCTCTCTCCTAATCAGCAGTGACTCCAGGTTTTTTAATTTGAAAGGGCTGCAGAGGTGCACCACAATCCAAGCCAAAATTGTGGAGGAAAAAACATCTGCATGGGAAAATCATACCAAAATACTATATTTACCTAAAATTTTTCCAGTTTTCTGTCACACACCCAAACAGAAACTCACTTTGATCATGTTTCAAAGGACAAACACCTTTTGGAAATGGAAGGAAGGGAGAAATCGAACCTTTATCGCAGAGCAGGCCGCCCCAGTTCTTCTCACACTTGCACTGCCAGGGCTCGTTGCAGGTCCCGTGAACGCACCCCGGGTAGGGCACGCACTCGTCACAGAACGGGCCCTGCCAGCCGTAGTTGCACCTGCAATGCAAAAACACAGGGGAGATGAGCTGGCGGCGGGTTTTGACACGTGAATCTGTCGTGGCTGCACATCTGCATCGCTATAAATGAGCTTTAATGAGCTCCACGCCGTCAGGCAGGGCTGCAAGTTTTCACAGAGTACAATAACACTAGTAAATTAGCTCGGACACACGGTGGGCTGCGCTTGTGTTGGACCTGCTGCACGGCTGCATGGGCGGAACGGTGGTTTATTGCGTTTTTCGAGTCAAACGAATGCCTCTTATTTCACCGGGCGGGCGGGCGCACCAAGAATGTGCTCTTATTTACAGCCACAGCCTGGGGGGATTTCAGGCACACAGAGGCACTTCATAACTCAGGCAGAGCTGGCCACGGAAAGCGGTGATAGCTGCGTAGTGATAGCAAACAAGTCATTTAATACATTTCCAATGTGTGAAAACACCAAAGGAACACTTGATTCGGGGCACGGCGCCAGTTTCATGTCCCGCTGCAGAACTCAAGAATGTTGCAGGTGCCAAAGTAAAGAGAGAAAAAAAAACTTGGACCTCTTTCAACCGCATCAATCAAACATAATTCTGCTCGCAAGATGTTCAGCTTAATGATTTAAAGAGACAGGAAGCTAAAATATGTAATTTATCATTAAGACGGTTTTCACTGTCATCGCTGGCCGTGAAAATCCTCATGAAAACCGTTGGGAGTCGAGTTCTTTTCAGCCGATTTTGCTGGGGAGCGAGGCCATCCAATCAGAGCACGACCTCAGCTTTGACTCCTCCCGCCCACGTTTGATTGACAGCCTTCACCTGCGCTTTCATTTTTAACGAGAACAACGTTAATAAAGAAGCGAAGATGCCAAGTTGTTGCTTTAACTCGCAGTTATGGTTACACTGCAAAAACGCAAAATCTTACCAAGATTATTTGTCTTATTTCAAGTCAAAATGTCTTATTTCTAGTCAAAATATCTCATTACACTTAAAATAAGACATGACCACCTCAGAAGTAACTTGTTTTTAGACAATTTTCACTTGTTTCAAGTGAAAATTCACTTGAAACAAGTGAAAATTTGCTTGTTTCATTGGCAAAATTTGCCGGTGGAAAAAGTGAAAATTAGCTAGAAACAAATTTTGCCAATGAAACAAGCAAATTTTCACTTGTTTCAAGCAAATTTTCACTTGAAACAAGAGACAATTGTCTAAAAACAAGTTACTTCTGAGCTGATCATGTCTTATTTTAAGTGTAATGAGATATTTTGACTAGTAATAAGACATTTTGGACTTGAAATAAGACAAATAATCTTGGTAAGATTTTGAGTTTTTGCAGTGTAATCTGGGCAACAGCTCAATAATATTTTTCAACTTCTGATTCTGATGTCAGTATCGGATCAGTTAAAAAGGAAGAGGAAGGAAAAGCCCATGTGACATGTGAGTGTCCGCCTCCCGGGGCCGCTTTCCCGAGCTCGCCAGAGCTGCTCAACTTCCCGGTAGTCAAACCACATCCTCACACGGACGGGGGTTTTCCCTTTCGCTGCCTCCAAAGCCACCTCTGGACACTTTCAGCTGCAGGGGAATAAATAAAACCCTCCCCTTCCACCATATATTTACCCTCGCACCCGCAAACACAGCAAGACTGCAGCACTGTTTTTAGTCACCTGAGTGATTCTATAATTAGGGGTACATTTCGCATCAACCAAAAAGTGAGAAAATCAGTTTTCTTTTTTGATAAACAATCCTGTTTTTTCCATAGTATACCCCTTAAATGTGCTAAATTCATCAATTGCCAAGCGTAAGTTTTAATGACTTGTAAATATTTTAATGAAAATAAACATTTGAGTCGTTCTTTTGTCAACTGTGTTACGGACAAATGTTGTGTCATAAAAAACATGAATGATGTCCTACATGTTTAATAACATATTTGTTTGAAAGTTTTGGAGTCTATTCACCAGGGATTTTATAGTTGCCTGTGTAGCTGATTTGAAAATATTAATTTTGAGCTTAATAATGGACATTCTGTGGGTCGGTACCAGGAAGGAGGAATATGTTTTCAACATGAATCCACATTACTTGGAATTCAGAGTTATTCACCATCCTTATGCAAGACTACCCTCTCCAGAGATGTCATCCACTTTTTTTTTGTTACGGTTTAGCCAACATTTAAGAGATTTATGACACAAAAACCACACAAAACACAGTTGACATACAAGGTAACACAGTTGACATACAAGGTAACACAGTTGACAAGAGTAACACAGTTGACAGGACACATTTGGAAAGCATTTGCTGTGGCTTTCGGTCGCGTTCGTTCATCCCGCGCTGAATGAGACGATCCACATTTCTGACCGGGTGTTCCTTCCTTCCCTTTAAAAGCATTCCAGAGGCGGCGGGACGGCTTGGCCAAACGTCCCGGCGGTAATTTGCTCGGAGCTGGACGCAACGTCTTCATCAAGGTGAATGACACCCTTCGCTGCGGCTCCTCATCTCAGGACACACAGCGCCAGGGGACATTCCAGAGAACTGTCTGTCTGTGTGTGTGTGTGTGTGTGTGTGTGTGTGTTTTGTCCAGCTTGCCTGCATGTGTGTCTGAGAATGTGCATTATTTTGTGCTTATTTTGTTGTCTTGGACTTCTTCTTGTGCTCAAGCGAGGACGAACCCAGAAGGAACGGCGGGTTTTTTCTGGAACGAGGCTCTTGTCTGGGACGGGTGGGTGAGATGGGGGGTGGGAGGGGTGTTTGAGGCTAAGGGGGGGGGGGGGGGGGGGGGGGGGGGGGGTCTCTGGAGAGCCCGAGGGGCCGTGGAGTGGCCGGTGAGGGGTTAGCTAATCTGTTGGTTTATGGCAGCAGCCTGTTATTCCAAGGCCAGCGGTAACCTTGCCCCACCTGTCCTGTCATTTCTCGGGCCCGGGCTATTTTTGGTTCCAGCACACACACAGACACACACACACACACACACACACCTCCCCCACTCCAACACACATCAAAATGGATGCCGACCAAACAGCGCTCTAACCCAGCCCTCAGCAGCGGTGATCTACGGCTCTGAGGCGGCTGTAATGTGCTGCGTCGCTGCGGCTGCTTTTAGCCCACAGGAGCCGGGACGGACGACTTTTACACTTCAGGTTTGATGGTTTTTTTCACACCGCAGGTATAAAACAGTGTCCCACAGAGAGAGGGGATGCAAACAGCACCCTAATGAACGCCTGAACATTCTGACAGGACTCAGAGGATGACACAAGTGAAATCTAGAAGTAAAAAAATAAGTTCTTGCACAACAGGCCAGGAGGGGGGGGGGGTCAAACATTTGAATGCATCGGACTCCCAAGTTGACTTTCAGCAAACCCCCTCGACAATTTCTCGTGAATTAAACTAGACTGAAAATGAACTATTCCTCCGTTTTGCTGGCCACCCTCTGGAACCCCTTCAAGGACTTCCCATGCGGAGTGGGATTTTCAGCCGTCGGGACGTGCGACACACACACCGACTCGACCGCTCGTCCTCAGAGTTGCTGCCTTTGTGTCTTTTGCACGTTCCAAACGCGATGAAAATCTTACGAACATCTTGGAATTACGAGATATCGATCGACTAAGACGAAAAAAGAGCTGCTTTATCGGTTTCATTTCCTGCACCGTCTGCAAAAACTCTCCATCTTAACCGTGTTCAGTGGTAAAGTCTTGTTTTTTGTATTTTTTAATCAAACAATGTAAAAAAAAAATGTCTTAATCCCAGCTGTTCCCGGACAAATTCCTGAAGCGAGCGAAACGAGGGGAAATGTATCGAAACACGGCAGAATAAGGCCGATCCGCCCGCCGGGATCAAGCAGGCGACACCTGATCTGATCCGAGAACATTCTGGAAGACGATTAGTGGGATTATCTCCTCTCACTTTTTTTTTTCTTGTTTGATTTTAACACCAAACATGAGCCATGTGGTATGATGGAGTTTTTTTTTTTTGTTTGTTTTTTTTTGCAGTGCACTCCGCCTGATGCACTGCCGCAATAAATCTAGCAGAGTCCTGTGTGTGTGTGTGTGTGAGTGTGTGTGTATTGTTTACTACAGTGTGTGTTGGTGCGGTGCCACGGGCCGGCGCTGCGGTCGGCGGCGGGGCCCTGCACAGTGTCAGCTCTGCTCGCGGCGGCGGCGGCGAGAGCGCGGACAGTCAGTCTGGCTGCAGTGTGGGAGAGCGAGCGAGCGGGGCGAGCGAGCGGGGCGGGCGGAGGGAAACCGCCGGCCGGCCACAGGCCAAGGGTGGCATTACCCACAGAGCGCGCCGCCCGCTGCACGCTCGTCCCGTCAATGGAAGGGGCCACGGGGGCCAGCCAGCGCCCAAAATATCCCCTCAGGCTCAGACAAACCACACCCTGCAGCCTGCATCCTGAGGAGGGGGGTAACAGTGTGTCTGTGTGTGTGTGTGTGTGTGTGTGTGTGTGTGTGTGTGTGTGTGTGTGTGTGCTCATCCTTCCCCGACCCCCTCCTGCTGAATTATTCACAGGCGAGCCTCGCGCCCAAACTCCAGCGGACGGACGGACCGGCGGACGGACGGACGGTTGCCTAGCTACGCCTTGAGTGGTGTCACATGAGGGAGCGTAGGTTGTGAATGCGCTGTGTGTAAGGAAACAAGATACCAAACACACATTTTTAGGTTTCCTCTGCCAGGCAGGGCTCTCTCTCTCTCTCTTTTTTTTTTTTTTTCCTTTTTTTCTTCTCTCTCTCTCTCTCTCTCTCTCTCTCTCTCTCTCTCTTTCCATCTTAACCCTTCGTTCTCCATCCTCTGCAAAAACCCCAATCTTCACGTGTCCTCGAAACCTCGTTTCTCCTCCAGTTACTTGTTGTTGTTGTTGTTGTTGTTACTGATAATAGGATTGTGACTGTGATTATGATCGATGATGTTAATAACGTGAATGCTTTTTTGATAATATGAATATTGCTACTGTAATCTGTTGCTTTGAGGTACAGCCATCATCCTCCTGGCAGGGGGACTACCGATGGAAATGAGCGTTTTGGCTAAAATTGGGTGCATTTACATTTTACTGTCTTTTAAAATGTTTATTAATGTACACTGTCCCTCTCTAACAAATAAAGGTTAAAGAAAGAAAGAAAGAAAGGAAGAAAAAATCTGGTGGTGACTCTGACGTCGTGACCCGTCCGGATGCAGATCATCGTCGCGCGTCGTTTTTTTTTTTTTTTTCATCCCTCCTCTGTCCGTTCGATCGAGACGGAGGTGACAGATGGATCGGCTTTCTCTTTTTTGCACTCTCTCTTTTGCACTTCTCCTCT
This sequence comes from Myripristis murdjan, assembly GCF_902150065.1. Taxonomy (NCBI): domain Eukaryota; kingdom Metazoa; phylum Chordata; class Actinopteri; order Holocentriformes; family Holocentridae; genus Myripristis; species Myripristis murdjan. Next base: position 4,291,142 of record NC_044001.1, read on the forward strand.
CTTTCACTTTCATTCTCAGACTTTTTTTTCTCTCTTTCTCCATTCCCCTCTCTCTCTCTCTCTCTCTCTGTGTGTGTGCCTCTCCCTCGCCCTCCCCCCCCCACCCCCCCACCCCCCTCTCTGCAAAGTGTGTTCCTGATTGCGATGAAGCTCCAAATCACATGCTGAGGCACATTCCAGGGTGTTCCTCTGCCTTCCAATCCTCCGGCCATTTCCAGGATGAAACGTCAGCTTTATTTCATTTATTTATTTCTTTATTTATTTATTTATTCTTTAACAAGATCTTGACTAAATCAAAGCTGCCGGCGTCCCCCACCTCCCGGTTCCAAAAAAAAAAACAAAAAAAAAACCTGGCAGCGTCCGCGTGGGTTCGGCTCTTTAAGGTTTCCAGACGCCTTCCAGTTGCATTATGGCTCGGCGTGTAATCAAACCTAAAGGTCCCTGCCCCCGCGGCACCTCGGCCCACCTCTCATATTCACATGCGTCTGCCTGGTCAGCCCTTTTTTTTAAAAAACGCCGGCCGCCCACCGTGCAGCCAGGTTCCATTTCGACGTGTGATAAAATCTAATCAAACCCGCAGCTCCCTCCTCCTCCTCCTCCTCCTCCTCCTCCTGCTTTACTTTCCACTTTATTATCCCCGAAGGAAGCTGGTTTGCAGCCGGCCTTTCAACAAGGTCACAAAGCACAAACACGCATTCATACACAAGGACACGTCCAATTATAAGAGCATCGGGGAAGAGCTGCACGAAAAGAAAGGCCGAGCAGGAGTTGCCGTATCAACCGGCTGGAATTAAAAACAAAAGTTACAGAGTCAGGGCTCAGGCATGATGTACAAAGTGCACAGTAAAAGAGAGAGAGAGGGAGAGAGAGGGAGGTCTGTTTTGGGCTTTATGTTTCCTCTCCTGCGTCTGCCTCCTCACATATTTACATATTCACCTGCCTGGCCGGTGCATTTACAGCACATGCACCCAGTAACGTGCTGGTGAACCAACAGGTGGGTGGAGCCTGACCTCCAGTTACTGATCATCACAATGCAAACAGCTTAGAAAAAAAAAAAAAAAAAAAAGTGGCTATCACTGTTGCTTTAAGTGAAAAGGTGTGTTTGCAGCACAGCCCGGCCCTCACCCTCACAGGATGCAGGTTTTGGTCGGCGATGATCAAGACGAGCGCCCGAACAAACAAAAAAAATCAAGTGCAACATCAGGAAAAAACAACTTACTGAGGTGAACACTGTAAAATTCAGGGTTTACACAGCTCCTGTGCTTTTCACTGCAAAAAGTCAAAATCTTACCAAGAATATTTGTCTTATTTCAGGTCAAAATGTCTCATTTCTAGTCAAAAAGAGCTCAGAAATTACTTGTTTTTAGACCATTTTTGCTTGTTTTAAGTGAAAATTGTCTAAAAACAAGTTACTTCTGAGGTGATCATGTCTTATTTTAAGTGTAATGAGATATGCTGATTAGAAATAAGACATTTTGACTTGAAATAGGACAAATATTCTTGCTAAGATTCTGAGTTTTTGCAGTGTTTGAATTTATTTCCAAGCAGATGCCCCCCCCCCCCCCCCCCCCCCCCGCACGCTCTTCCTGTGTAGTCCCGGTGCTTTTCTCTTAGAGTTTTATTCTGTTTTCCTGGGGTTTCCTGTCGTGTTTTTATATTTGCTTTCAGCTCTTAACTGCTTTTGTTGTTTTTTTTATTGCATTGCTGATGCTTTTTACTGCGAGTCAGATTCCCCCTTGGGGTCAGTTAAGGTGTGAACTGAAATGAACTCGTGTGTTTGTCAGTGATTTATTTTAATGCAACACAAACAGAAACGACTTCTCATGTGGGAAAAAACAAAGTCTGACACAAGTGACTATGATGAATATTATGAATTTAAATCCTTACGATGTTCATCAGGCTAAAACAAATGGGTGAACAGCAGCAGTGCAGATAAGAAGGTGTGTGTAAAACGTGTTTACGCCACATTTGTGCCTTCCATTGCATTGCATTGCGTTACATGACGTGCACGTTTCAAGTGCCGGGCTGGAATCCGCACTTCCCAGCGGGCCGGTGCCAGCCATAACAAGGCCCGGGGTAGGAAGGGGCGATGTGGGCTGCAGACGTGGGTGGGGTGGAGGGTGGAGGGTGGAGGGTGTGGAGAGAGGGGATGGGGAGGGGGGGGGGGGGCTGTGTACTTGGTGCCTTACTGTTGGAGGACGAGGAGGAGGGGGAGGGAGGGAGGAAACGCAGAGCGAAAAACAGGCCTGTGTCTCTCTGTGCGGCGGGCCAGGCCAGCTTTGAAACAGGAAGCAGAACAATGGCTTCTGGATCAGAGTGGAGTTGAGGGATATGGGGGGGGGCGGGGGGAGGTGTGTGTGTGTGTGTGTGTGTGTGTTGGGGGGGGTGTTACGCTTCACAGAAACAGGGGGGGAGAAGTGGGGAGGCAGGGGGTACAGACCGCCTGGTATGTTATCATCACCACCTCCTCCTCCTCCTCCTCCTCCTCCTCCTCCTCCTCCTCCTCCTCCCCGCCTCATTTTGTCACCATTGTTTTCCTCATTAAGCACTTCGGGGGTTTCCAAGCAAACAAGATGACGTTTTACACACTTGACACCGCGCTGCCAAGTTTACGGTGGTGGCGGCGGCGGCGGCGCGGACTGGAAAACAAGTGGAACAAGAGACAAGAAAAAAAAAAAAGAAAAAAGAAAGAAAGATGAGGCGACTCACTTGCATTCCCCCGGCACGCGGCATGTTCCGTGAGCGACGCTGCATCCTTGCTTGCAGATGGCTTTTGAAGGAGGGGGGAGACAAAGAGAAAATAAATTAATATTTGACTACAAGTTTTGAAGCCTCTCATTGTGTTTGACTGTGGCCCGGCCGCTCTGCTCGGCTCGGCTCCTCGTCGTTAAACTCTCATTTCCCGTGTTTCCTTGTTTGCGGACGGCAGAGAAAACATCTCTGCCGCCGTCACAATGGATGGAAAACGAGCCGCTGCAGCGTTTAAAAGGAGCTCCAGCTGTGAGGAGCGGGGTCGGGGTCGCGGCTTAAATTTTTGTTTTAGATTCTGCAGAGCGACACGTGAGCCTCCGATATTCTCCACAAACAGATTTAAAACAACAACAAAAAAAAATCACCTTACAATGAAACGTTACACCACTTTAGATTTGATGTAGCTTATCGTAGTTATAGATTGAGTTTTAGAATAAGCAACTAACGCTCATTTTCACTGTTGATTAATCTACTGATTATTCTCAATTAACCAATTAGTCATTTTTTTCCCTATAAATTATGTCAAATGATGACAAATGAGTCTTCAAATTGCTTCCATAGTCTGACCAGTCTGACCTTTTTTTGACCAAGTCAAAAAAAGGCAAGAAAATATTAATTTTACAGCGATATGAACTGAGACAAATTGTATTCCTACTTGATAAATGATTTAATTCATGATCAGAATTAGGATCCAATAGATTTCTGTCCATTAACCCTCTGAACCCCAAGCAGTTTTTGGGTGTTTTCTGCTGCCCTCACATTTTGGCTCACTGTGGGCTTGTTTTTCTGCTGCACCTCTATGGAAACAGCACAGCTGTGGCTATCACCTGAAGCCATTCAAAAATGTCTTTCACACAGTATGAAAGAGTTATAGTGCCATAAATAATAAAAACATAAAAAAGGCAAACTGATTTTTTTTTGATAATTTATTTTACAAAATTCGAGAAACATTGGAATAAATGTACAGAACATTTTTTCAGGTGCCCACAAGTGTCACTGATCCAGGAAAAAAAAAGTAGGGCTTCACATGATGTATTTCCTGAAATATTAACATTTTTCCAACCTGTATAAACTTAGGTGTTTTTACTGCCTTGCGCCCTTCCATGTTACTACTGTTGCCTACACACTGAAATTCGGTGAATTTTTGTCACGCGACTGTTGGGCTCACCTGAATCAATCCAGACGTCTCAGATCCGCTGAAGACCGCAGAATTTTCTGTTTTTTGAATAATCTGGATTGAGTAAACGACTATTTTTTGGCGAATTGTTGAATGAAGCATGTATAATAAAATGATTCGAATGAAAAATCACTTTTTTAGGCTTGGTTTCGTCCTTTTTTCTACCGCTAAACCGAAGTTGCATTCAGGGACCGTCAGAAAATTCAGTTTCTGACAAAAAAATAGGTTTTTACAGCTATGATAAACGATTGAATTTTGGCGATTTTTTAAAAAATGCATGTCTTTCTATCCCGCCGGCGGGTTTGGGGTTCAGAGGGTTAACTAGCTGTGTATGCTGCACACGGTGTATTTTGGAGTGTGTTCTGGTGTGTGTATTCTGCGATCCCCTCACCGGTTTTGCAGTCGGGGCCCGTCCAGCCCTCCATGCAGCCTCGGTTCCCGAACTGGTCGCACACGTAGTGTCCGAAGTAGTCGTCGCGCGGCCGGCACACCTTGTTGCACTTGCTGCCGTAGTAGTGCTCGGCGCAGCGCACGCGGATGCTGTACTCGATGGTGGCCGTCGAGCTCTTGTGCTGCACGACCTGCTTCTCCTCGCCGGGGTTGATCATGCCTTTGCGGATGTCGCGCTCGATCAGCAGCTCCTCATCTGCAAAACAGACGAGAGGCTCAGGTTATTTTTGCACGTTTGAATCAAAAATATCAAAGAAATGATCACTACATTTTTTTTTTATATATATATTTTTTTATTTATTATTTTATATTTAAGGAAAAAAAGACATAACAATAACAACAACAATAACAACACCCCGGCTCAGACATGTAAAATGAAATTAGAAAAGAAAAAAAAAAATAATAATAATAATAATAACTGTGACACTAGTTTAAGGGGGGGGAAATAATAATAAAAAAAAAATAATAGCAGTAATAAAAAATAATAAGTAAATAAATAACTAAATTAATTAATTAATTAATTAAAAATGATGATAATGATAATTTAGAGAAAAAATATAAAATAAATAAATTTAATAAATAAATTAAAATAATAATAATAAGAAGAAGAAGAAGTAAATGAATAAAAATAAAAGAAAAAAGAAAAAAGAAAAAAGAGAAAAAAAGTAAAATAGAATAGAAATGATCACTACTTTGAATAGAGAATGATATTCAGTTCCCTCTGTGATAAAAAATCTATGCACTTATTATGGATGAATTTTTTTGTTGTTATTATTCCAGTAAAATTCAAACGCTACAACATTTGTCAGGTCCACCGCTTGGCTCAGTTTTTAAGGTAAAGCACAGAGTCTGAAAAACAAAAATTCCTCATGACATTCCAGGGAGAAGCTGCGATTCCGGCCACGGGATTTGACCCGACGACCCGGCGGTTGTTGAGATTAGACAGCTGAGTTCATAGAGTCTCATCTGCGAGCTGTGCCTGGTGTTTATCTGCTCCTATAGATCAGACAGAGGGGTTTAGCCCCGGGTCACACACCGCTCTGTTCTACCAAGAGTGTGGACGCAGAATAAAAAAAAAAAAAAAAAGAATAGAATAGAAAGAAAGGGAGAAGAATAGGAAACTGAACCAAACACAAACAGAGGGTGTAGGAGCCAGGGCTGCGAGGGTTTGATAACCGAAATGCTTTTTCAGTTTTCCTGCTTGGCGAAATGCTTTTCTCCCCCCGCCTCCTCCTCCTGCCTGCGCCCCTCCCCTCCCCACTCCACCCCCCTCTCAGGATATCCAACCTTGACTCCATCGGAGCCAGGCCGGAAATAATAAGAGACGGGGAACAGACGAGGAAGGGCGACATAGGAAAGGGCCTTTAGCTTGTTCTCAAGGAACAGAAGCAGCATGACCCAGCAGGCTTTGCAGCTTCCACCGCCGAGGGCAAATCTGGACGAGACGGAGCGGGACGGGGCGGAAGGAAGGCCCGGGCGGCGCGGGACAGCCCCGCTCCTCCTCGCCCGCCGTGCTGAGAGAGGACGCCGCTGCAGCACAACACCTGCAGCAGCTCTGGGTGTTTTCTCCCAAATCATTCCTCCTGGCGTGTTCAAGGCAATGTACTGCAAAATATTTCAAAGTAGTTTTTGAAATACTGTGGTAGTAGTACTAGCTTTTTGCGGATTCTTCCTGAGGCAATCAAAAGAGTAGCACATACACTGCAAAAAGTCCAAATCTTACCAAGATTATTTGTCTTATTTCAAGTCAAAATGTCTTATTTCTAGTCAAAATATCTCATTACACTTAAAATAAGACATGATCAGCACAGAAATTACTTGTCTTTAGACAGTTTTCACTTGTTTCAAGTGAAAATTAGCTTGAAACAAGAAACAAATTTTGCCAATGAAACAAGCAAATTTTTACATGTGACACAAGTGAACAAGTGAAAATTTGCTTGAGTGTAATGAGATATTTTGACTAGAAATAAGACATTTTTACTTGAAATAAGACAAATAATCTTGGTAAGATTTGGACTTTTTGCAGTGTAGGGGGGCCTTTATTTTGTAGTTCAGCTTCCATGCATGATGAACAGCGAGCAGGATACAAAAACCTGCTTTTTTCCTGATGCATTTTGTTCATGCACACCCTCCTGGTAAGTCAGAGTAACTCTACTCGCACTCGTTTTTGCAGGGAGACGCAGTTTCAGACAGGCACCGCGAAGACGTCAGAGGATCTCTGCCTCTACGAGCTTGTGCCGCACTTCCTGCATCACCTGTTCGACGGGGCTTCTGCTTAAAGCGGCGCGAGCTGTTTGTGCTTTGGCATTAACCAGAAAGTCGTCCAAAAAGTCATTCAATCAGCGATAATGTGCAGGTTTGTCACATAAAGCAATGCAAAGGTACAACCAGAGGGATGCAGAGGGATCGTTGGGGCTGATGTCGATTTCGATATTTGGGAGTAAAAAACAAAAATAAAAATCCACACTGCAAAAAGTCAAATCTTACCAAGATTATTTGTCTTATTTCAAGTCAAAATGTCTTATTTCTAGTCAAAATATCTCATTACACTTAAAATAAGACATGATCACCTCGGAAGTAACTTGTTTTTAGACAATTTTCACTTGTTTCAAGTGAAAATTTACAAGTGTCACAAGTGAACAAGTAAAAAGACAAGTTATTTCTGAGCTGATCATGTCTTATTTTAAGTGTAATGAGATATTTTGACTAGAAATAAGACATTTTTACTTGAAATAAGACAAATACTCTTGGTAAGATTTTGACTTTTTGCAGTGCAATGACAAGGTAATGGCATAAAAACCCATTTCTCCCCAGGAGGTGCAGCAAACAGAAGGCTTGGAGTCTGCTGGAGTCAAGCCATTTAATGATAATGCTACCTATAAACGATCTCATCATTTTTATTGCACGTATTTTTTTTTGTTTCTCCCAATGAGCTCACACGGGCCAGTGATATGAGTCTCCTGGAAGCGGGCCCTGTTTACCTCATCGCGCTCTGGTTCTCTTGGAGCTGGAAAAGTGCCGACCTTCAGCGTGTAACCCTGAGCGAGCATGAGGCAACGCGCACCGTCGCGGGCCTTTAAATGTGTCGTCTGATCTAAATAACAGCGACGACTCAACGGTTTTGTGGCGTTATCAACAAAAGAACAAAATCTGAGCGCCGACTGTTGCTGTTTAACCGCCTAGAGCCGAGCCGCCGAGCCACATCCAGCGATCATGACGGCTCGAGTTAGCAGAGAGAGAGAGAGAGAGAGCGAGAGAGAGAGGGAGAGTGAGAATCCACTACAAATTCATTTTCACGCTGTCCTGATTTACTCAGTCTCGCTGAGAGTTAACACACTGCCACAGATTTCAGTCACACACCCCCACGACCAGCACCACCTGAAAAACCCAAGCACTCACTCGCTCACTGCTGTTCATCTCCAGCAATTAGATATAAAAATATAGACCAATCATGTGCTCTCTCCCCGCACTGAAGGAGACACTCTAAGAGAGGCCGTTGTTACTAGGGAGAGCAGGCGGGAGAGAGAGAGAGAGAGAGAGGGGAGGCCGTGTAAAACTGGCTTACATAAACAATGAGGGGGCTTCACATTCGCGCAGTTGTCCGTGTCAAGAGCAACATAATTGTCTGTCTTTTTCGAGAGGACGGTTTCATTTTGGGAGCTTCCACAAAGCACATTTTTCTGTTGTCGGGCAGGAAACGCCACCGGAGTATCTCTCCCACAGCGTCTACGGTCGAGGTTCAGCTCTCTGACCTTTGACCTCTTCCTTTTTACTGTCGTCGCCGACCTCCGAGCTGAAGCCACAGCTGCGCGTCCACCGTTCTGATTTTTTCCCCGCCCGCGCGCGATCCACACATCCGACGTCTCCTGACAAGTGTGAGCGGCGGAAACCTGCACCGAGTCACATTTTTTCAATTCCTCCCCGCGCCACATGAATGCTTCATGCGGTATCAAATCAGATCCCGAGGCATGCAACTTAACCTGCATGTGACTCCGGCCGAACGCTCACATCTCAGTTCGTCAGCGCCGCTGTGACAACAAACGATTCTCGTATCACCGAGCCGGGACAGGTGCTCGGCTGAGCTCGGACAACAACACACAACAATGAACTTAAAGACAAATAATTCGCTTTTTGTGAATTTATTGAACCATTAAGTCCCATTGAGAATGTGAGAGCAGTATTTCCAACATGACTCACCACAAACAAGTTAAAAACAGACATTATGAAACATACAAAACATAACATATGTAATATAATTGGCTAAAAAGGAATGCAGTTACAAACTCTTATGGATTCTGCCTCCATATTTGGCGCTCCTATTTGGGATAATTGTAAAACATATAGCATATTTATGATTGTTTTTTGTTCTCTGGGACTTTTTAATTGTTTTTACAGGCACCACACATGGAAATCCACCAATTTTTACTAATTCTGATATTTTTGCATTTCGTTTAATGTGCATTGTCCCTTTACAAATGAGCAAATATTCAAAAATTCAGCTCAGTTAATAAGCGGGAAACGTGTTTGAAAGAAAAAAGAACAGCCGTGATTTGTTGTTTTGTTGTCGTATCTGTTTGACAGTGTGCTCGGTTCACGCTGGTATCGGATACGAGTGACTTCCTCGAGCAAAAATGAAAGAGCTCTTCAAAAAAGATGCGATATGAGAGTGGAGGGTGAGGGCCTGCCCGCTGTAAGCCGTCCTGAATAAAGCCGTGATCTCAGTGCCTCAGTGTAAAAGTACACCTAGAAACAGACAGTGTACGAACAGTAGTCGGGCTGTGTTTCCACAACAGTGATACAGTCATGATGAGTTGGTTGTCAGGGTGTTTATTTCTTTTTGGCAGTAACTTTCTCCAGGTGGTTTATTGCACCAGCCACTTTTTATAGCCGTGCATCGCCCTCCCCGTGTTCTGGAGGCAAACACCAGCAGCCACTTCGCCTCCCTTTCACCGATGTTTAGAGGGGAAGACGGAGGAGATCGCAGTGGCCGGCACGTTTCAGCGATTCGTCACTCTCAGAAGTGGGTCAAGCAAAGGTGCAGCTAATACTGAGGATTTGTTTTAACCCCCTCCACGTGCCAGACGGGCGGGGTTTACTGCTTTAGGATGATTCGGACACCACCAAGTGAACCATCATCATCATTCTCAATTTTCATTCATTCATTTTCATTCAACACTGCAAAAACGCAAACTCTTACCAAGATTATTTGTCTTATTTCAAGTCAAAAATGTCTTATTTCGAGTCAAAATATCTCATTACACTTAAAATAAGACATGATCACCTCAGAAGTAACTTGTTTTTAGACAGTTGTCTCTTGTTTCAAGTGAAAATTTGCTTGAAACAAGTGAAAATTTGCTTGTTTCATTGGCAAAATTTGTTTCTTGTTTCTAGCTAATTTTCACTTTTTTCAAGTGAATTTTCACTTTTTCCACTGGCAAATTTTGCCAATGAAACAAGCAAATTGTCTAAAAACAAGTTACTTCTGAGGTGATCATGTCTTATTTTAAGTGTAATGAGATATTTTGACTAGAAATAAGACATTTTTGACTTGAAATAAGACAAATAATCTCGGTAAGATTTTGCGTTTTTGCAGTGAAACAGTGACCTGTGGCTGCCTGAACGTTCTAGCGCTCGTTTTACCGCCTTAAACAGGACAAAACAAACCAGAAATACAACAGTGGAAATAAAATTTGCAAAAAACTAAAGCAAAGTCCACTGTAGAAACAGCAGCACTGCAGGAAAGATGCATGCAACTAGGGACGTTTCTTGTTTTTTGGTTTTTTGGTCCGATCGCGATTCCAATCCCAAGACCGATCGCAAACTTTATGCCATTCGTTAGATATTTGTGCACATTAAAACAAAGATTTGGTTGTCCTACTACTTGAAAGATTAGCCAGATTAAAAAACTTTCTGACAGCACCCAGAAATAAATAGATAGAAATAGATTAAAAAAAATAAACTGACCTACATAATATCACATTTTCACCGCCGATATCCGACTTTTCATGGTCGGTCCATACTGAGGGACAACTTGATGCATTACTTCTACAATGCAATAAAGTCTTACACAATTAATTTGGGGTAAATGGGCATGAATTATTAAAATATGACCCTCTTCTCCCCCCAGGAAGGATCTAACATTCTTCAGTATGTGGGGAGAATAAAAAGCAGAGAGTTGTGTCCTTTTGCTCTCTGACATGTCACACTCGGCTCTTTGTGCCTCATATTGGCTTTAGGGGCATTTTTCCAGCCTGATGCCCCATTCTAGCCTGGTATCGGCCAAATATCTGAGCCGGAGGTTTGTGTCCCTGCCGTGCAGAGCGAGTCCCCACCTCGCGAAGTCAACAACAGCGCTTTGCTCTCTTCTCCGGCCAGTTCTGTTTTGTTTTGAGACACGCAGGGGCTTCCTGAAGCATAAACAGCGCCGCACAAAGCCTCCTTTTTCCTGAGGCCTCTCCGACCTGCCGCCCAGCCCAACCTGCCTCATACAAACACGCCGTCGGAAAACTACAGACTCTGGAACGCGGCGTTTGATTGCACTTTGATCACCGTCGATCGGAGAAAGTAGGAAAAAGGAAGCCCCGGCTCAATTTGAGTGTAATCGTCCTTTAACGCTGCCATAAAATGACTTTAAAACGTTGCATTTCTGTGTTGCTCAGTTTTTGTGGTGTGTTTTTTTTCTTGTTTTGTGAGCACAGCTCTTACTCTTACTATAATAACACTGGTTCTCTCCCCACCTGCATGTAAAAGCAACAGCTGAATGCAACAAGTTCACATCCATTTTCTGCAGCGTGCAGAAAGTCTAGAGCATTTAGGAAATCTGAGGGTAGAAGTAGACAAGGTAGACTGAAGATGGATGGGTTCAACAAAAAAAAAAAAAAAAAAAAAAGACTTTACGGAATATTCCAACTTGTGGGCAAAATAGCTTTTTTCCAACTTCCCCAGACTGGGACAAAATGTTCAGCTCAGTGCCTGAAGCGAATGTGACTGTAAATCCAACACGGCGTAACTCTCAGCTCTCACTTGTCATCCGTCTGTGATTTTCAGTTTATTCCCTTTCCCGGGGTTGTTTCATACCGGAGTGCTTCTTATTTTGTTTTGGGCAAAATAGTCTCAAAATAGTCCCCAGACTGAGACAAGATGTTCGATACCATTTGCACCTCTGTACGTCCAGTAGTTCAGTTCGGTTCGGTTCTGGTAGCATTTTGTGTTAGCTTAGCATAAAGACTTGAAGTCTATGGGAGTCGTTAGCCTGGCTCCATCAAAGTGAAAAAATAAACCTTACTCCCACAGTGGATCATGTGGATTTGAAATAAGACAGCTTCGGAGTTGCTGTAAGGTTTATTTTTTTCAGTTTGGCAGAGCTAGGCTAACGACTCCCATAGACTTCAAGTGTTTATGCTAAGCTAACATGAAATGCTACCCGTAGGAATTGAGCCACCAAACGTACAGAGGTGAAAATGGTATCGAACGTCTTGTCTCAGTCTGGGGACTATTTTGAGACTATTTTGCCCAAAACAAAACAAAAAAAAAAAAAAAAAAAAAAAAAAAAAAACAAGAATTACTCCGGTACAAAATAACCCCTGGAATAAACTGAAAATCACGGACGGATGACATGTGAGAGCTGAGAGTTACGCCGTGTTGGATTTACAGTCACACTCGCTTCAGGCACTGAGCCGATGTGCTCATCCAGTGTGACTTACAACTGAGTCAGCAGGTGAGGCTTCACTTTGACAGGACGCCTGATCGAACATGTGCTAAAGCAGTTAGAGCACGTCAGCGGGGCCGGGCCCGGCGGCCTGCCTGTCAGGGGCTCTTCCAAGATCTAATAACGCAGCTCTCCTTCACACCACCAGCTCTACAGGTGGGCCAGAGAGGGAACACCTCAGTGTCCCCCAACAGAAGCCGCTGGCCGGGACCGGACACGGCGGTCGGGTGCCAGGCGGGGCCCGCGCCGCCCGTCAAGACGACCCCGGGCCACGATAATGAAGTGGCGAGCGGCAGCCGGGCCAGCTGCCGGGACGCTAATTAGGAGACAGACATCAGGGGAAAGAGAAAGAGAGGAGGAAAAAAAGAAAGAGAGCCGCGGCCCATAATTAATGGCTTAACGAGGCGATGTGCTCACAGGCTTAATATAGAGAGGAGAGAGAGCGCGGAGAACGGCCTCGCTGTCGCTGAAGGGGGTGATAAAAGGGAAGGAGGGGAGGTGTGATGGAGAGAGAATGGGGAAGGGGACTCGCCTGGCCACACTGACTATAAATCACACACACTGGCTTTCACACTGCAGGCCTTCATGCTCAGCTCTGAACTGCTGCTCAGATCTCGGCTTTTTTTTTTTTTTTTTTTGAGGACGTTTCTTATCCGTTTGAAAATGAAACCCAAATCCAGAACGAACTGACAGTAACACTGAAAATGTATCTCCAGTCTTGTGTCTTCACCGTCCGTCATGCTAACGCTGCTCAGCTATAGCCACAAATAATGACAACTGTGTCAGGTGAATGGCGTCAAGATTTAAATATTGTCATGACAACATGAAAAATCATGAAAAAATTGCCTGGTTTTATTTATTTATTTATTTATTTTTTGTTAAAGGAATACTCCAACATCATACCCTGTTTTCCAACTTTCCCAGACTGAGACAAGATATTTCTCCTCTGTACATCCATTGGTTGCACTCCTATGGGTTGCATTTCATGTTAGCTTAGCATAAATACTTAAAGTCTATGGGAGTCGTTAGCCTAGCTCTTCAAAAGTGAAAAAAAAAATAAACCTCACCGCAACTCCGAAGCTGCGTGATTTACACAGTGGATCCTGGATTTGAAACACACATGTTGGGATTTTTCTGTTGCTTTAGGAGAAGCTGGTATGGTTGGAACTATAACCGCTGAACGCATGTATCCCTCCGCCTATAGCGCAGTGATCCGTGCATGCTGTGTAGTACCATCGGCGGCATTAAACTTTGATCTTGTGTCAGTCTGGAAAAGTCCGAAAAAGGAGATTTTGCAAGTATTCCTTTAAGAAAAGTGCAATGTAAATTAAGTTTATTATTATTGTTATTACTGAATTTTAATCTGAGTGTAGAAATGCATGTAGCATGTAGGCTGCATGGCATATCCATGACCTGAATACAACAACAAGCAACTACATGCAGCTTTTTGCTCCTCATAACAGTTAGGAAAAATCAGATCTGCATCCTGTGTGGTGGAAATAAAATAAAAAATCAGCATTGAGGTACTCCACATGGGGCCACACGGGGCCACACGGGGCCACACGGGGCCACGCGGGGCCGCGGCTCAGGAACGCCGCCTCCAGCAGCCGCAGGTTTCCAGTGGAAAGTCCTGCAGCAGGTCCCGGCTCACTGAGTGACAGCGACACTGTCCGAACACGCCGACATGCTGAGAGGTCACCCAGCGACACCGAGGCTATCAGATGCATAGCATGATCGCATGATAGCAGCTATCGGATGTGTGTGTGTGTGTGAGTGTGTGAGTGTGTGTGTGTGTGTCGACTCGGCATTATCTCAACTCAACCGGCTACGTTCACACAGCGGTTGAACGTGACCCAATTCTCGTTTTGCCTCGACTGTTCACCTTTTTCTTCTTTATCATATTTGACCCCATTTCTGACATCAGTGCAGGCAGATCTGAACCATGACCGCACATTATTTATTTATTTATTTATTTATTTTATTTGAATAGTTTGCTGTGGGGTCGCGGTGTGGTGGCCCATCAGCTGCTCAGGCTGAAGACGAGGACAAAAAAAAAAAAAAAAAAAAAAAGAGCTTGGACTGATGCATCTTCCCATAAATCTGTTAAAGCTGTAACCTCCTGTCTTCCTGCTGTTGCTGCAAGCCTCCAGATTTCGTCGTCCACCACTAACAATGAATAATGACACTGATATGAGCATAAGATAAGATATGCCTTTATTTATCCCACAGTGGGGAAATTCACATGTTCAATGGGGGGATTTAGGACCACATATGGAGGTATCCCAGATCAGAATAAAAAAAAATCACCAAAGCCGCCTTTCCTCTATTATTCCATTGTGAGTTAGGACTATCTCCAAGCCAGATGATGTTAATGGCCCATGGTTTGCATCTGCATCTCAACTATCTATTGCCCTAAAAACCTGTCCATAACACACACCTTGGTGTAAATGCTAGACACACTGACACACTGCAGATAACATAATCAGACTCGTCAGACTCCTATAATTCCATGTAATTTCATCCATAACACAAATGGGCCAAAATGTCTAGAGTTAAATCCCTTTCCAGCACCGGCAACATGACCACGGTGTCCCGGGGCGGTCTCGGCACACACCGCCGATTTGCCGCTGGACGTTCTCCTCTGCACAGATAGTGAGCCGAGCCCTCACGTCCCCATTGACCAACACGGCTGGCTGCTGTTATCTCTGCTTATCGGCTGCACCCGACTCCCTGCCCAAAGCTATCTGAGCCCTGTCTGTGGCCCCTGACTCCGCCTCCGGCCGCGGTCAGCCCCGTCTGGCCCCGTGGGGATTCGGCGGGCCGTTAGCACCTGGAAACCGACCCCGACGCTGCAACACAGAGGCGCCATCCTAACCCTAACCCTAACCCGGAAGAGACAATGGAAATGCGACTGCTCTGACCCGCGTCCATAGGCGGTTCTAGGGGGTGGCAGGGGGTGGCAGCTGCCCCCCCTAGAAAAATGCCTTGCCACCCTAGTTGCCACCCCAATTTCAGACAATTTATTTATTTATTTTTTAATTGTGGCTGTTCGGAAACTCGCTGTTACGAGACTCAAATGTCCGAGTGCAAGTAAATGCAGCAAAAGATGACACTCCCACTATTTAAGGGGTTGATAAATAAATAAATAAATAAATAAATATTTCTAATGCCACCTTTTTTAAGTAAGTAAGTAAGTAAGTACACTTTATTAATCCCACAAGGGGAAATTCCAATTTAAGTTAAGTTTGGTTTTCTATTCAATGCTTTGCTCATGTACCACAATAATAGAATGTTTTTGAGTTAAAATATCCTCATTTGGGGGTTTTCCAAGCAAATACTGATATATGTGATCGTTTGGTATTAAATCAGCATATATATTTCTGCCACCTCTTAAAGTCTCCATGCCACCCTCTTGCCACCCCGTGAATATTTGTCTAGATCCGCCCCTGGTGTCACATTAAAAAATCAGATCGCTTTCTCTCCACTGGCGGTCTGAATCGATGAGACTCTTCAAACCTGCAGCAGCTATCGACTTGTTTTGTGACCGGGTCGCTCGCGTCGTAAATAAAATCCACTGTTTCTGGATGTGGAAAGGAAAATGAGAAGCAGACAGGTCGACTGACAGGTGGAGACAGAGAGGCACAGCGGAGGCCAGGCTGTTATTAGATGCATGGATTCACGCGGACCGCTCCTTCGCTGGCGGTGAAACAAAAAAAAAAAAAACAACAAGGCACCGCCACTCGGTCGGCAGGCAGGCCGATAGGTGAGGTTCCTGAACGATCTGAGCCCTAAATCAAACCCACTTGGCCAGAGGGCGAGCCAACACCTAACGAGGAGAATCGCACATTGTCTCATCACATAGATTACATTCCTCAATTAACCTTTCCTCCCCCCGGCGGCGCTTGGAAAACAAAGCGGTTACGGGGCCCAGATGAAAGGAGCATGTAAAAACAGGATACAGCTGTATAGCGAATAGCTGGGGAGGCATGTGGCAATGCCGAGTCCAAACCCACGGGTCTGACGGGGCGTTCTCGCTCCTCTCCCAGGACTCCCCGGGGGGAAACAGCGCCGCCTTCGTGAAACGTTCCCAGAGTTCTTGGCTTGTTGAGGAGCAGGCCTACGCTGACACGCCACGAGTATCCAGGATACCAGCGTGTACACAGGATGAGGCGCTTTATCAATCCATCTCTGTCCAATCATAAAGGCTCTTCCCTCGCCCAAGAGCGAACGCCTGCGTGTCCTTGGGCAAGGCATTACATCACCCAGGACATGCACGCTCAGCAGAGCTTTCTTCTTTCTCACATCATCTTATTCTGTCACATATGAACTTTCTGATGCAGCAAAAAAACAGGGAAGCCTTTTTATCACACAGCAAAGGCACCTCGTCATCAGCCTGCACTGCAAAAAGTCCAAATCTTACCAAGATTATTTGTCTTATTTCAAGTCAAAATGTCTTATTTCTAGTCAAAATATCTCATTACACTTAAAATAAGACATGATCAGCTCAGAAATAACTTGTTTTTAGACAATTTTCACTTGTTTCAAGTGAAAATTCACTTGAAACAAGTGAAAATTAGCTTGAAACAAGAAACAAATTTTGCCGATGGAACAAGCAAATTTTTACTTGTGACACAAGTGAACAAGTAAAAATTTGCTTGTTCCATTGGCAAAATTTGTTTACTTGTTTCAAGTAGATTTTCACTTGAAACAAGTGAAAATTGTCTAAAAACAAGTTATTTCTTAGGTGATCATGTCTTATTTTAAGTGTAATGAGATATTTTGACTAGAAATAAGACATTTTTGACTTGAAATAAGACAAATAATCTTGGTAAGATTTTGACTTTTTGCAGTGTGGCTCTTCCTCTAAGGCACATTTTTCCTTCACATAGACATAATGAAGCAGTTTTTCCACCCAAAATGCCATGTTTTTTATCATTTACACACTCCAAGTTTTCTTAAATGTCTGTTGAAAAACAACGCATAAACGGCCTCGACGTTTGGGACCATCATTAGCGTTTTTTCGTCAAATGGCAGTGAGGAAATGATATGAAACATATCAAGTATTTCTGCAAGACATCAGAGTAGCAGCCTGTCTGTTTACACTGATGCAACCTGGCCTCTCTTTTTGATCCATCAGATTAACGTAACCAAGTCACTGGCAGCGGAAACACAGCAAGTTTCAATTAGATTTCAATGAAATGCTTAATTTTTCGTTTAACAGATGAATCAATTCGTCTATAGATTATTGAAAAAGTTATGACCAAAGCAACAACAGAGGTGATCAGAGCTAAAAGTGATGCTCTCAGTCTGACCAGCAGCCAAAAAAAACAAAAAAAAAAACAAGAAAAATATTATTTTATAGAGACATAAATGGAGAAAAGGAAGACAATCTTAGCTTCTTGGTGATTTTTAATGAAGCTGGAATCATTTTAACTTCATAAATAACTAATAAAATACATCAATTATCAAAATGATAATCGACTAATCGAATCAGACTGCAACCTTTATAAACTCTGCCAATGCATGGAGCACCTCCGTGTCAGCAAAACAAATAAGAGCTGAGGAGAAACTGAGGAGGAGCCAAAGAGAAAAAGATGGAAAGTTCTTTGTTTTTTTTTTTTTTTTAATATGCTGGTGAAAACTGGTGCAAGGGGCAGGTCTGGGCTTACCGTTGGTGTTGTGTGTGCCGTTGTCCCGGTCCCACGCCTCCACTATCAGAGTGTACGACCGCTGGAGGAGAGAGAGAGAGAGAGGGACAGGGGTTATCAGAGTTCACACTAATACAGAAACACACACACACACACTCTCTCTCTCTCTCACACACACACACACAGAAACTCAGATATGCCCTCCTGCTTGTATCGAGACACAGACGTGCGTAATAATGCGACGTGAAGTTTTCACACACAAGCACTCGCACAGAAACTCAGCTATAACCTCCTGCCCACATACACACACACACACATCTACACACACACACACACACACACACACACACACACACACACAATTTTTGCATAAAAACTGAATGACGGTGGGAACAAAACTCTGGTTCCCACACTGCTGTCACTGATTAGCCGCTCTCTGCCTCGGGCGAGTTAACGAGTGTAACCAGCCTCCTGCTCCGCTCGGGGAAACACACACTCACCTGAAAACTACAAACACACACTCTGCATGTGTCAGCCGTCACACAGCCAATCAGACCTGCTTTTTTTGTTTGTTTTGGGATAATGGGATTCACTGGATCGGACAGGGATTCAGAGATCAAGGACGCCTTGCCGTGACATTGCATCGATCCCAGCGGGGGCGGAGTTCGTCTTTTCGCTCCCCGCCGCCGCCGCTCCGCTGGGAGGTCGGCGCCCCCTGGAACCGGCTGGGATTCGCCGACGCGCTCAAGGGCACTCCTTTGTGGCACTGCGTTGATTTCAAATGGAGAAATAAGGACGCACCAGCACTGAAAATGGTGTCGGTGCTGATTGGGTCAAAACAGAGACTTCACCGGGGCCGGGGCTTAACTGGCATACTGGCCGTGCCTACCCAGCATGCCCTGTGCGTCCGAAGAGACCTGAGGGCCGAGCACGGGAGCAGCAGAGGGTTTTCAGACGCCACTTCATCATCAAATAAACCTCAGAGAATTTTTCGAGGCGATAAGTCAACTGTGTAGATTTTGAATATCATGAAAACTGATGGCAAATCAAAAATCTGTTTTTCAGGCAAGACAAACCCCATACCTCACTGCAGTATTTAAACAGCTCATTCATCACCAGGTAAAAGCCACACTGATGAAACAACATTTGAAATTGGCAAAAAGAAAAAAAAACCTTAACACCGTTCGCCTGTTTCCGCCTGTTTCTGCCTGTTTCTGCCTGTTTCTGCCTGTTTCTGCCTGTTGATACCACACGTCTCCTCCACTGTTTCTCAAAGAAAAGCAACAGAGGAGACCGGACCTGCAACTTTCTGGTTGCAACCCAGTCTTGTGCCACTTGTACCAGTTTTACAGCAATAATAATAATATATATAGTCTTTTTGGTGCAGGGCTACAATCAATCAATCAGTCAATCAATCAATCATACTTTATTTGTCCCACAGGGGGAAATTCAGTTTACAGTTGTCCCTCACTGTAACGCGGTTCACCTTTCGCGGCCTCGCAGTTTCGCAGATTTTTTTTTGTGCAATTTTGCATGCTTTTTTTTTTTTTTTTACTGGACTTATTTTTCTACAAAGGTTTGAACTTTGAGAGAAAAGTGAGAAAATGTTAATGCCTGTCTGAGAAAAGTGTATAAAGTGTGTAGTGAGGGGTTTTACAGCCTTAAAACATCTAGAATCATTGTAAAAAATAAAGCTGATTTCGCCTGTTGCGGGTTATTTTTAGAACGCAACTCCCGCGATAAACGAGGGACCACTGTACTACCCACTAAATAAAGCAGGTAACACTGTTTTCACTGCATGTTTCACCTCCAAGTTAACTGAGACGCCGTGTTTTCTCCACTGTTCCACCCCGAAAGTGGAAAGTCAGCGTCCGCTCCAAAAGATGATGACTTCAGGCTCATTTTATCAAACTGCGTATTTAAGTTGCTGAGGTTTTCGATCGTCTACCTGAAATGTAGAGCGTGACCCGTGTCATTGCGCCCGCATGGGTCACAGGTTAGCAGGTGACCCGTTTACACCTCTGCAAATTGGAGCTGCAGCCAATAATTACCCGGGGGTTACCTGCAGGTTCACTGAAATCTCGGTTAATCCGGTTCTACTGAGCTCGAGTCCTGGATTCTGGTGGGATTTTAGGTCACTTTAAAAGAGGAGTAGGTGTCGGTCACCCTGTTTCTCCAGGTGGTGATGCAGTTATTTTTACCTTTTCAATCCCAAAATGAAATGAATGCCTGCATTATTTCCTTATTGCATGCTGTTTTTAGTGGTTTTCTTGTTGTGCAGTCCTATCTGGATGTTGTGTGGAAAAGCCCAGCACGCCTACACGCCATGCCCTACTTTCCAGAGGAGACAAACTCCAAACTCCACAAACAACAAACTAAAACTCTGGATTGTTTCAGGTGCAGGCTAATTTTTTTTTTTACTTTTTTTTTTTTTTTTTTTTTTCTCGGGCATCGGCAAACAAACCGAGTTGGAGCTCGCTGTCCGTCAACTGCATGGGGCCAGACGAGCAGCTGTGAGTTCCCATGACCCAGGAGTGACTCAGAGCGACCGAGGGGCTGCAGGGGAAGATTACAGGGACGGCTGCAGCAAAGTGGCGCTGGGAGAGATTAGAGACGGGGAGAGCACAGCTACACGCTCCGAAACAAGAGGGCAGAGCCGCTTTGAAGGCTGGTGAGATGGAGGAGGACATGCAACATCGGTCACCCGTCAGATTGCGAGCCCATGTTGCTGCAAGTACGAGCTCTTAGGGAATGTTCACACCAAGCATGTCGGTTTATTTGGCAAGGTGAGAACAATCCTTAGAAAAGCAAATTTATTTATTTATTTATGGGACTAATAAAGCTTACAAAGACAAATTAAAAAGCTAAATGATCCAAGTATCACAGTGTTTATAGTGGATGCTTATTTGCAACACCAATCTGTAGAAGGCCTTTTGTGAAAATCAGTGAAAAAAAAAGAAAAAAAGAACAGTAAGATACAATAAAAGACACATTTTGTAGTAACATAGCAAAAGAAAAGTAGAAAAGGGCATCATTGTGAACGAAAAAATAAAAATAAAAATAAATTAAATTAAAAAATAAAAAAAATGAAAAAAACTAGACGTGAGTTTTGCAGCTAATTTCAAGAGATAACGCGGCGAAATCCAGGACTTTCCTCTTTTCACAGAGAGAAAAGTGTCTGAGAGCAAAAGAGTGAGACTTTGCAGCTGCTCTGGTGGATCTCAGCTCGGCAGCCTCTTGATGTATCTGCAGAGAGGCTGAGGAGCAAGTCCATTTCAACATACACACATCACACATGGAGTCCTGTGTGGGAGAAAACATCCCAAAGGCTATAAGAGAGAGAGAGAGACGCTCTTACTTGCAATAAACTTTATTTATGACGATGTTTCCTTCATCGGGCACCTGATGAATGTCTGGGGACCGAGAGCTCTTTACATTAACGTTTTATTCATTTCTTCATGTGTTGTTAACTACAAAGAAACAGTGCAGAGGAGTATAAACTAGTCCATTAGAGGAAAAATACAGATTGGGATCAAGTCTCCCTTCACCACAACAAAGCAAAACAAGGCACCAAACCTGCACAGAAACAAATGTATAGAAATGACTGATACGAAAGTGGCACGGTTAATAGAGGTGTCACATGTTCCTGGACTGGGGTCGAAACGAGAGGAGAGACGACACACCAGTAAAGGCCTTACGGAGGAAGAGACGACTCGACTGCGACCTGCATTTATCTCTGACACCGGCTGACCTTAGGAGCTAATTAAAAGGTGCAACAAGTTGACAAAAGCCCACAGATGACTGACAAACTCAAGACTCACACCTTTGAACCCACGTACACTCTATCAGCTCCACCTGCACAATCTAATCCAGTCTAATCCAGCTGTTGTGCCAAAAAGTTTCCTCTCCTGCTGCCGATAATGTTCAGGTTTTCTTGTTGTCACGGTAACAGAGGTGTTCATTCACTACTATGTTTGGCATTGAGCTCATAGTTAGTGCTGCTGCTGGACTGGACTGCATTTTAATGAGAAGTGTTTCCACTATTCTGTCCCTTCTCATTGAATATATATGAGGAGGGACAAAAAATCAGAAACACCTCTCAGTATAATGCAGTCCAGTAGCAGATCTCTGCAAACTACAACCTCAGTAATAAACACAGAATTAAATTTACACATTCTGCACAATGTCAACACAAACTGAACATTATAAACTTTGTTAAAGGGTGGAATTTATTTTACATTGAAGTGCATTCGACTGTACAGGACCTAATATAGTAACACTGAGTGTGCACCACTGCTGGCCATGCACTGAATCCCACCTCCCTGGTTCTACCTCGGATGCACTGATGTCCCTCTTTACAAAAAAAAAAAAATAAATAAAATAAAGGTAAGGAAGACTGGTTTGCCTACTTTCCTTTGGAAAAATGGCAAACAAGCTCAAACAAATAAATCATTTAAGAAAGCGATCAGACTGGTTTTGTGCTCCGTGTGCAAACGTCCAGAGCAGCAACGCCAGAAACAAAAGTCATTTTTTTTAACCAATCCTCCTTCCAAAACTGCAAGTACACATTACAACATCATCAGCCGGGCGGGATGTCACAGCGGAGAGGCATAGCTGGACGATGACATCACCGACGCGGGACCAGATAGGGGCACAGTGGAGGCTGAGGTTTTCAAACCGTCCCGCTTGAGGCCATTAGCGCTCGAGCCTCAAGGATTTCATCCAGGCTGCTGGTGGAGAGGCTTCCTCTCACACCGCCTGACTGTCACAGCGACATCAAGATGCTAATTACACTGCGGGGACTTGGGATTGCAATGGCAGCGGAATGTATAATCAGCCAGTGGAATCACAGAAATACACACACACACACACACACTCACACACACACAAAAATCATTTTCCAGTCAATTAAGATCAGCTGGTTGGTTGTGAGTCACTCTCTGAAGCTGGCTAACCTGCAGGACATGTCATTTCAATTTTTCTTTACTTTTTCAAGCAGCTAAAAATTACAGAGGAGCGAAACTCGTCCTCAGAGGCGGACGTGGAAATTTGACCAGCCAAACAGGATGAGGGCGGAAATCACACCGTAATTTATTCAAGGTAAAAAAAAAAAAAAAAAAAAATCATATTGTTGCTTTGTCTGGGGATGTCACAGGAGTCAATACTTAGAAAAAAAACTCTTTTTAAACAATACAAATACTAGGATTTTCATATCAGTAGTATTGACCCTTATTCTGAAACTCAGCTTTCTTCTTCAAATGTGGCTTTAGCCTGGATCTTTATATTTACAGCTCCATTTAAATGTTATATGTAGAGTATACATGTTATATAAAGGGATTTTTCATGTTTTTGTATGACACATAACACAATTTTTCAGGTGGAGATTCGACCCTTTGCATCCCATTTCCATGCCCTCCAATTTTCAATACCGGTTCCAATACCTTGACTTCGATACCGGGTCTTGATTGATACCAATTTTACAAAATTTCATAATAAAAATCAGTTTTATAACATCTCTGGGTGTAACGTAGTGTTTTTCCTGGATGACTCTCCAACGTG
Organism: Myripristis murdjan; assembly: GCF_902150065.1. NCBI lineage: Eukaryota > Metazoa > Chordata > Actinopteri > Holocentriformes > Holocentridae > Myripristis > Myripristis murdjan. Next base: position 4,314,435 of record NC_044001.1, read on the forward strand.
TAAGATTAGACAGCCAATCACCAGCTTTATTAGACTGCGGTACGAGCATGCTGCATTCTGATTGGCTCATTGGCGCTGATGGGATTAACTCCTTAGGATTAGCGTTTCGGTGCCATGGCATCTTTTGATTCTCGACTGTAATGAAGCGATTTGGTCAGTTTTTTTTTATTTCCACTGGTTTTATTATCAAGGTGATCAAGGCATCCCCGGTTTTAACTCTCGTCTATTTGAATATTTATGTGAGCCCAAGCCGAACCTCCGTCGTGTTGAAACCGTCCGGGACGCGGGACGGCCCGAGCAGATGTGACACCACCGGCCTCCCGCAGACCACGAGGCCTCAGGGAGCAGAGCCCTCGCTCCCCGTCCATTAGAGATGACAAAGCGGTGATTTATGAGCCGGGCGGACTCCCACAGCCATAACTCCATAATGAGTGATAATAACTGGACATTATCATAATCAATCTTCCCCTCTTAATCAATTTTAAATGTCACTGCGCCTGGCTTCCAGACAGATGGGGCCGTCCCCTGGCCCCGTCAGAGTGTGACATGAGACTGTGTGTGTGTGTACGTGTGTGTGTGTGTGTGTGATTCATGTGCATATGTGTGCAAAGAGAAGGAAAGTGTGTGTGTCCCGCTATGTGACAATATGCCTGTCTGACAGCATGTGTGCATTTTTGAGTGAATGTGCATGGATGGTGTGTGCATGAATGTGGCAATGTGTGTGTGTGTGTGTGTGTGTGTGTGTGTGTGTGTGTGATGTATGTGCCAAACAGTGTGTGTTCTGCATTCTTTCCTTTAGAATGAGATCATTTTTGACAGTGTGTGCCTGTTTGACACGATCTGACTCTGTGTGTGTGTGTGTAATTGTATATGATGTATATGTGTGACAAGTGTGTGAATGTGTGAGCAAGTGTGTTCCTGTGTATATATATGTGTATGTATATATAGTGTGTGTGAGAAGCCGGTGTGTGTCCTTGAAGGACAGGAACTTGAGGACCAAATTGTAAGTCCCCGCTGTCTATAGTGGGACGACCTTATACAGTCGGGTGTGAGTGTGTGTTTGTGGGGAACGGGAGGGGGGGCAAGGGGGACACTTGACACCTCTCAACCAATTTACAGGAGTCGGAGGGATTTGCGTTTTCATTAGCCGCGGAGAAACGAGCCCACTCCTCACCGGCTTCACCTGTTCAATGAATAAATTACCGCCGCTCGCTTTCCCACGTCAGCGAGGAGCAAACAGCCGACGGGACGCTCGTTTCGCTGGAGTTTCAATCCGAGCTGCATCGTATAGCAGCGGCGGGACCATATTCAACATATGCCAGTGCCAAAAAAAAAAAAAAGTGATAATACGCATCACGAAGCAGAAAAACCAATCATGTCTGCAACGTTTATTCTGGCGTCGGGATCACAAACGAATCCGCTCACCCGTCACAATTTCACGAGCTCCTCTTAGAAATTACAATACCTGCACTTTGTCGTGACAACATGCCCAAACTGTTTATGTTCTGGCATAATCTGCACCGTTATACTCTGTTGTCACTGACTATACACTGCAAAAACTCAAAATCTTACCAAGATTATTTGTCTTATTTCAAGTCAAAAATGTCTTATTACTAGTCAAAATATCTCATTACACTTAAAATAAGACATGATCACCTCAGAAGTAACTTGTTTTTAGACAACTGTCTCTTGTTTCAAGTGAAAATTTGCTTGAAACAAGTGAAAATTTGCTTGTTTCATTGGCAAAATTTGTTTCTTGTTTCTAGCTAATTTTCACTTATTTCAAGTGAATTTTCACTTTTTCCACTGGCAAATTTTGCCAATGAAACAAGCAAATTTTCACTTGTTTCAAGTGAATTTTCATTTGAAACAAGTGAAATAAATTGTCTAAAAACAATTTACCTCTGAGGTGATCATGTCTTATTTTAAGTGTAATGAGATATTTTGACTAGAAATAAGACATTTTTGACTTGAAATAAGACAAATAATCTTGGTAAGATTTTGCGTTTTTGCAGTGTATAACTTTTGGCTGCATTGAATCATGAAGCCTGCGTCTCTTGCTGAATCGGATCATGAGGTAATAATACCGTCCCGTGCCTGTTTCTTATGAAGTGTTGTTGTTACTCTTCAACCCCCCCCAACAAAAATGTTCTGGAAACCTCCGGAGATCTCTCCAGGATGCTTTCCGAGCCACTTTTACTGTTCATCCCGATGGATTCTCCGTGGAAGAGCACGTCTGGCCTTGAGTCGCTCACAAATATGCAACAACAGCTCATGATTGCAAACGTGAGTCACGTCCGGGTTCGCTGCTTTCTATCCCCCAGTGATCGGGCTCAGGAGCGACTCAGCCCAAAGCCACTTCATGAAAGCGTTTTCTGTCACAAACACCTGGAGTCTGGTATTTCCTTGGAAAAAGGAAGTGATGCGTTTCATGTTTCCGGCAGCAGCAACAACAACAACAACAAGAGCGGGTTCTTTGGAAGAAGCAGAAGAAGAAGTGGGTAGACTGAACGGTCGAAGAAAAGAGCGCCACCTGCGGAAACTCCAGCAAAAAGGAAATCCAAATGATCACTTTAAGCTCAACTTTTACATTTAAAGGCGGATTAAACTCATGGAGAATATTCCTTCCATTGAATATTCACAGAAAAAAAAAAAAAAAAACAAGCTCGAGACCCAATTAACAACTTTTGCAGAGTTGTGATCAGAGGAAGGGGAAAAAAAAAAAAAAAAGCAGCGGCAACACCTGTCATGTCACCTGTTAGGCTATTGACATGAATAAAACATGTGGCTCCCGGCGGAGCGGAGTGAGGATGGTTAATTTAGCACGTTATTAACAGAACAAGCCCCCCCCTCCTCCTCCTTCCATCTTCCCTCTAAGGAGGGCCTCTCCTCAGCAAGCCTCCCCGCGGGGGCCCCGTTCAGACAGCAAATCTAATCAAAGCTAATCTAATCAGGTCTTTATACGATGCCGGAGAAACGGTGAAATGACCCAATTCACTTTTCCCACACCAAACGCGTGAAAATCTATTTCTGTCGCTCGGGGTTAGAATGGCTCTTTGAGGAACGCGGAGGGATTCTATGAATTGGCCTTTTATGGTGAATCGATCATACGTGTTTTCCATGAGGAGCGCGGCGACGGGACATACCGCCTTAAATCCATTAGCCCACCGTGATTCAATCACAGCCTTTAACTTGATTTTGAAGCCGCCGTGAAAGTGAAAAACGACATTCTCCAGTTGTTGAGCGATGCACTTGGGACGTCAGGAGTCCCAGGGGAAGGTAAACATCTAGAAATGTAAAAGTTTCCTCTCAAACTCCTTTCCTTTCCGTCTCAGATCACAGGCGGGCTTTTCTGACTGACATCTCTTGGCAATCTTAACACCATCAGGGGTTTTCCAGGGAAACATATGACACATTTCTCTTTGTTCCTCTTTGTTTCTGTTAAGCACACTGGTGACTTTCAACCCAACTAAATTATTCTGGTTAACCGCAGCGGCGACGGCGGTAAAATCTGCATGAGTGCGGCGATGTTTTGTCACCGCTGCTGTCTGTTTTTTTGATTGCCACCTTGTCAAATCCTCTGTAATCAGATGCCGCCATTGTAAAATCTGGTGAGCGCTGACTTCAGCCGTTTAAACACACATAACTCCCGTACATGCGTCCCATTCCCCGGCTGAAATAAGTCACAAACCGAGCTCTGCCTTCTGATTTGATGATGTTGTCTTAGCCTTCGCTGCGTCGCCTCTGCGCTGCCAAAGATCACAATCACTAATCACACCTCTTGGAGTCAAGAAAATACAACATCGAAGGCACATAAATACGCTCTTTTCCCTCGAATGGGCGATATCTTTCCGAATTTTGACCTCATTACAACAAAAACACTCACAAGGCCATAATTTCAACTTGGTACAAGGTGTAATCCAGTCCCGAAGGCCCCCATAATCCCAGTAGACAACATCCTTTAAGGCGGTACAGCCTGAAAGGTTCTCTATAAAGTAGTACGTACACATTTATACCTATATTTAATAACTAAGAAGCAGGAGAAAGTAAGAATGATTGCTAACCAGCTCCTTGGTTATCATAAGAGCTGAGTCTGTGAACGGTTACTATGCGAAAAATAAAAATAGGCTGCAAAGAGTGCAAACTGTCCAATCAAAGTTGAGCACTAAATCCAAAAAACCTCCATGGCTTTACAGCTCCACGCTGACCGAGCAGACCAAAACAGCACTGCAACAGTGGAACTGATCAGTTAATCAACTATTATCATGTCATTTGTTTAGTAAAAATGCCAAAGTTAAAAAAAAAAAAAAAAAAAACACATCTGGCTGTGGCATCACAAATTCTTACAGTTGGTTGTTTTTTTGTTATTCATATAATCATAAAATAAATACTTGGGTTTTTTTTTTGGTTGTTTATCCAACTAACTTAACATTTCTAAGATATGACTTTAGGTTACAGTATGATAGGCTGGGCATTTGCTATTATCTTTGGCCAAAGACAAATTGATTGATTGGGAAAATAATTGATGGATTCATCGACAATATAAACATCATTAGAGCTGATATGATCAAACTTAGATGGGCAGCACTGTCACCTCCCAGCAGGAGAAGGACTTCGGGTTCGTTTGCATGTTGAGCTGGGCTTCCACTGGCTGCTCTCAGTCTCACCCAACTTTCAAAAAAAAAAAAAAAAAAAAAAAAAGGAAAATCAGGTCAGACAGACTGGAGAGCCTAACCTGCTCACCGAGGCTGGGATGTCGGCAAAAGGACGTCCTCATAAAGACATGATTTTTTTTTTTTTTTCCTTTTCATTCATCCTGTGCCAAAGCGGCGGCGGCGGCGGCGGCCATAACTCAGAGCCTGATGTCGACAGAGCAGCAGAGAACCCAACACCTGAGCGAGGCGCTGAACACCAGATACGCCGCGGGCCGGCCTCCGAGCGCAGCACAAGACACGCCTCATGGAAACGCTCTCAAATCCACTCCTGACATTTTGCCCGACGCAGCTGCCCTTCTCCCTCTGCACATTTCTCTCCATTCGAGTCCCCCCCCCTCCCTCCTCCGCTCGCCTTGATAACTCAATATCTGGGCACAAAAGCGAAGGTATAAAGTCATTGTTGGCGCTGAAAGGTGCGCTGACAAAGAGGTTAAGGCAGCTCTGCTTTTCTCTGAGCCGCCGGGAAAGTGATATGGACGCCCTGGGAAAACCCCCGAGCGAGCGCCCGCCGCTCCGCCGACCCACCTGACCGACAAACCGAGCATCTGCATCAGGAGTCTGGAGCAAAGACGGATACAAGCTCAAGGGATGTGAGGAGGCAGAATAATTATTCACGTCCAAACCGAAGGTGGGCTGAGATTCGAAAAGATTGTCATTTGAACCTTAAACTCTTCACTCGGAGGAGAAACTTCAGCAAGGGGGAGGGAGGTTGTGGCGACACACACACACACACACACACACACACGCACTCAAGCCTGCATTCACTGAGAACAGCATAAAAACAGGCCCAAAGTAAATCCACAATTTTGATGACCGATTAATCATTTTAGTCATTTATCGAGTAAAAATGAACTAAACATTTGCTGATTCCAGCATCATTAAGATAAACAGACAGACAGATAGATAGATAGATAGATAGATAGATAGATAGATAGATATTTTATTCATCCCGAAGGAAATTCACAGTTTTCAACAGTATCCACAGATTACAAGATTAAATAAATAAAAAATAAAGAATAAAAGATGACACAGAGACCCAATGTGCAAAAAAACGTGTGCATAGATGTATACAATGTGCATAGATGTGGGCAATGTGCAAATTTACAGTATCAGTACAGTAAGACTGCCTTCCTTTTCTCTGCTCATATCTTTATAAAATTAATACTTTGGTTTTTTTTTGGCAGCTGGTCAGATTCATCACTTTGATCATTTCCCATTTTGTTATTTGTTATTATTTTTCTCACTTTATAGATGAAATGATTCATTGCTCGAATTAAAACAAAACAAAACAAAACAAAAAAAAAGCAGATAAATCGACAAAGAAAACAATGTTTAGCTGCGGCCCGAGTCTTTACCTCGCTCCCTCACACACACACACACACACACTCCTACACGCCTGGATTACTCCAAAGCGAGTGGGCCAAGAGTTTTACACTTTTACACTCCGCGGCTCAGCAGTGTGTCAGAGTGTTACCGGGCTTTCTCCATGAGCCTGGGGTTGGGAAATACGGGGTTACCAACAGAGATTGTGCCCCCCCCCCCAGATGTGTTGAGAAACCCCGACGCTGCTGAACCTTCACCCCGTCCCTCTGGAGGGGACGGTTACAACAGTTTGCACGTCCCTCCTCGTTGCTGCAACGGCACGGAGCGAGGACAGCGTGGCGGGAAGCGAGCGACTTTAATATTCACTTCTGATCCGATTTTTTTGGATGAGTCATGTTCGGAGCTGCTGATTCAGACTCTGCAGCGTTTCCTCCTTGACATCATGTTGAGCCTTCAGGGGCGGCTGACATGTCAAAGTGTTTCTCCTGATTCCTGATGAACTCGCTCCGTGCGATCGCCACTAACATGAGAGCAGCTGATCCACCTTAAAGGTCAGTCCACCTTAAGCGATCCTGTTATGTTCACATTTTTGAACATCCTTTATGTTTGGGGTCAATTTGTTCCCCTGCAGTTTAAACTTCCACAGAATTATTATAACTAAAATTGTTATTAAAGTTTATGTGTCAGGTACTTTATGTTTCTTTGTTGACGACCTAAATAGTCCTTTAAATAAAACATAACTCCCCCCCACCCCTACCTATACATCCAGTATTCCTATTAGGCGACAATGGAAAAATATGCAAATCACCATAAAATCTCACTGATTGATCTAAAATTGGAAAGAAATATTAATTGTTGGTGTTTTAATGGCTTTATATTATTTCTAAGTACAGATTTTTGTTATTTATAACCGATGCGTTACAAAGTGTGTACAGGACATTGAAAATATGTCATCATGTGGATTTCATCTTTACCCGGTAGAACCCATTACATTAGGAACACTCATTAAATATGAAGCAAAAAAAATTATGTTAATCATTTATTTATTTAGAGACGTTAAACATTGACTGGGGTCAAATTGACCCCAAACATAACAGGAGGGTTAAGCGATCCTGTTCCTGACCTTCAGTTTAACCAAGAGGAGCCGAGGCTGACAAAACTCCACGTTCAAACCCGAGAATTTATTGAAATTTTCTCCGTCTGGAATAGACTTTTCAAAATTTGCATGGCTTTACGGAAATCCTCTGACCTGCGGGAACCCCGGGACGACGTCATCAAACTCCAAATAACGCCTGAAAAAAAAAAAAACGCCACAAGCCTCGACCCTCTTCTTCCAGGAGAACAGCAGTGCAGCCGCTACAGGAAGAACGACCACAAACCGTTTTTCTTGCAGGACGACGGGCTTCCAAAACGCAAAATAAACCAGCCGCTCGTGAGTCCATGTGACTTTTTTTTATTCATAAACCCCCCCCCCCTTTCCTAAATGAATTTGGGCAGCAGGAACCTAAACATACCAAACACAGAAATGCAGCAAGGCGAGCTTTCCCACTCGCAGTTTGGACCACAGAAAACAGCCGGTAGGTGTGATCGCACCCTTAAAGATAGCAGAGCGCCAGCGACAGCCGACGCAGGAGCCAAAGTGTTTCTGACGTGAAAAACACGAAGCGACGGGGTTTTTTTCTCTCGCAGGTATTCAGAGGAACACGCAGAGGGGCGATCGAGGCATACGAGCTGCTCTCTCTCTCTCTCTCTCTCTGGCTGTGAGGTCCAGCTGAGCTCCATTAGCCCAGTGAACAACTACTGGGAGTCAAGTGGGAAATTAAGCTGCCCCGTGTGTGTGTGTGTGTGTGTGTGTGTGTGTGTGTGTGTGTAATAACATTCTTTAATCACTTCTGCGCTCCATTCACCCCAGCGCCTACAACGCATGCATTTCATTACCACTAACACACACACGTACACAGTTTCACTCACACACACACACACATGCATACACACAGACATACAGTGGGCATGTGGCAACACACACACACACACACACACAGTCACACCTCATATGCATGCAAATGTATGAACATGCATAGATATACATGCATGCACAGGTATACACATGAGGTATATGCAAACATACACCTCTCTCTCTCTTGTTCTCTCTCTCTCACACACACACACACACACACAGGCATGCCACCAAGCAAATCCCAGGCAGAGCGATCAGTCACACGTACGAGCCAATCAGCAGGCGGCATCGGCGGCGCGGCAGACGGAGCGGCTCATCGCACATTTCACACGCCGGCGGGCGAAAGCAGGTCATCTGACGTGGAGCCGCAGGAAGCGAGGCGGCGTGGGAAAGATGAGCGGGCCCCCGTCCTGACCGCGGTTAACGTCCCCGATCACCTCGGCCCCGCCTCACCTGGCCACCGCACGCACACACACACACACACACACACACACAGGCAACGTAACGGAGACCCACTGTGCTCATCCTGCAGGCTTTTAGGCTTATTAAAGACAAGAGGCCTGCAGGGAGAGCTGGGCGAGGAGGAGAGCAACACACACACACACATGCACACACACACACACACACACACACACACATGCATCTCTCGGTCCAAATGCATTAGTTTTTACAGCTGATATATCAAATTATTCTATAATATCTGCTCCATTAAAAAAAAAAAAAAACGATTTTATTGAAATGCTTTCAGTTTCCAAAGTCCTAAAATGTCAGGTGCTGCAGCCTGAAAACAAAAGTGCAATAAAATTTACTCAATAAAATCACTCAGCTGAATTTTACGCCGAGCAGCTTAAAGAAATGAAACCTGTGAGGCGGCCTCTTCCCATAAATCATCTGAACACCTGAAAAAAAAAACTGAAAATGAACAACAACCGACATAAACAGCAACTGAGTGTAGGGCTGCCTACTTATTTGTACTTTTTGTATATTGTTGTATATTGTATACAGGTTGTTCATTGTATATAGGAATGTCATATATTTTTTCTATTTTATCTTTATTTTTATTTTATTTTATTTTATTTTATTTTTTATTATTATTATCGTTATTATTTTTTTATTATTTTTTATTTTTATTTTTTACTTGCACAGTGCTGGAGTTGTTGCATTTACATTTCACTGCTGCTGTAGCTGTACATTCATGCATGTGACGAATAAATCTTGAATCTTGAATCTTGAATCTTGCAGCTAATGGTCAATTTTTCTGTTGATTGATCTATTGATTCTTTCTCTGGTTGATTGACTGATGAATCATTTGGTGTCTATTAATCACTGGGAAGTTATCAGAGCCTAAAGTGCCGTCTGCAAAGTCTGCAAAGTCCTTCTTTTGTCCGGCCAGCAGCAAAAAACATGTTCTAATGGCATGAACACAGCAAAGTTAAGACTCGGTGTTTGCTGTTTAGAAATAACTTCAGTTGCAATCAATTATCGGAATTAGAACTAAGTCCCTGCCTATTGATTAACTGATTAACTGCCCAATCCTTTCAGCTTTAATTGAATGTGATGTGACTTTAAGATGCACGTAAACAGCGGGGACATCTCAGCGAAGACACAAAAGGATCCTGTAATAAGGGTGAAACACACACACACACACACACACACACACACCAACCCCACACCTCCGTCAAGTTGGCATCACACCCTCCCCCTCCTCCTCCTCTCAGCACTAATCAGCCATAAAAGCTTCGCGGCGGCGGGCGGGGCCTGTGACGGGGGAGAGAGCGGGCGAAACGCGCCAAAGACGCACTTGGCAAATGAGCCCCCAAACGAGACAAGCGCCGGCGGCGACGCCACCGAGCAAAACAACCCGAGACAATGAATCGCTGTCATCCAACATCGCACTTTGTGATTGCTCACTGATACGCCTCGGAGCGGGTGCGTAATCCAATTCTTGCGGCAGCGCGGAGCCAAGCGCAGCATACTGTAACCGGCCCAACGCCACTCTCCTAATGCTGCTCCACTGAAACATTTATTCTACGGCGCTCCGTGGCGGTGGGAGGAGGAGGAGGAGGAGGAGGAGGGGGAGGCCTCCAAACAACAGCTGTTCCACCTCTGTCCCTCCGCGCCGCTACAGCCGAGCCTGTCAGAGCCGCCGCCAGGCCGAGAGGGGGGGGGGGAACTCTGCCAAGAGCGGGCCATGAAACTGAAGGAGTGCGCGCCCCTGATCTACTGATTTACTCACACAGAGGGGTGAGGGGAGGACATAGTGCCTCTAAAAATACCCCATAAGGAGAAAGCGAGAGGGAGACGGGGTGGGGTGGCCGGGTGGGTGCGGGGGGGGGGGGGCGACTAGGGAGGAGAAGAATTAAACGCTTGTTTTTCTCCTCTCCTACAGTAGAGAGAAGAAAAAAAAGCAACAAAAAATGGCATCTTAAGTGTCTGTGCAAAGGACCGGCTCCTAAAAATACACCTCCCTCGTGACAGAAACCTCAAGGAAGGCGGGCGGGGGTGGAAGGGGACGGGGTCGGGAGGAGGGGGTGAGGTGGGTGAGGGCGGGGAGGGTCTGCTTCCCCTCTCTTCCCCAGCATCCCTCCCTCTCGCTGCCCTCCAAGCCTTCCTCGCTCCATCGGTCAATCCCTCCCTCCCTCCCTCCCTCCTTCTTCCCTTTCATGAAAAAAGATGTCACTAAAGACCCAAACAGCCAGAGGGGTTAACATGAAGGGGAAATTATTGGCGAGGAGGAGGTGGTGGAGGGCGGGCGGGCGGGCGGGCGGGGGGGGGCAGAACAATGACTTTTTTTTTCTCCGCTAATTCATGTCAGGAGTCAGTGGCCCAGATACTGAGGCCGACCGAGGGATTCCACTATACCACCACGGGCTACGGGGCACGGCCTCACATAAAAACCCCTCTGTGACTCACCGCCCGTCCCGTTTCAGCGGCCCGGCAGCGCGACGGCGTGCCCGCGAGCCCTCCGCCCCGGCGGGGAGCGGCGTTTCGACTTGCGAAACCCTCCGAGATCTCTCGTCTTCCACGCCTGGGAGCCGATGCCGACTCATGCCAGGTGATTGATGGCAGAAAATTAAAACAAATAGAAGCCTGAAAAAAAGAAAACACCATCACCGATCGGCTCTTCGATCGACTCAAGATGCTGAATTAACGCACTTGAGCCAATGATTTTTTTTTTTTTTTCATCCAAAGAGGATATATATTTATCGTTATTGTGCAAACAGAGTTGGAAAAGGTTGGCCGATCTCACAGCAGTTTTAAAATCTAAAAGCGATTTCAGTCCAACGCCGGAGACAAGCGTGCTTTTGTGCACGGAGCGGCGTGAGAAACCCGGCGGGCTCCTGAGATTCACGCTGCAGATTCCCTCCAACGTCAAACCGAGCGGCCTGCAAGTGGGATTTTCTTCAGCATCTCAAAAAAAAAAAAAAAAAAAAAAAAAAAAAAGTCTTTGCTGCATGAGAATAACATGAAGTACGTGAGGAAATCCCCGACGACAGGCTTCCTTCCACTGGCAGCTGAACGGCACATTCGCTTTAGGGGTTCTTCAGAGTTCACAAACACGGACGTGCGTGTGGACAATAATGACGCGGCGCCCGGCGTGTCTCCGTGTCTCCGCGTGCAGTAAACAGCCAACAAATGCTTTTCCTAACGTCCTCTGACAGGCTGCTGTGAGCGGCCTCAGCCCTCCGGTGCCAGCAGCCACAAATTCTTTAAGTTCAATGTCATCATTAACCAAAACATGTCTGCATCAAATTAACATGATACTATTTTCAGTTATTGCTTACAATCCCAAACACATAATATAAATTACATTTCACTTTGCAGTCAAACTGACCTGAACTCCTGAGCAGCTTGTTTTACTGCTCCTATAATTTCCTATATTTCAACTACCAGCATCTTGGCATTAGCATTTGTATTTTATTAGTGGAATATTAGTGTATAACTGCAGTGTCTAATGCATAAAAATAATTAACAAAGCAATTGCATAACAATAAAAACTTGTGCATATGTATTTCCCTTTTAAAGTCGAACCACTCAGTTGATTTACACGAACCGACCTGGTAACCGCCGTCTCGCTCACTACAGTGCCACAAAACCACAAGTATTTAACTAATTGATTTCATAATTTCATATATAACTCATGAACTCAACACTTAATACAATGTTATCCTCAGAACGAGAAACTAACAATAACTTTTCTTGGTCACTTCGGGCTCGGCAGGTTAGGGTTAGGGTTAGGGTCCTGAAAAATAAACTTGACTCAAAACTACGTCCAAACTCGCCTTTTTTTTTTTAAGTGCTTAGATCGCCTGTAAATCCAGCCGAATCATTAGCGACCCCTACAGTCACAGAAAATAACAGCAACTCCACATGTACTACTTTGACAGAGACTGATTTATGTAGTAGCTATTGACATGTTTTAAAAAAAAAAAATAAGGTCGTGTCAGCTCTTATTTTACTTTTAATAGAGATGAATAGAGTTCAGCATGCTCTCTGAACTGTGAATGAACTATTTACAACACGTTTAGTAATGTTAGTGGTATCCTTACACGCTCTTACGACCATGTCAGTGAGTGTTTGTTAATTATTTGCACGTGCTTCATTGCAATAAGACGTGACCTGGGCCTGTTAGCCGACACCCTGCTGCATGAAAACACATTAAAAGACAATATTTCAAATGCAATCCAACAACATTCAGCATCCATACGAGCTGTTCCAACTTACATTAGCTAAAGGTCACCGCTGTGCCACAGACAAGAAATGTGTGATGCAAATATAGCTTTTAAATTAACTACGGTAGCTGTGACCAGACAAAAAAAAAAAAAAAAAAAAAAAGGAGGGTCCTGAGAGCAAAAACGAAGAAATTCAGCACAAAACACAATCAGAGCCCGCAACCTCGGTCACATATTCACTGTCAGCAGAGCGGCGCGAGGCAGTGACATCACTTTATTCACAACTCTGCTGTGTAGCATGAGGGAACGCCTGTTTATGATTACAGCTGCTGATTAGTGCATTCCCTCGGGTCATAAGAATATCATGTGCACGCTTTAATTGAGCGATATCTGTCCAGAAACATCTCAGAGAACACAGACCAGGAGCAAACACAGGACGTCAGGCAGAGACAGACCTTCAGGACGGGGATAATATGGTGAGACACGACTCTGCTGTTTGAACTGATAATAAATCACAAATTATTTAAATCTGACACTGATGAAACAACTTCAAGGATATGATTTGACACTGATCACATCAAACCTTTGGCATTTAACACGTACTTCTGTGTCAAATTGCGATGAGTTGATATTTTTAAAAATTCTTCTTCTTGAGTATTGTGATATTGATTTCAAAGCCCCCTTGCATCCAATACATCCAGTTTGCATTCAGCAACTCTGCCTGTTTTACTGCTTTGCCCTTGACAGCCTCATCAAAAGAGGCTGAGGAACACTGATACCCCCATGCCCCCCCCTCCACCCCCCCCCCCCCCTCGTCCTGGGTGGATAGTGGAAAATACTGACCCCACACACGCCGAGTTAAACAATGACCCAATAACGGGCCGAGCGTGAACCTGAGAGGCGGCGAGGTAAAGGCATCCCCCGGCCCAGATTGACTGGGGATCTTCACTTGTTTGAGTAGTTGGTGACACTGATATCCACCGCCTGTGTCACACACAACTTAGTGGTAATCGTATCCGCCCGGAGGGCCCCAACTTACTACTTCCATCTTCCCCTCTGCTGACAGCTGACCATGGGGAGTGATGAATGGATAGGTCACATAGCCAGCCAGCCATACAAAACGCCCAATATGTCTGCTCTGGCATGAGCACACTGCCAGGGCTCCATGATTATTGAAATGCTGATTATTTGGGGTGTTGTGATCATTTATAGTTGATTGCACTGATGGTTTGTGGATCAAAGGTATTTAAGTAAACTTGTGGCACTGCAGATCCACATTTTGACTCTTTTAATCAATTCAAAGTGCAGGTCTATGTTTCTTATATGCAGGTGACTGTGGAGGTACATGGCTCTGCTTCCTGCTCGGGGATCAAACTTGTGACATTTCGCCATGACATCCCAGATGCAGAGCTCTGGGTGTAACTGAGACTCATGTAGCAGCGGTTTTAATGGATTTCCACTGCCAAGATTGTTCCTGTTTCCCACGCTGCCTGTGCAAATAAGGAAAGGGAGCGGAATTTGATTGGCTCTGCTGCTCTGTTTAGATTAGATAATAAGTTACCAAACACGTCTTAATGAACACATCTACTGCAGCCTTTTTTATTTTTTTTTTTTTTTCCACTCCAGCACACAACCAACATCTCACTCTGCTCCATCACACTGTAACTGAATCCACAGACGCATGGCCTGTTTGGTAACTCATCAAACCCACACACACACACACACACATGTAGAGCCGTTGTGCGTAAACGTCTCCAAAATCCATTACATTCTCCTGCGCGTCATGCAGGGCGCACGCCTTTATGCGCGCTGCTCCGCTCTGTCAAAATAGCCCAGGCGTGCAGTTCCGGCAATTTCTACAAGTCTCCAAGAAATATGCAAGTACCTCACGACCTGCGGTGTGATATATAGCCGTGCGCCCCGCTAGAGAGCAGGGCGCGCCTCTCCAAAGTCGCCAAATGGACCACGCGCAAGAATGACTGGCACGCAGAGACTTCCACGGGCACTGAACTCGTACAGGGAGCTGGGCTTGCTCAAACAGCCGTAAAACCTGTGAGGTAACGGGTGGTAATGTGTTGTTAGGAGCGAACTCCGGAGGCAAAGTTCAAGAAGAAGAAGAAGAGTTCCTCCATCGGATACAACTGGCCACCAAAACTCACAAAATGGCCATAAATTGCGCTTAATTTTCTGCTTACGAAGCGCACCAATCACCGACAGGAGGAACATTTTAATCAAAATCACAATAAAATCACAAACCCAGGTCAACAAATGGGCACAGCTTGGAGAGAACATCAGTCCTGGGTGCCAACCAAGATGTGATTTGGGTTCCAAGGAGGGTACATTTCTGCTATATGCTAAACACACACACACACACACACACACACACACACACACACACACACACACACACACACACACACAATATCAAACATGAACTCATTCAATCTAAGGAATGGTGAGTCTCCACTCCTCCGTTGCCCCAGTGTCGCCCATGATCCACTTACCGGCCAGGCGTAGTCGAAGCGGATGGCAATCTTTCCGGCGTCACTGTTTCGGCTCTGTCCGGTTTTCTGGCCGCTCTTGAACTGAAAAGTATTCCCACCGATAACGTCAGTAGTTCCCATGCCGTAGGTGCACGGTCCGTTGGTCGTGACCTCCGCTTGGTATTCCTTTAAACACGCTCGGAAGTAGGTGTCGCACTCGTCCTCGCTGCAGCGGCCGTCCGCTGCGCTCCGCTCCCCGTCGCAGCAGTCGCCGCTCAGCAGCTCACCTTTCGGGTTCTCCACGGAAATCAGCTGCAGCTCGAAATACCCGGTGGACTGGCACACCTGGCACGCACGGAGGAGAGGAGAGAACGTCTTGTAAATGAGGTGGAAAACCGACCATGAGCACCGCACTGCACAACAAGATCCACATTCACATGCCATTTTTGTCCACCTGCCTTCAAAAGCGACAAGTTCTGCAAGGGAGGTGACATGTTTGCATGCATGTTCACTTTCAACGCAGATATTACTTTTGTCAATACTTTGACAAGAGGGACATGAAGGCAGATCAAGTCACTAGTGACACACTAAGGAAAAGACACTTGGTGAAAATTCCTAAAAGAAGCAGATTTTTATTGGAAACAAGTGAAAATATCCACACCTTTAGGCAGATTTAAGCTTTTCTCGTCGAAGATAAAAGACTTTTCAACTTGAACCATTTGTTTGGGGTGATATTTTTTGCAGCGTACAGTCACAAACTGATAGTGTAGTGTACGTTTTGGCAGAGTTGAACTTCAGGGCTGGACACACGACCTACTCCAATTCAGCTCACTCCGCAGATCAGGCTACTCTGGCGTGCACTGCAAAAAACACCTTAACAAGCCCGTTAGACTGACTCTCATAGCCTCAACTTGTTTTTTTGTTTGTTTTTTTTTTCCTGAAAACAAGTGAAAACATCTGTCCAGTCGAGTCCTACCAAACACTGAAAGAAGTGAACAGGACAGTGACTGGGACTCGCAGGTTTGAGCACCGTCCTGCTCACCTCCTCAGATCTGAGGGCTCAAACTCTCCCAACAGGTGAAGCTGCACTGGAAACAGAGGAAAAACTAGGAAGCTCATTTCACCCAAATATGAGAGGTTTTTACTTGTTTTATGTATTAAAAAAACAGTTTAAATGATATTAAGATGGATATTTTTCCAGTGTTACGTCTTTACTGGACGTTTAAAACCTGTATCGTTCATTTATTTAGACATACTTTTCACCAAGTCGTTTGCGATGTTGCTGTGTGACTTGAATCTATGATAAAAAGTGCTAAACCAGTTGATATGGACATCTACAGACGACTGCACACAAGCACCATCACTGAAGCCAGTGTTTTAACTTTGCCTGTAAACTGAAAACCTAATTTATCTCCGAAAGGAAGCGCTAAATTAGAAATTCCAAGATCACATGATTCAACTGTCGACCGAGCAATTCAATTAAGGCTGGAATTTAACCCCTCCAAAAACTAAAGCGAGGCCTCGTTTTTAAGATAATCTCCTTCCTGTCAAAAAAAAAAAAAAAAAATGGTGTTTGATGTGTGGGGAAAATGGAGAGAAAAAGCCCTTCTCACCTCAGCCCACAGCGCCAGCAGAAGACACACTAGTGAAAAGCGGTGCGATTTCCCCATACAATTCCACATGGCTCCGGCTGGGAAGTGTTGGTTACCATTAGGGAAATAAAAAAAAATATTTATGTATGTCTCAATCACTCAAAACAAAAAACCTGCAGGATCCCCCTCCTCCTTCTCTCCGAGGCATGCACGGCGCGGAAAAGCGGGCTCTGCTCCCCGGGATGCCTGCGGGTTTGGAGGAGGAAAGCGCACGGCTGCTTGGTCCACGGACGCACAAGACGCGCAAACTCCACTTTCCTCCGCCGCTCAATGCACTGAACAGCGGAGCGGGGAGCAGCGCTGCGTCTGCCCAAAGCCAGAGCCGGTGCTGTGTGCGTGACTGACAGCTCACGGCGACCAATCGCCGCGCCGCCTGGCTCCGTCGTCTGTCAGCCGCAGGCCAATCACGCAGAGGGGGGGCGGGAGGCGGACCTAAGGGAAAATGACGCCTGGTGGTTTTATCATTGAAGTTTGTCCACATGGAAACATGAATTATAGGTATCACGCCTTTTGTTGTCCAAACGAGCTCGCAATGAAACTGCAGCGTCGATACAAAGAAAGGGGCGTTTATTCCCACCAGTTCAAGTCTAATTTTATTTATGCTGCACGACATACATGGCAACCCTGTAAGCCTTGTTTAAAAAAAACAACAATGAAAGCAGAACACATGCAAAAGTGATATAACTAGTCATAACAATATCCTTCCCACAATATACACATACACACATGCACACTCCAATACCCTACATACAAACACACACACACACACACACACACATCAGCTTCAACTCCATATGATTTTATTTTTCTTCTCAGTTATTGAGTCCTTTGTTGGTTTATTTGTTTCTTTATTATAAATTGGACCATAAATAAGCAGGGACTGTAAAACGTGCTGAGTGTAACATACGCTGTGTCCTGCTGCTGTATCAGATACCTGAGCTGCCTCACTGACGTGACAGCAGGGGAATACATGGCTGCTAGCGCCCTCTACCGACTGCACGGCAAAAACCCCTGGGCCAGCGCTGAGATGTCAGTGTAACGTCATTTAGGTGGACAGTTTACTGCAAAAGCACCACGAGTGAAGCTGTTTTCTTGTTCCGGTGTGCACCGAGGAGCATCTCCTCTATCTAAAAGTCTTGGTTTCAGTGTGATTTACACTTTCCTGCTGACTTGGAGAGTTTCGGTGTCACCTTGTCCAAATTGCTCCTTTGGGAGTCCCTTTCCACTTTATCACAAAGTCTCTGATAGGAAACACTGGTGTGGTCTGGGTACTGTGTATTCTGGCCGCACAATCCAAAATACGTCAACAGCGCTGAGGCCGATGGGTGTGTGTGTGTGTGCCTTTAATCTGCATTTATGCCCCTTTGTTGCTGTGTGAAGCACTTTGTGGCCAAGCTGTTTTTTGTTTTTTTTTTCTCACCGTGCTCCTCAGTCTGATTTGACCCGACATGACTTCTTCATAAACCCAGGAGGAGGACATGGGGAAACTGGGTAATTTTGTATAATTTTTGATTTTACCGTTCTGCCTCCGGGGTGAGCAGGAGCACATCAGACATCTGACCTGGGTTTAGGTGAGCAGAGCAGACCAGGATGCTGATCCCCCATCTGCACGCTCAGCATGTTCACACACGTGTCCTGACAGATGAAAGTGTCAACATGTTAATCACTAAATTATCGGTTTTATTCCATAAGTGATAAAGCAACGTGTTTGCACCCTGAAATTCATCAGTCAGTGCTTACAAATCAGTATCAAATTATTGCATTTGTTAGAAAACGACTTGCGATGACACTTTTACATGAATATTAACCTGCAATGTGCTTTAGCGCCATGGCAGCATTGACTTTGCATGAGTAAGTCTACTTTTCCAAAATTGCAGATTAATCATTTTGGAATGAGGCTCTTCAAGCGGCATTTCTCTGTGGGAAACATCCAGCCGAGCTAAAATTACTCACTAAATTAATTTACCTTCAGTTTGGGCAGCCAGGCAACGCGGTGAACAAGACGGCTGACTTTGAACCGGGAGGATCAGGTTGAAGCCTGTTGAAATGTCCCTGAGCAAGGCACCGAACCCATCCCAGCCCTGGCATATCTTCTGTTTCTATTATTAGCACGATTGTTGTTGTCTTCTGCAACAGGCCTCTGATCAAAAGATGCAACGTGCAGATTCAGGCAGGACAAATGACTTTGGTCCAGTTTATCGGCTGTAAAAGGATCTTACAGCTGCTCTTTTTCACATTTTAGTGCGACAGAAAGAAAACTGCTGGACGTTTTGAGAGACTTCTTTACTCAGAAATCATGAATGCGACAAGATGCCAGTCAACCGTCTCAGCGTCCGGTCAACCCTGCTGTCACCAGGAAGCTTCGTGCTGCTGACGGGGAGAGACGGCCTTTATGAAACGCAGCCGAGTTGATATTTCTGTCTTTATGGAGAACTTTCTTCCCACGCTCAAGTTACCAAGTTGAACACAGGAACGGAGAACACAGCCCGTCCTCGTTACACGCTGTGTGCTTGGTATTGCACCGTTAAAAGAACAATTGCTATTCATGTTTTAGGTCATGTAATACGCTGCATGCATAATTTACATTACGGCCAACCATTTTCCAAAACATGCCATACTTACTCATTGATTTTCCTTCCTCCCAGGCAGCCACTCATCATTTCCATTCATTCTGCTGCAGTATAAAAGTCAGCTTGCAGAGACTTGGAGCCTCCTTGGGTTTGCTATTCTAATACAGTGCCCATATTTATTTTTCGCCACTTGCTATATTCATGTAGAAAGTGATTTGAAAATCTGCAGGTCTACTGGTGCATTCACATGATGAGAAGAAGCTCCGACATGCAGGACTCAAGTCAGCTCCGAAACTTGAAACAGAAAAAACACAAGTTGAGAGAAGGATGAGGCCGATTTGGCTGCTTAGCTCTTTGGAAAGAGGCGGCCTGGGTGGGAAGCAGGAAGTTCATTTTCCAACTTTCCACCGACACATTAACACGCCCGCGGATCTGCAGACTTCTCAAATCAGCGAGCGCAGTCATAAAGAAACTGTGAGGAAAAGTAAAGTCAGGCGGGACGCTACCTGTGATGGATGAGCTACTGCAAGCAAGTTTTAGGTCTGTGGACGCTGATTTTTATATTGTTGAAAAATGAATGGAAATGAATGAAAACACAAGAACGGCATGCTTTGGAAAATGGCCGGTCAGTGTAAGCTCCCTTATGGAAAGAAAATATATTTACCAATATATTACATGAAATATATTACAATATATTACATTTAATATATGGAATTACAATAAATTTATATGTTATGTATTTGAAAATGTCTTAGCAATACATGGAATAATATATTGGTGAAACATATATAATGCAATATATTTATATATATTGCATCAATAATTTTAATATATGGAATACTACATACGTAATTGCGCATTTCAGATATTGCAATATATTGGAAAATATAAAGACTAGTTCCCATATATGGAAATGTATTATCTAATATATCACATGATATTTTCCAATATACTGCAATATACTTTTGTTTCGTAAGGGCTGCCCTAAAAAAACACAGCTCTTCAGTGTGAGTGATAACCCACTCAGCACTACAAATTAAAACTGTATGGATGTGACACGTGTTTTTCACAACAGATCTTGGGGTTTTCGTATTCGGTGTCACCTGCTGAGTCACTCCCTGTTGCATCTTCAGTTGGAAAACCCTTTGTGTTTTTTTGTTTTTTGTTTTGGAGCAGTACCACGGTATTACGTCAGTGGAAGACACAAGAAGGCACGGGAATGCTCGCCCTGAAGTTTCTGTCACATCCTGTGTGTGCACAAGGTTTCCTGCCGGTGACGAATCACCACCCCAGAATTTGATTTGGCCACACTGAGGTCACTTCACAGCGTCTCGGTTCCCGGAGGAGGGACGCTGCTCTACACTGAAGCCACACTTTGTGATTTTAGACTGATGTTATAAATGTTTTCCTACAGAGAAGTCCTCCTCGGTGCTTTTTGCCACCACGTGTAGGCGGTTTAGCCGAAAGCAGGCCATTCAGCCGGAGCTGCTGTGAGCCTCAGTCAGCAGGACGGAGTCAGACAGGTGGCCTCTGACACTCTGCAGCAGATGTTTCCTCACAGGGAAGCAGGTGCAGACACACACACACACACTCACACACACACACTTACACTGTCCCTTGCATATATTTGTGCACAAAGACACACTCTTCTACACAGCTCCACGCCCCCTCACAGGAGCATAAACCTCCTGTGTTCGTCTCTTTACGGCGGCTCTTATCAGCGGTGATAAGAAACCATGAGAAACGCTGCTCCTCCAGATAAACCGGGGAAGTATGGAGGTTAATTAGCCCGACAAAGTTACTCAACTTACTTTCAGGAAGGGATTCACGTGTTGAGTAACAGCATGTTTTTTTGTTTTTTGTTTTTTTTTAAAGATCACATTGTGGACCATATTCACATGGCGGACATTTTCCTCTGACATCACGCTCAGGATGGAAAGATCAAATGCTGTAATCAGAAGGACAGGAAGCTGACGAGCCACAGAGAAACTCACAGGACGTCCCAAGGCCCAGCACAACAAACATCTTCATTCGACTCAAATCCAGAGGCTGCAAACGACAAACGGAGTTCCTCTGCGTAGATGATCTCAGAAAGGTTCAGGTCAGTCACAGGATGCCGGACAGGATGTCAGAAGGTTTCGGGCCTGAGGTCAGACGCTGGCCACAAATCGAGGAGACGATGTGACCGCTTTCTGGCGTCAGGCTGGCCTCTGCTGCGGCTGTGAGCGTTAGCCACTTTAGCCCAAACTAAACACGCACCATCCAGCACGACTCCACCAACGGCACCGCCATCATCAGCCCGAGGATGCTGGCATGTTGGTGCAAGACGGCTCTTAACGTACACTGTTACCTGAACCAGCTTTACCAGCCATATATGATCAAAGTAATGCATCTGGAGCTCAACACACACAGGAGCCAAGAAAAGGAAAGCCTCAGGCTGGAAGATGTATAACTAGCATGCAAACTTCTCTGGTAAGATGGAGACTTTTGGACAGGCAGCCGACAGCGTATAAGTTCAAAATTACACTGCGAGTTAGTTTGAAAAGTCAAATGCAGGGATTGTGTAGAAACTTTATAGCGAGCCTTAACGTTACATCCTTTTTGTGTGGGAGCTCCTTTCCTTTGCAAACCCCCCCACCTTCGCGTCTGCCACATAGTTTGGCATCCCTGCAAAGGCGGATATTCCAGAATTTGCCTTCAGCAATTCTTGGAGGAGACACCAAAACGTGATGAATCTTTATCATAAATAAACATCTGACACTTCTGACAAAGCAAACCGCTTGAAAATCAGTCCAGAATTCAGGGAGCTGTGATCTGAACCGGGGACAGACGTCCTGCCTCCGTGAAGAGAACGGCATCAGGGCATGAGCAGGTTTCACCGCAACCGCCGGATAACGGAGTGACAAAGTGCAGCCGGTAAACGGGTTCTATTCTGCAGAGGAAACCTCTTTTTTTTTAAGATCTGTCTCTGCAGAGTGACGACTTACTAGAGGCTTGCAGGCCACCACAAACTGTGATCAAGTAGAGGTCTCTCCACATTGTTTTCTGCACATAATTAACACAATTGCTTCCAAAATATATTGTATGATTTAGTGAGAATCATCAAGCTGCAGCACGGCCGGTTCTCTGATTTCTAATTTCTGAGTTCCCGCTCCACATCACCACCGAGGGACTAGATCTCTGTCTCCAGCGTTCTTCTTCTTCTGTGTTTCTTGACAGAATCTCTAGCATTTCGCCATTAGCCTAGCCTTTAGCTTAGCACCGGCTCCGTTTCCCATGTATAAGACAATCCACTTCCTGTTTACACCGCCTGGCGTATGCTCGACTGTTTTTGTTTGTTTGTTTGTTTGTTTTTCTTGGAGAGCCCAGCTGCTACCAAACGGTATCAGTGTGGACGCGGCCTGAAGCATGCAAGATTTACTCATGATAAGCATACATATATATATATATATATATATATGTAATAAGAAACCCCCCATTGGGCGGGTTGTTTATTGTTTGATAATAACGTTGATGCTATTGACATTGGTGTAATTCCCCCAAATGGGTGGACTTTTCATTGTTCATTGCTTACTGCAGTAGATTCATATCACAGAATTTATTTTTAACGGTGACTAACCCTTCCTGCCACTCAGCCTGTGGAAATAAAAACATTTGAGATTGTGAGATCGGGGACGGATTTAGGCTCCGAGGAACTTGTATTGATAACAAGATGACGTCTGGAAGCAACACGGATTTTAGACGTGCAGAAGCTGAGCAACGTCTGTTAGTCTGGAGGCTTTTCTCTGGTTTGTTGTCATTTTGCTGGATTTCTATAGCAGCCTGGTGGAAAACAACCTTCCAGCAGCCGTCAGTCAGCTGAAGAAAAACGGTGACATCCATAAACCGTGTGTGTCACTGCATTTTATCTGTACAGCCTTGGTTGCACGCCTCTACTCTATTCCTCTTATAAGAGGTTATAATAGACTTTCCAGTGAACACACAGCACCATGACTCTGCCTCTGCTGGACCTAAATGCAGCACAGCCTTAATTAATGTCATTAGCAACACCTGTGTGATTTCATTTCAAACCTGCAGCTGTAGAAAAAGCTCCACTATCTGACGTGTGTGTTGTTCTGAAAAAGTATTCAAAGTAAAGCTCGTGGCGTGCAGATTTTGTTTCATTTTCATAACCGGTAAAGAATTAAAATGACTCTCATGAGTGTAAAACAAATGCACACACACCTTCTGGGTCACTGAAAAAGGGATTGTGCAATCCGTCCGGCCCCCACCACCACCGCCACCATCGAAGCTGCCCATCCCTGCTTCAGGAGAAGAAGAAGAAGAAGAAGAAGAAGAAGAAGAAGAAGAGGGAGGCTGGAGGCTGGCACCGAGCCTGTCAACCTGACTCAAAAACACCACAAAAAAAAAAAAAAAAACATGTTTTCATGTTCGGGAGATGCATCTTTTGAGGGATTAAGAAATTCAGCAGGAGATAAAGTCCCATCTCACATTGCTGGGGCCTCTAATGCGGGACAAAGACTAAACAAGAGGCGAGCCGCAGTCTACACAGAGAGACTGGCACAGATCTGATCTGTCCAGCGATGCAGATACCAACTGTGCTGTTCATGAGCCTGGTACCACGTCCAATAAGACTGCAGCTGCCATGCGTATCACTTCCACTCCTCTCCAAAACGCTGCACAGGTTTAGTTACTCTGAAGAAAAGCTTATGCAGTTCTGCAAGTTATTTACTTAAAAACCTTTGAGCCTCATATTTCCACTCATGATGGCACACTGCACTGTTCGCTCTCCATGGCTGCAACAATAATGTATGAAATATCACCTAAGTGCATATAGTGACCGAACAATGAGCGTATGGCTTATTTGCAGAGAGACTGCTATGTGGATCAGATCCATAACATGCATTTTTGTGTTTAAATCCATTATTTTCCCCATCAAAGACACATGTGATGTGTGATATTATTCTGCATCTTTCATTTTTTTGCAACACACCTTTTAAGAGTTTTGTTGTTGCAGGGAAGTCAGTGGTGCAGCAGCCGTGTGCAAAAGCAAAATGCAATAGGGTTTATGCGGTTTATGCTACGTGACCAACCCGGAAAACATACAAGTCCACATCCGGTAACAACAACTTCCGCTGCTAAAAGCGAGTCATCATGACGGTTGGGCTAGCTGGCTCCGAAAATTGAGAGCAAAGTTTGAGGGAATGGTTAATCAGGATAGTTTAATGAACTTATTATTTATTCTGGCATGTCTGCAAAACGGGGTAAGGGGAAAATATATGCAACCGACAAAGCCAAACAGCGATTTCTGCTGTGTCCCTCAGTGTGCTAGTTGAATAATAATAATAATAATAATAATAATAATAATACTAGTTGAACGCAGAGTCTGTTATTTATGAATGATTTATTAAACTTCTCAAAACAGAGGAGATGAGGCGTGCTATTTAAATCACATCAACAATAACCATACCTACAGACTCTGGAGTAGTGAAAACGGTGACAACACACTAAAACTAAAACCCTGGTGGACATGTGAGGCGACTGTAGCCAAAATAAGTTATTCACACGTTTGCAGGTGTGAATAACTTTGGATGGTTTCGGGGTCCTTTCTACTTTGAGCAGTTTGACAGCGTGTTAAACAGATTGACGTTATGGCTACTGGTGGTGCTCGCTAACTAAACCATCATCCCTACTCTCAGCTTAGCTAACGTTAGCTATCTAGCTTTGCTCAAAGTAAACACCCTCATAGTCATGGGTATACGACGACGCGTATAATTTAAACCCTTTATCCATTAAACTCGTGGGGGCGGTCCTGGACGACGAGTTTATTATCCTGTTCACATCTGAAATTGGCAATTTCAGAAGCTCTTGCAAGCAGCGAGTACTTGTCGCGGGAGTTACGTTCTAAAAATAACCCGCAATAGGCGAAATCCGCAAAGTAGTCAGCTTTATTTTTTACAATTATCATAGATGTTTTAAGGCTGTCAAACCCCTCACTACACACTTTATACACTTTTCTCAGACAGGCATTAACATTTTCTCACTTTTCTCTCTTGTTTAAACTCTCAAAGTTCAAACCTTCGTAGAAAAATAAGTCCACTATTATAGAATGAACACATTCTGTACTGTACAGGAGACACGGCACGGAGGAGACTGATTGACAATGGTCTACAGTCCCTTAGCCAATCAGGACGCAGAACACAATGTGCTGTAAAAAAAAAAAAAAAGCATGCAAAATTGCACTAAAAAAAATCCGCGAAACTGCGAGGTCGTGAAAGGTGAACCGCGTTATAGCGAGGGACAACTGTATAAGACAAGGCCATAGCTGCAGCACTGACTGTTCCTGGACGGACCGGAAGTGGTTAGGTATGTTTTGCAAAAAGCAGAAGTAGTTCAGCATAAACCCTATTATCAATGCAATTATTTAGCGAGTAGTGGATAGATTTTAGTGTCGACACTCCAGCATTTAATGGTTTTCTGTTTGTGTTGTGGTAGAAACCTGACAGTGAACGATTCACAATTTTTACGAGTGGAAAGATCAGAAATCCTGTCAAAACTGACTTAAAAATTGCATTTTAAAACGTTTTGGTCAGAAATTCATTGTCTTTTCACTTGTCACAGCCTGTATGTTGTGACACACAGCCTCTAGTGCAGGGCTTCTCAAACTTTCCTACTCCAAGGCCCACCTATTAGTATTTTCAACAGGGTGGGGCCCAACACCCGCTTATTTTCTATAATCTATTTTCCATTCTAATTAGGTATTGATGATGTTGTAAAGCTCAAGCAAGCTAGGATATTATTTTTAAGATCTGTCTCTTATGTCTAGTTTTAGTTTAAAACATTGAATTTCAATCATACATTTTATCAATATTGTTCTCTACTAAAATCACTTCTTGCTGGAAAATTAGCCTCAACTTGAAACATATTTGTGGCCCACTGGATGGTGCTTCGCGGCCCACCAATGGGCCCCGGGCCAGTGGTTGAGAAACCCTGCTCTAGTGTCTGTATGTGGATTGGTATGTATATTTACTGTCTAAATGTGCTGCATGGACCATGTATCAATATGTGCTGCATTACTGTACAAGCTGTGTGTGTGTGTGTGCAGGGACGGTTTTTGCTATGGGCAATGTGGGCAACCGCCCAGGGCGCAATCTACTTGGGGGCGCACAAGCGCCGTCCAAAAAAAAAAAAAAAAAAAAAAAAAAAAAAAATCGTTTCTACACTAATATCGCTCATTTCCATGTCAAGTTGGTGCAGTGGGCGCTAAGGCGCCCCCACTATCACGTCAACTTGCTGCTGAGAGTCATGTATACAGGTCGTGTGTGTCAGAAGAAAAGGCAAGGGGGAGGGGGGCGCGGGGGATCAACATGCGACTGCAGAGGCTGTGCGCAGGTTGTGAGTCTCAGGAAAAGCAAAGGGGAGGGGGGCGGGGGATAGACTAACCTCTGATATGAAAGATCCCAGGCCAAACAACACAAACTGCTGCTTCCAAATAAATTGTATTTCATTCATAAAATTAATATAGACCCCTTATAGCTACGTGTAATTTATTGGGTTATGTGAAAATGCCAAACAACAACAACAACAAAAAGTCAATGGAGTATCATGGACAAAAGGCCAAAAAAAACATCAGGTGCCCAGTTCAGAAAGAGAAGGAGAGAAGAAGAGGAGAAACGCTCAAAAGATAAAGGTATGCAAGTCTCTATGCGTGATGTTAATTGTGCATGTAATGAAACAGTAGCCTATACCCTATTTATTAGCCTCTTGCTAATATGTTGCCACTTAGCCACAGAAGTTTTTTTTTTTTTTTGGTTTTTAGTTTTGCTGAACTAGCAACTATTAGAATTTTAGGCATCATGTCATGGAATTAATTTCACCCATAGGCTAGTTTGTGTTTGCAACACAACAAGTGCAAGTTCACATTGGCCTGTTAGTCTGTGGATTTGGTAAACAATACGTCCTGACTGTGGAATTTTTAATTTTTTTTGCTATACGTGGGTCTATGGTAACCTAAATAACTTCCTATACACTGACATGACATTTTGTAAGCTATATGTGATATAGCTTTATGAGTAATTTCTAGTGTGTTATTCTTAGTTAATAGGATGTTAACAAATGATAGGCCTGATGTGGTGGGGGTGGGGGACGGTTCGCCCAGGGCGCAAAACTAGCCAGGACCGCCTCTGTGTGTGTGTGTGTGTGTGTGTGTGTGTGTGTGTCAGTCCCACCAACACAAATTCCTCCACATCGACCATGCCTGTGCTTCAGGTCATGCTGATCCCGGCGAGTGTGTTATCATTGGAATGAGCGGACATAAAATATTGACATTCATCCCTGTGTCATTGTTAAGAAATCCTGAGTCAGCTCTGCAGGTTGATACAGCGACTGGAGGCCGGCGTGTGCGTACCTGCACGGGAAGCCTCGCGAACCTTTTCCCTTTTTTAGAGCTCCGTCAAGTTGATGTGCTAATGTGTCCTCGCTGCAGATCCACCTGCCCGTGGCACCGACTCCCTCCGCTCAGCCTCTATCTGCCTTCCTATCTGCACCGCCAAACAAAGGGCTGCACGCCAGAACGCCATATATCAAGATTTAAAGGGGAAAGCAGAGTGTGTCCTCTGCAAATTAAAATCCAAAAAGACTTTCAAAGGGGGGGAGGCAAAAGCTGATCAATCTTCCAACTTCAGCCTCCATAACTTAGCCGCCGATTTGGAACCGATTTCCCAGAGGTGCATGAACGCAGCATTCACAAAAATCATATAACAGCAGAAATCCTAAGTTTTTACAATTGGAGATTTCAAAGACAGGCAGACACACAGACAGACAGGTAAGGTAACTTTATTCGTACCCAAGGGTAGATTTGGTTGCAGTTAAAAGAGATGGCTGCTCACACACACACACAACATTTACAACATCGACAGAGACAGTGACATAACAGTGACAGAGGTGCTCCAGACATGAGACAGGGATAAAAAGGATCCAAAGGATAAAAAGTATACAAAAAGGTACAAGTATCAAAAGACAAAAGATAAAAGATACAATGCAGAATAAAAGCCATTATGGCATATACAAAAACCTAGAATAAAGAATAAATAAATAAATAGATTAGGAAAGGCTGTATAGTCCATAAATTAATAAGTTAATGCATAGTCCGCCAATAGCCTAAATACTATTTAATGTTTTGGCTGAGGGAACAAAACTGCCTCTGTAAACAGGGGTGAAAACTTTTTGCTGGAAGTTTAATTTTCACCCTTGCCTCTTATGTAATCTCTCCATCCAGAGAGTTTCTGTTTGACTCAGTGAGGTTTGGGGTTTTCCACCATTTTCACTGCGTCCCACCGCATCAAGACGACGGGCCTGGACGGGTAGGAGTATGTGGTGCTCTGTCCAAAAGCAATGACACAGACAGCCGACAGAACCCACAGCAGCCCTCAGGGGTGAACAGTAATGTTGGGAACTACTTCTTGTTAAAGAGCCGTGCAAACCGTCTCTCTTCACAAAGTTTGCGCGCCTCCTTTGCTGCAGATACATGTCGTTTGTAAATTTTGGACATTTTCAGCTCCACAGACACACACTCATCCAGCTCCGTGGTGCAGACTGCACTTGTTGTACGTTAGAGAATATCGCTTTTTGTATTTCGGCTGAACTGTCCCTTTGAGGTGTCTGTAATGAAGGCACCTATGTCAACATGTGGATGGTAACTATAGGAAAATCAAGGCTTTTTTAAAGATGCATGCAGACTCAACCTGCAAACTGCTTATTCATTGTTTTTCTTCATTCATTTCAGTCGGCACTCAGCAGGTCTTCATGGTGCACCTTTACTTTCTGCACACAAAAGGAGAGTTCCTTAACTTTTGTTTTCACATTGTTGATTCATTTTGCTTCCTGAAATTCATCAGCCAATATTTCCAAATCTCAGATGGCACTGGCTGCAAAATCATACCTATTTTGGAAATGAAGGGCTCATGATGACTCACTCGTGCCAGCGCGGTGCCTCACTTTCATTGTCTAAGACTTTTTTTTTTTTTTTTTTTTTCAGATGATGGATATCTCATTTTGGCGTGACAGTCTCCGTATTTGTCTTTGTGCCTTCATGCCCTGTCAGTTTCTCTCCATCTGCATTTCTGTCTTACTCTCTTTTGCTTTATGATTTTGCGCGGCGTGTTGTAAATCAAACAGAGCCCTAATATGTTTTCAGGCAGGAACGTGCTCACACACACAGAACGGGCTCGGCCTCCTCCCTCTGCTCCCGAACACATTGTTCAGCGCACAAACAGGCCGGGAGCCGAGCGAGCTGCCATAGAAACGTTTACAAGTCCCGTCCTGAAGAATGCAAACAGAGCCGAGTGGAGCTCTTATCTGACAAAAGAGTAAACTTTAGACAGTCTTGTTGCGGCTTGCCTGTGTGGTCTCTTCCACTGCACGAGATCGCTTTCCGTCGCAGCCGAGAGTTTCGACCCGGCGTCCGCTTCTGTTCCCAAGCTCGCACGTGGTGGGAGCCGGGTTCGGTGCCTTGCTCAAAGGCATGTTGGCGGTGGCTGCTCAGGGAGGGGAAGGTGTTACTCATCCGCTCTTGATTTCCCAGCAGAAATTCACAGTAATGACGTTTAATTCCCAGGCCCATTATATCAGTCACGATGTTCCTCTGACGGATCAGTGTGGCTCATCACGGGCGCGGTGAGCGTCTGGGTCAAACGGTCAAAGCGTTCGGCGTTTGTTTTAGTCTGCTTGGAGCGCCACATGGGCGGGGTTACCACATCAGGAGTATTCTGACAGGTTGACGCTTTGCCTCTGACTGAAAGGTCAAATGTGATAAACCCTGTAATATTAGAAATAATCAGTACAATAAAACAAAGGTCAAGGTAATATTTATTCTCCTTGAGGTCAATTTTTTGCACGGCTGGTGAGTATAATCATCAACAACAATCGACACACACCAATTCACACTCATTAAAATATACAGAAAAACAGAATGACATATTATTCAGAGGGGGGCTGTTAACATAAGAATATAAGAAGCCAGAGAATTTAAGGATATATGTTGAAAACGGCACATCTGAGTCATTTGCTTGTCAGATCCAGCTGCTTGGGCTGAAACCCACAGCGTCAGAGGTTTGAACCGAGGCAGTTCATACAAAATGAAACAGTACAAAATAAAGCAAATAAAGTGAGTAATAAAAAAAGCAACTCAAAAATGGTCTAGACAGCAATTATTTTTTCTGAGAAGTAGTATAAAATATGTTGTGTTCTGGGGGGTTCCTTCCAGCTTTATGCCTGTAAGGGTTAAAGCATACATACGTGTCATTGCACACATGCATTATTGTATATTATTGTATATTATTGTATAAGGCGAGTCAATGTGCCTGGTTTGTGGGGATTCACTCGCGGTGATGAAAAAGGTCAACACCGAGTGCCATTACAGCTGGAGACATCCTACACTGGACGAGCTGCAGGGACAAAAGTGTTTGGGTTCAAATGTTCCTCTAGCGCTCTTCGATTTTGGAGTTCGGCTGCCGGACAAGCAGCTTTCATGAGACGGCAGCCTGACAGGGACAAAAAGCTTTTGTGTTGAGTGAGCTGACTCAGAGAGGAGAATATCTGCAGGAGAGCATCTCTGTAAAGCTTTGAGCAGGTCTTGGCTCAAGACTGACCGAGCAGCTCACACCTGGAAAACCAGCCGCCAACATCATCATCATCATCATCATCATCATCATCATCACTGCCATCTGACCATCAGACACATCGCCAACGAGAAGCAGTTCCAGCCATCACGTTCAGGTTAATGTGAAGTTTAACCAATGAAAAGCATGTTAATATAACAATTCAATTCTTATTCTCTAATTAAACTAGCAATAACAATATTGCCATCAATTTTAGTTGAATCATTTTGTAAAACTGAGAAGTTGAAGCAGCCTTGTGTGTTTGA
Source organism: Myripristis murdjan (assembly GCF_902150065.1). Taxonomy (NCBI): domain Eukaryota; kingdom Metazoa; phylum Chordata; class Actinopteri; order Holocentriformes; family Holocentridae; genus Myripristis; species Myripristis murdjan. Next base: position 4,345,731 of record NC_044001.1, read on the forward strand.
GTTTGATGCTCAGGGAACACAGCCCGTGTGGTCAGGAAGGTATTTATCAAATATGTTCCTCAAAACAAATGTGCTACAACAGTGCTAACCATAAAACAAACCTTTTTTAGGGGTTATTTGGGGGCATTTCTGCTTTATTAGACAGTCACAACGCAGAGAGAGAGAGAGAGGAGAGAGAGAGAGACAGGGCAGAGAGAGGGGATGACATGTGGGAAGAGCCTGCCCAGAACTCCAGTGGAATTCATAAATGTATTCACTTTGAAAATATCGGTTTTCGGACTCGAACCCTCTGTGTTGGTGCTGCTGGACGACCGAAACAAAGGAGGGAAAAAGAGATATAATAACAAACGTAAGGAAATATTTTTTTTGCTTTTTAAATGAGAAACAGCCCATTGGAGTGAGATCATCCTTCACCTGGTGGACCAGGGTTTGAGCAAGCACCCTCCCGCTGAAGTGCTTTTGAGCAAAAGGGCCTGGCAGCTCCCTCGCTCTGTGACTTCATCTGACCTGCATGCAGACGAGGAGGCTTTGTTTTAAATCTCAGATGAATCACCGAGTCTTTGGCTGGAGGTCTGCCGGCATCCTCAGCTCACCTCCACGCCTCGGGAGGAACACGCTGTTTGATCACCTGACAGCTCGCTGACAGACTGGGAGCCCACTCTCCCCCACACATACCTACTGGGAAGTCAAGCACACACACACACACACATTCACACACACTCACACACATATCTCGCCCATATGAACAAACTGTTGAAACAGGCATTTGAAATGAAGAATTATTCAACACTTTTACTTGCCTCACTTGTGTGTGTGTGTGTGTGTGTGTATTACATGCTCTCCCCCCACATTTCCCTCTGTGCTTAAAGTTGGCATGCATCGAGAGTAAAAAAAGAAAAAAAAAAAAAAAAAAAAAAACCCTCATTATGCAAGAAACCTCACTGATGAGTTGTGCTCGCTCTCTGCGGGTGAGGCCCGAGGCTCTGGTTGCATCTCTGTCCTCGCACGTCGCTGCAAAGTCTCACACGGCCAAATCATGTATTTTTGCTTCTCTGGCATTTCCTTTAAAGTCCCCCATGAAATGACCTCACATGACTTCACCTGACTTCATGACTTTCCTGTAAAACAGAGTGTCTTAAACAGTGACGTCATCCTGCACGAGTGGCTGCAAAAACTAAAATTTCGACCCATAAAACCTTCACAAATCTTCAAAAATTCTCTCTCGTCCACCGTATCCCTTCAAAATAAAAGTGTGTGACTGAGATCCTGTCGGTTGTCACTTGTGAATCAGCACTGTGTCCCACCCGAACTTCCCGTTTCAACAGGAAACTACACAAAATCAAGAAATCAAGAGAGCATTTCACGTGGTTTTTAATAATGTTACATCATGCTGATTAGTGCTGGGAATTTTTGGTCACCTAACGATTCAATTCCGATTATGGGGGCAACGATGCGATTATAAAGCGATTATCGATGCATCTTGCTGCATCTCGATGCATATTTTTGTGTTTGTCATTGAATCATTTTTTGCATCATTTTTCAGACAATTTGTTTTTTTACTGTGCGACAACTAAAACAAGGTGTATTTGTAGTGAACGGTGATTAAAAAGAATGCTAAATAATTAATTTACTGTTATTTACTGTAATTTCATGTTGCCAAAATATTTCAGTGTTGTGTGACATAACCCTTACGGAAAGAAAATATATTTACCAATATATTAAATGAAATATATGATAATATATTAGAATATATTACATTTAATATATGGAATTACAATATACTGAAATATATTTTATATTTGAAAATGTCTTAGCAATACATGGAATAATTATTGGTGAAACATATTATGCTATATATTCATATATTGCATCAATATGTTGTAATGTATTTCTATATATGAATAATACATAAGTAATTGCACTTTTCAGATACTGTAATGTATTGCATATTAATATATATGTGTTTATATCCCGTAATACGTCATTTTATGTTTATAAGTATTCTCCATAATGTATTTAGATTTATATGTGATTAATACTTGGTACATACACTATATTACCAAAAGT